>NC_137970.1:20504672-21024672 GCF_963924665.1 Micromys minutus | reverse complement strand
ACCATTATGCTTAATCTTTACACACCAAGAAAACTTTGACTAATTCCAGATTACTTCTTGTTTTAAATGTACTTTATGCTCATTGTAACTAGTAAGATCTTAATGCATACTATCAAACCTTTAAAAAAGTTAAGCACTGACAAAAATATATTCGTATACTTTTATGCAAAAATTCTTAAAATCTGTACATCTATCTTTGTTTTCTAAAATAAAGTTGTTCAATTAAAAAAGAAATGTAAATAATTAAAATAAGCAATAAAAATAAATGAATGAAAATAAGAAAGGATAAGGTGGAGAGCATAGCAAAAGTTTCCTGACATTATGTTCTGATCTGCACAGGTATGCTGATACACATGCACATGCAAATATATACAAACACAACAAACAGCAATAATACAAAAGCTTGTAATACACCTTTAAATGCCCATTACAGTTAGCTACAACTCCACTTTCACATAAGATGAGCTTATATGGACGGATTCAAGGTGGGCAAGTCCAAGATGAAAGATGGTGGCCATTATAAACAGGTAAAAGTTTGGCTTCCCTGTGGCTCCTCCTGTTCAGTTCATTCACAGATATAATCACAATAAGCAATGATATTTTTTTAAATTTATTCTCTCATATTTTACATTTCAACTGCAGTTTTACCCTCTCCTTATCCCCTTTATTTCCTCTTGCCACCTCCCCCAAATCCAATCCTCATATCAACCAAATATGGCATGTCAAATTCTAATAAGACTAGGCACCTCCCCTCGTATTAAGGTTGGATGAGACAATCCATTATAAGGAAAAGGGTCCCAAAATCAAGCAAAAGAGTCGGGGACAGCCCCTGTTCCCGCTGTTAGGAGTCTCACAAAAAGACAAAGCTACACTACTATAACATATATAGAGGGCCTTGGTCAAACCCATGCAGGCTTCCTGGTTATAAGTTCAGTCTTAGTGAGTCACTATGGCTTTAGGTTTCTTTATACTGTGAGTTTTCTTATGCTGTCCTTCTCCAATCATTTCCCCTCACTTTTGCAGAATTCACCATGCTCTCCCTAATGTTTGAATGTGGGTTTCTTTGTCTGCTTGAAACGGTTGCTGGATAGAGCCTTTCTGTGCTTCTGCCAGAATATAGCAGTGCATCATTAGGAATCTTTTTACTTACTGTTTTTTTTTCCCAGTCTGGCTTTGTTCTACTCTAGGTCTCTAGAATGTTGGTTCTCTGCTTCCTGGAAGTTTGAGGCATAGGCTCCTTTTTGTGGCATCTCTTCTTGGCTTTTTGGTTAAGATCAAGTGAAGCAACAATTTTTGAGTAACTCTTTTTTTTTTAAATTGAAAAACTTTATTTTAAAAAACAAGGATAAATGTACAGATTTTAAGCATTTTTGAGTAACTTGTCCAGTTCTTTTACTTCTAGATTTAATACATTCTTGAATTATTTCCCTAAATTATGGCATCAACATGTCTTCTTATGAAAATCAAGCTATATTATCTTTGTGTGTAAAATAAGTATACCTTATGAGAAACACATGACACATCATTCATTTGGTACCCTCATTCCATTGACTTCTATTTTTAATTGTCAAATGTATGAAAAGCTGAAGAGGTATATTCAAATTTTGAAATCCCACATCAAAATAATTGAGTCATGCATATAAAATTTTCATAAACAAGAGTGCAACTGTAGCATTGCCTGTTTTTGTTTGAAATAGAAGTATGAATTTTTTAATTCAGCTATTTAAATACCTTGAGGCTACCATTGAGTACAAAAGACTCTGAGTAAGAAACAACACACAAAAGTTTCTACAATGTATGGTAGAACTTCTACTCTGCTTTTAAAAAACGTTTTTTACTAGATAAAATATCAAGTTCCTATATGAACAGTGATAAAATTCTCATGAAGGCATAATTCTCTGACTAAGCAAGGTTGTATTAGACCTTCATATCGTCCTCTGTCTTCCCAAAAGATTGGGAAGATGGTATCTACTCCATACATGCTGGTATCAGGAGGAGGATATTGCTGTGTAAAATAATTACATTTCCATAACCAAATATATCAAGGAATAGGGAAAGCAACACTAATAGAATTTATACAAATGTACGCTAAAAACAATTATGGCCACTTGGCAAGATCCTATGGTCACTTTCTAATATAATTAACTCAATAACCTTTTATTATAAACATTATGTCATTGGGCATAGATACATGTCTTAAAGTCAGACAAAACAAAATATCAGCTAATGACGAAATGAGATAAGCCAGTGATGGTGGTTGCATATCTGTAATTGAGCATTCACAGGACTAAGCAGGCAGACTATGACATTGAAGTCATCCTGGTCTATGCGAGTTTCAGGCCAGGCTGGTCAACATAACAAAATGAGATGCGGGAAAGAACATGAATGAGAATGCATATATAACTGAACTACCCAAAGCACGTAATAGTGAAAGCAGGGTTTGGAATGATAGATCGCTGGGGAAAGTCTCAGCAAATTATACCCAGCAGATCTTCACAAAGTCTCAGGATGTGCATAAACACATCTGTGCTGCCAGTGGGATCAGAAAGGTCATTTGAAGTATTCTTCAATCTTTGGTCATTAGCCGTTGTTGTACTTACCCCAATTTTTTAAAGATTTTTTTAAAAATTTATGTGAGTACACTGTAACTATCTTCAGACACACCAGAAGAGGACATCAGATCTCATTACAGATGGTTGTGAGCCAAGATGTGTTTGCTGGGAGTTGAATGTAGGACCTCTGGAAGAGCAATCAGTGCTCTTAACTGCTGAGCCATCTCTCCAGCGACCAGTTTCTTTAAGAAGATAATTTTACTTCCTCTAAAGAGTTATTGTTCCTTTTCAAAGAAAGTTTAACACCAGTGTACAAGACAAAGTCCTAAAACATACCAGGGAATTACTATTTTGTTATAATTTAATATTAAAACATTTGTACGTCGAGATTTAAGAGACACCATATATCAGAAATCTGTAAAAATTTGCTTTCACATTCCAATTTAGAATGTAGTTTATTTAGATCTGTGATTTTTAAGCGAAACTTCAAAACAACATTGACATTTTCAACAGAACCTGATTTTCTACAGTAGTTCTAAATTTAATTCAGAAGACTTACAGAAAGCTACTTAGAATTTTGGAATAATGAATTTGCTAAAGCTTTCATTTAATTCTTTTATGAATCTAAAGTGATTATAAAGTAAACTGAAGCTGAAATTTATAAATATACAGTTTAAAATGTTCCAGGAACTTGACAGTAAAATATGAGCAATGATGATCTTAGGTGAGCATTACCTAGAAGAAGGGTTTGAGTGTGTTTTCTTGGATTATAAATATGTCCTACATGTTTGTTGTGTTGGTCATGAATATATGTTGATATGTTCTTTAAGGCGTGTGCATTTCTTTGTATGAGACTATTCACCTTATTTTTTTAAAAACTTAGCTTAATTAGCCGATTTCTAGGTGAAATTGTTTGTTTAATGAAGTTGAGTCTGGTCAGCTTAAGTTAATCAAACACTAATTTAAGAAAACTCCTGTGAGTGACTGTGTCTGGTTTTATAAAATGTATTCAATTTCCAATTTAATAATAAGATTTATTTAAAAGCTTAAAAACTATACAGTTAATAACACATATAGATGCAATCCTTCTACAAGAATTCCCATGGTCTGTAAGTCTATGTTTAGGCCTTTCCTACTTGGCAGGATTCCTTGGGAAGCTTGCCAGGCTTCCTAACATGTCTAGCAAATGGTCTAATATCTGCCAATGGCTCTTGATACACTAATAGCATTTTCCAAGACATCACCTGCATCCTTCTGTCTGCCCTCCAGGACTAGCTAATTTGCATAAGTCTGCATGCCAGATAAAATTGTCACCCTAAAGACCAGAAAGGAGCCCTCCTTGAAAACAATACACTCAGAAAATATAATTCTGCAATGACAGACTTCAATAGCCACAGATCTCTGCACAGAGCTTATGGATGATATAAATGCCTGCCAGACCTCTTACCCAAGCTGAGGAATTTGGCACAGGGAGGAGACTGTGGATCGAATTAGAAAAGCAAAAAACTGGGAGACAGCTGTCCATCTGGAGCAATCTGGAGCCATGAAGAGAGGCCACAAAGGGCCTTTCCAACCCCTCACTGTAAATCTATATCTTTTTTTTTCTTTTTATTCTTTAGATCAGAAGTTCTCAACCTGTGGATCATAACCCTTTAGGGGCCAAATGTCTCTTTCATAGGGGCCACCAAAGACCATCAGAAAACACAGATATTTATATTAGGATTCATAAAAGTAGTAAAATTATACTTATGAAGTAGCAACAAAAATAATTTTAAGTTTGCAAGTTTGCAGGTCACCATAACATGAGGAAATGCATTCAAGGGACATGGCATTAGGAATGTTAAGAAACCCTGCTCTAGATATTCTCACAAACCTCTAGTGCTTCTAAAACAAATCTGATAGCCAGAGTGAATGGAGTTTTAAAAATAATGCTTTTAGAAGAACTATTTGATATATGAAAGAAGTTAAAATTACAGAGGTCTAAAAACAACTTATTGAGTCAGATTTAAAATATCAAGCTCTCTTATTCCTACACATACACACACACAAACACACACACACACACACACACACACACACACACACACACACACACTGAATCAACACCAAACAATATCCAAAGTCCATAAGGCTTGCTTCAGGTGTCCTCATGGGTATGCTGATAGCATCTCTTTTGTTCAGAAAGAAACAAGAACAACCCTGTTTCCTCTTGCTTTTATTTCTTTGCTGCAAAGACTGTTGGAAAGATCGCTAGAAACCACTAGCATTGGATTTCTTAAGCCTAGAAGCTGATAGCATAACAGTCTTAATTGTTGCCAAAATCAAAATACATACTGAAGAAAAGTGCCATAGTTTTTAGCTTATATTTAGGGTCTGCACGGGCAAAGTATGGGCTTGTTGGGTCTTGGGGAAAATTAATTTTTCTTTTAGCATATTATATAAAGGGTACCAAGAGGATGTCATTCTAAAGAAAGACATGTTTTTTCCATGCATTTCCCATCACCATAACCTATTAATGTGAGTGAAAGAATGGGTGCAGGTAGACAGTATCAACAGACACTACTGCATAGAGGGCACATGTAAATGTTAGCCTGAAATCAACCTCTGGCTAGTAAAGCAAAAGATCACAGCCATGTCTGCAGAATCATATGGCTTTTTCCTTCTGCTTTTCATGAAATAGACTTAAAGAATTCCTCTTGTTTGTGGTTTCAAAAAATTAGAACTATGCCATTGAGGCCTGCCTTTAAGGGTTCTATTAAACAATAAGAAGGCTTTGTTCTTAGCTATAAAATTAAAGCAAGCAGTGTTTCCACTACCTGGCAGGATTCCTTTCCCAGCCGCTACCTAACCTTGATCCTAACACACTGAATAGATCCTTCTCCTTCCCAAGAAAGGAGGTGAAAAGACAACATTTACCAAACGTGTGTAGAAATATAGGTGACCTTTCATATAATGAAGGGATTAAGTAACTGGAGAATAAGGAAAGGAAAGGGAAGGAGGAAGAAAGGGGAGAAATTACGTAGATAGATAGATAGATATAGATAGATAGATAGATAGATAGATAGATAGATAGATAGACAAATAAATAGAAAGAAAGAAAGAAAGAAAGAAAGAAAGAAAGAAAGAAAGAAAGAAAGAAAGAAAGAAAGAAAGAAAATGGATGGATGGACAGACAGATGGACAGACAGACAGACTTATGGAGAGACAGATACATTTTATTTTGAGATTGAGATCTTTTTCAAGTGCTCTTTAACTCAAATTTAAAATAGCCAGTTGAAGGGCAGATCTTCAAACTTAACAATAATTGCACTAGAAAGTTAGTAATAACTTCACAATTATTTGAAATGATAGAAGCAAAGAGTCTCTAGACAAGAAAATATTCATGGATACACATGCACATACCGACACTTGTATAAGTGTTTTACACACACACACACACACACACACACACACACACACACACACAATGTTTTAGTCTTGTATTCTAGATTCTGTTTACTTTCCCTAGAAGATTTACCTCCTATTGTCTAAATATAGACAAATTAAGATTTGTGAAACACAAATACTCACATGTGGATTGTGACCCTGAAACACGGAATGGTCAGGTCAATACAGAAAGCACTGTCAGGTGTAATAGGTGTTTAGCCTGATATTTAGTCCTAAGGTAGAGAAGCTACAGAGCATGTCAGATGAATGTGACATCTGATCATATGAAACCATTGTGAGAAAAATTCTCCTCCAGAGCTAGCCTCCAGAATATATGGTGTGTATGGTTGTCAGTGCCTTGTTCATGTGGGTCTTAATGAATATGCTCCTTTTTTAAAATTTACTTAAGGTTTAATTTTATTTTATTCCTTTTTTTATTCCTTGCTGCTTTATTTTTTTAAAGAGGGATACATTTACAGATTTTAAAGGCATTTTGGCATAACATTATATGAATAATTTTGTCAGTACTTACTTCTTTTAGAGGTTTGATAACATGCATAGAAATCCCACTAGTTACCATAAGCATGAAGTACAAGTAGAACGTAACATGGAAACAGATTTCTTGTTGGGTATAGATTAAGCATAATGATGCTCCCTTTTGTGTGGGATTTTCTCAACATCTCCTAGAGAATTCCAGAGGGAAGTGAATCCCTCACATACTCTTAAAAGCCATGGATTTGCTCCTGATGAAACATGTTAAATAAATCCTGTGTTTCCTTCCTTTTGCCTTTAGTGTTTCTCGGAGCTGCCTGTTATCTCTAGTGGCTCAGAATGTGCTTGGGTAGGTCCACTTTGTAGTCTTCATACCTTTTCTTGTCTACGACCCCCACTTCCCACTGATACTGCACATCGAGCATCTTTTCATCCATTCTGCCCTCCTACCATTTTTCAGGATCATCAATGTCAGAGACAGAATCTAAGATGCCATGATAGCATGATTCCATGATTGTGGTCATAGTGCCCATGTCCAGTTTCTACAACCCATCCTCTAATTGGTTGTATTTGCACAAATATAGAGACTAACCTTGAACAGCAAAGATATTCAGTAATCAATCTGCAGTTCTTCCCAGATTCTATAAAGGTAACAAATGAGAAGTTATATACCTATCCCTTGTGGATTATTCATAAAGACAGAACTTTGCTTGCCTTCATCCAGTTCCAAATTCAAGTTCTTTAAGTAATGCAATCAAGTATGTTTCACACACTGGAAGAGATTGGGCTGGTTCTCATTCTAAAGAATTTCACATAGGAGAAGGCAACTACACTTAAATAACACAAGCCTACATAGAAATCTAACTCAGTGTTTCTCCATCACATTACCATACAGGAGTCATGGCACAAACAGGAAAGAAGGCCACTTACCAAAGTGGCAAGTGCAAGTGAAAGTAATGAATGTGTGCTGCAGACTAGAAGTTTCCTCTTTCCATTTGAAATAGCTTCCTTCTCAAATTGTGTTGTCTCTATCTTTCCTTTAACTCAGCAAGCATCTGGGAGCTATTTCCACCTTCAAGAAGCTGATTTTTACTAAATACATTTGTTGAAGAGTACTTAACAGAATGTTACTACTTTTCAGAAATTTTATGGAAAAGGATTTAATAGACATAATTGTGCATGTCAGTTTAGCAGTCAGGTTTTTTTTCGTTCTGTGTGCCCAGCCCAAACGGAAGGGTGTAGAGCATTTGTTTTATAAAGAGTGTAATTAATAAGCTGAAGGAAGGAAGGAGATTATTGTTTTTGAATGAATTATGAGCAACACCTTTCATTCTGTTACTTCATTTTGGAACTGCTTTCCACAAAGTTGCCATTGAACAATCAAAAATGCCTGGGCCCAGAGTGTGACACTGAAGGTTGAAGTTAGCCTAGTGTACCGTAGAAACTAGAACATAGTAGGGCCAACATTTGTTATACATGTGACAGAAACATTCAGGACATAGTGAGGATTGTCAAATCTAGGTAGCAATAGAGTATTGCCAGCTTCAAATTGGAATCCTATTAATTTTGTAATTGCAAATTCTTTATGATTAGGAAGAAAACAACCAGGATTTGCAGAGAACCTGCTATCTTACAGATTTTTCACAGTTGTTTTCACTGCAACCAAGCAAATAAGGAAATATTCTTCAAGAAATTATATGCATTTTTTAATACTTGTTCACTCTAAACTTATGATCTGTTCACTATGCTGAAGGATGGCAGACTACAACCCTAGGATCAGATCTCACTTGTCGTCTCCTTTTGGTAAATTTTTGGCACACAGCCACACCTATGTGGTTACAATTGTCTATGGCTTCTTTCAAGAGAATAAAAGGAGTTGAATACATACAACAGAGTCCATATGGCCCATAAAGTTAATATATTTACTTTCTACAGCTTCACAAGCAATGTTTCCCAATTCCTTTCTATACTACTGAAGAATTTTCTCAGCCCATCTTCTCTCCCAACTCAGTTTCATAGCAAGCAACATTTATGGGATGCACTTGGGATTAGGAAGTACCTCCCAAAATTCTAGAGTTAGTTGCCATGCTAACTTGGCTTCCTGAATTATTGAGCTGATGAAAGATGCAGATGGATTGATTAATGCTACAACCTTTTTATGTAGACAGAATAGGGTGATTTAACCTAGTACCCATCATTTGCATTCTATATGGGCATTGCAGATAAACCAAGCTTATGGTCAACATTGAGAGTGGATATGAAAATAGAATTTATATGCATGAAGGAAACTCCAATATTTTTCATGTAGTAGCTCTGTAGTTCTTGCCTGAGGATGGTTGTATATCCTATATTATGCTCAATAGTATTTCAATTGCTATGGGAGTTAAGAATTTGTTTTCTATATGGAGACAGGAAACCTGAAAAATGAATACTTGATGTAGATAACCATGAAAGTACAGCTAGTTATGCATGAAGACCAGACATTGCTATCCTAGGAAATCATCTCAAGGTCCTGAGCTCTGAACTACCTATTTTTAATGCTTTGGTCTTTCTAAAATATTTTTCCTTATTTGAAGATTTGGCTTTAACTAGACAATAAGCAATAGTATCAACATTTTGAATGGACATGTTCTGTTATACTACTCTTGGGAGTGAAACTCCCTTGTGTGAAATTTCAAAGTTTTAGGTATTGGCAGTGGCATTTTTGCTGGGCAGTTTTATTGCCTTGTTACATTTGTATTTCGTTTATGGGAATTTTATTGTTCTACTTACTGTAGTGTGTTACCATTTTAATGGCGCCTTATGGTCGTGTTTATCCAACAATTGAACTTCATAACCTTAGAAATCCCAAGAAAAGTTTTACCATGACAATACTGAGGATCATTTTTTAAATACATAGCAAATAAGAAACATAACAAAACCTTTCTGAATATTCAATTCATTAGTACAGTTGATCTGTTTCCGGCCAGAAGATTTTCCACAATGGTTCTCTGATAGCTTATATAATAACTCTACTTTTACTTCCCACAAAATAATAATCACTTTAGGAAGGTATTCCATGTTTTAATGAAAAGCCACTGTTGGAATTGAAAAAAACATTTTAATCAAAACTAGTAAATATTAATCTCTGGTCTGTATCTTGATGATAGAAGGCTTGCTTGGCACATGCAAGGGTCTGGATTTCTTCTCCAGAAATACCAAAACTTAACAAGTAAATTAACATATTTAACATTAAATCTGTTGCTCTGTGTTGTGTCTACTGTTTTTTTTTTCTTCAAAGACAGAGGCCCTGGGCCCTAGGGCATCCTCTCTTGACTACTTGAGCTAGATCTACAAGTAGCAAGAGAGTTTCAGTGTATAGAGTATATGTAAACATATTAGATGTATTACAGTAATACAGTCTGTGCTTACTCAGTTCTCCTTGGCTCAGTTTTATATACAAACTGAACTATTAGAATCCCTTTCATTGTTCCTTCTGGCAGCTCTGTCTAACTTCTGCCCCAGGGTCTGGAATGTTCATCACAGCTGCCTTTGGCAATAAAAACCAAAGCACCCTCAGATCCTCATATTTCTCTTTGCACCTGGTCAGCAGAGCACAGTGAGGCACTGAGCTGAAGTGCATTCAGTTTTCTTCTCATGCCCTCATCTTACTGGCCAAATATCATTCTATCCACATTGGAATTAACTTCTTTAGTGTGTTTCTTTTTCAAGTTAAATGGGGTACCTGGACCATGCTTTTTAAATCTAGTATTCTTTTAGAATCAGATGGAGATTCAAAGTTACACATGATTAGTATACATAGATAAATGCTTTGGATTCTAAATACCAGCATCTACAAAACATCACATATGAATGTTGCAACCCTTCTCTTAGTTCCCTTAATTTAAATCACTTTGGAATGACCCAGCTTTTGATTTTGCGTTAAGGACGAATTTCAGACAAACGTACAGTGTAGATAACTTGTGTTTAAAACTCCCAGATGAAAAGGTTAACAGTCTTAAAGGAAACGTGTCATTGTTTAGTGGTGCAGTGGTGCAGTTTCAAAATTGCACTAATTGTGAGCCAGCATGGTTCTTATGCTGTACAATCTCAGGGGATGACCATTTCTGTAGAATTCCTAGTATATTGAGCAATGCTCCTTTCTCCCTGAATACTCAGAAGTAAAATTTCCTGTCTCTGACACATTGGCTTTATCCTGTTCTAAGCTTACTTCAGTGTTCCTTCTGTGTACAAACAGGAAGCCATTTATCAAATGACTATATCCTTTTGGCAGGAAGAATTGGGAGGTTCTTCTTTGAAAGCCTGTAGGTGGCTAACTCATTTCAACCAGGCATTGTCAATGGGGGGGGGGGGGTGGAGGAAGAATGTTTCCAAAGTCCTGTTAGACACAACAGATGCTGGAGTGAATCAGGAGTAAAAGAAACCTTTATACATTTCTGGTAGGAATGCAAAGTAGTGTATTCATGCTGAAGCTCAGTTTGAAGGGTACACACACAAACACACACACACACAGGAATACAACTAGTTATACACCTAGTCATGTACCTAAAGGACTCTATGTCATACCATAAAGATACTTGCTCAGCCATATTTATTGCTACACTATTTAAAATAGCCAAGACATAGAATCAGCCTAAAGTTCCATTTACAAATGAACGGATTTAAAAAATATACATACACTATATATCCCTCTTTTTTAAAAAAAATAAAGTTGTAAGGAAAAAATAAGTAAAAAATATAGTACATACACATAATGGAATTTTATTTTGCCATAAAAAGAATGGAGCCTTAACATTTGCAGTACAATGGATGGGCCTAGAGATTTAAATAAGCCAGATTAAAAAGACCCATCATTGTCCAACAGATAGACATTGACATTGGGTTTTAAAAATTAAAAGTAAGGTTGCTACCTAAAAGAAAAATAAATAATAAAAATACATCAGTTAAGTTTTCCCTATGAGAAGTGACCAACAATTTCTCCCCACTGATGTTTCTTTGTATGAGTTTTATGAAATATTTTTAAAGATTTTAAGGCCACACGTGTGAAAATTAATGGTGTTTGTACTCTGTACTATACATATTATTTAGCAGTTAAATACAAGTCAAAAGAGCAAGTTTTAAGAAATAATAGAAACCATTTACAGGCTGCTAAAGAACATTCCACAGACATATAGCCCGACGTTGAATGTGTCTCTGTAATTAAATCCCTTTAATGTTTATATACTTGACAAGGAAAAAAATGTCAGCTTTACCCCACCCTTTCTGTGAAATCTTATAACACTATTAGATCATAAAACTTGGCAGAAGGACTTTTTACTGGGCACTGCTAATGGGCTGCTCTGGAGAAAATAGTTAACCCATTTATGTTATCATTCACTAGTGTACAAAATTATGTATATTACTATTAAAGAAGGAAATCTCCATGCTGACAGTTGACACAGAAGTCTAACCAATTATCAATGTGAGGTAGACATTAACGCAGATGAGACATGCTCATTGCTGAGTTTGATGTCAGGTCAAATTTAGTCATTTGATTAAACAGGCATGTGATTGAATCACATTAAACATTGGGTTTGCCTTTTGCAGTTACTTTAGTTTTCAGTTTTCACACTACACAGGACTGTAAGTGATGGTTGAAGAAGAAGCAAAATGACCCTGTAAATGGGGAAAATGGGTCAGCAAGTCTTTACAGACAAGACACTTCTGCTGTGCCTTGATTATGTAATTTCTCTTCCAGGTCAACCCTGCCTGCTACCAAAATACTTAGGACAACTGCAAACTCACCAACTAGGTGGAGCCTATTCTCCAATTTACTATAATTGTGTTCTATCAAGCCACCATGAGCATTCAGTTTCTTAAAACCATCTCTCTCTCTCTCTCTCTCTCTCTCTCTCTCTCTCTCTCTGTGTGTGTGTGTGCCTGTCTGTCTGTCTCTGTCTCTTTCACATGCACATATACACGCAAACATACAAGAATATAATCTTAATCAAATCCTAAAACTACTCATCATGTAGATCTCATTTTCTTTATTTTTTAGAGAACAAAAGCAGTTCTGAAGTGGCAACTTTGAAAGCACCCCACTACTAGGTGCTTGAATCATTTGCCTGTACCCCATGCCAGAGCCTCCCACAAGTTCTCCATCCTGTTGTTTCTTCTACACACAAGAAGCAGAGTATTAACAGCAAATGTCACCTCAGTTTTGTACAACAGGGTAGCACACTTTTTCAATGCTTTCTGTGAATGGAGTTAAAGGGGCCACACTGGTCCTAAGTTAAGAATTACATATAAAATGTTGCATTCAGTATTGGCCAATATTTGGGGATGTGCTGATGCAATTTGTTAGATGTTCGCCTGTTAGATGCAGGGTCCAAAGAACCTCTAAACACCTTGTCTGCATCTTTTGACTAGTTTCCATTTCTTTCCTCTTGACTTGTCAAAAGATTCTCATCTATGCAATAAAATGGGCTCTCTGCTCAGGCATGTTTAATCACATTACTCTCTCTAACTTCTTGCCTATAAATGTCTCAATCTTAAATTGTTATTTATTTCTTGACATAGTCAACCTGTCTTGTATATGTACATGTAAACATTGAAATAACCAAGACTTTGTACTTCTTATAACCCACCATATGTGCAGAAATTGGAATCCTGTCTAATATCGTTAAGAAGCCCAGAAATTGATTTTGAATGGATAGATGAATGATAAATATTTGAATGTGCTTTGTTCAAAGGAGGAGTGGCAGTTGTGCTGTAAGCATAGTCAGGACAGCCATTCTGTGTGGCCTTGGCTATGGCTCTAGAAGCTTCAGATAACAAATTGGGGCTTATCAAAACAGGAACAATATGTCCTTGGCTTTTAGACTTGAGACTGTTTCTAACTTGGGAGGAATTAATTAGAGAGAGTTGGTGCTAGTACTAAAGAACAAAAGCAAACCATAAGGATGAGATAATGACTTTTAAGAGAAAAAAAAAGATCCTGTGATTCTAAGTAGATATAGAGAAGCTGTATGCTAAGCACATGGGTGAGGTTCAAAGACAGATAAGGCAAAACCAGCAGTGTCCCTAGATTTCAGAATGCTTGCTTGAGACCAGTTGCAGTGAGGAGGTTTACTTGCATGGGATAGACCTGGTTTTAAGCAATATTCATATTTTTCTGGAGGGGTTGATCTATAGTATTTTTTCAGACTACTCAAAGGTATTAAATATTATTACCCACTTCAATGGTGTTCAAATACAAGATGTCCCATTTGTCTCTATTCCACACTTGACTATAGTTTCTGGACAAAGAAAGAGATTGATGACCCAAATGTGGAAGGAAATACAATTCAGGAAATAGGGTGTAGGGAATGGTTTTCGCATGTTCAGAAGGCTCCACATAGAAAACTTCCATCAGCCACAATGATTTCTTTATAGAAAGCTATAGATCAGGAAGGAAAGCTAAAATAACACTTAAGACGTGCACCATTAGAAGCCAAATGTGAAGTAGAAATACCTGATGAAACTTGTCACCTCTGCACTCAAAAGAAATGAAATCCAATAAGATCACTAACACCTGTTTTAAAGTGACATGATATAATAAAATTTTGGAAAACTTCATTGTAGTCAAATAATTTCAGAAATGCAGAATATTATCCGAATTCTTTTATTTTACCTGTGGGAATATAAGAATGCCACAATGAACAGGAATTTGAAACTTAACAAAAGTAGAAAAAAAAGCAGATTCAACTTTTATGGGTTCTTTGAGAAAAATAACTGTAGCCTAAAATTGACATTCCATGTTTCCAAATTTCTAGAAATATTGCTTTGATTCAACAGCAATTATTGTCAGGTTTCTCAGATTATATTTGGGTCCTCAACCTAGAGCTCAGTCCACTTTTTTTATTATAGTGAAATCAACCAATATATCATAAAAATTAAATCTGTACAACTGAATCTCATGTTACAATGACCACTGTGGGATACTTTTACTCATTTGCAATAATTCATAGTTCAATGTGTTTTGAAAGAGAAATGGGTCAATTAAGAGGAAACATGAGTAATGGAGCTTCTGACTTAGGGTTCTAGATAACAGTAGTTATCTATCTGAACAAACATCCCAGTAAGGGTAAAAGATGAAGGTCAGATACTGAAGGTGACCAGGATGGAATATTATGACTAACCAGTTCAGCAGTGTTCCTGTTAACTGTACATCCTGCAAGGACATGCACAACTTGACCAGAGAGAAGATCCTGAAACCTTACTAAAGTTTTGTCAAGAAAAGTATCATAATCATTGTGACATTCCAGACATCTCATGTCCTCTATAATAATATGTTCATGTCATTAACACGGCCCCTTTCTTTTCACAGCTTAGTTGTAATCAGTTACTAAAGTATGTTGAGATGAAAAGAAATGATAAGACACTGGTTGAGAATAAGTTTTAAATAAATATTTCAATGGAAAATTAAATTTACTTAGAAAGTCTCTAGGGGAACTAGAAATGATAACATAAAATACTGGTAAAAGAAACTGAACCCACTCATTACCTTCCCTGAATTACCAGCTTGGCTTCTAAATTCTGTAGCTGTCAATCGATGTTTTTTTTTCTTTTTTTGTTTTGTTTTGTTTTGGTTTTTTTTGTCTTTCTTAATTATACAAACATTTAGCCAATGCTTCTGTGATAATTTAACACAGGTCACAATATCAATGATTTGTTATAATGGCTGGTGACCATTGTCTTCTGAATAAAATGTGTTATCTTTTTGTGGCATCTGTTAATGATCAAGAATAAAATTCAGGAAATCTTGGGCCTTTTGAAATGGAACATAGTTTTGGTGAGCCATAATGACAGGGTATTTATCCTGAACTCACAGTACTACTTCCAGTTTATCTCATTTATAAAGAATGAAATTATCCTAGCTCATTACCGAGGACTCATAGCTGGAACTTGTCTTCTTTTGTGAGATATGCTGGAATCATCAGTGCCATTATCATCCTGTGAAACTTTACAGCTCCTCCTGTAGCTGTACTAAAATAATAACGCTTGTGGATGTTATCTTCAGCTTCCACAGCTGGGCTTTGTTGGTTTCTGTCTGTGAACAAGCATTTCAGTGTGGTCACGAGGTGGAGGAAATACCATGTACACACTATTTCCCAAGTGCAGTTGCCAAGAATGAGCTAATTGTAATTCTCCATCCCATACAATGTATCTCAAATTTTCAAACACAGGCCTTTCTACATTGATCCACCTTTATGTGAGGATGGTGCACATTCATTTGTACAAACTTCCTGTCTAAATATATTGGGAATAAGCTTAAAATTAGGTCATAAGATTAATAAAGTATCAAGCCACCACTTTTGTAATTTAATTTCTTACAGGGAGTAAGCCCAAAGTTCAAAGTTTAAAACCATTTAAATAAATATATAATGTAAGCTGTTATATTATTTCAGGAAAAATTCCCTAAAGTATATTAAGAATAATTTGTTCTGGATAAATTAATATGATTAAATGGTTTTTAAATTTATTGTTCAAGTTTATCAGGACAGAAATTACAAATGTATTTCCTCTCACATGTCAGTTCCCAGCTGCTTCATATTGGCAATGTACATATCATGTTAGGAATTGTTCTAAGGCTGAGATGTTAGCAAAGAGTGTTATAACAAGATTGTATTTTCTAAGGATATAAGTCAGGCAGGTATATAAGACTTCTTACAAATAGTAGGAAGAAGAATTAAAATGTAAGGTGTATACTTAAAGATCACTAGAAGTGTATTAGTCTTACATCAGCTATATCAATTAACTGAAAAGCCAAATGAATGCCATTTTCTTTATCCTGTAGGTCAATGCATCCCGTCAAGAAGCAAAACTGACAGAAGAATGTGATCTTCTCATTGAAATTATTCAGCAAAGAAGACAAATTATTGGAACAAAGATTAAGGAAGGCAAGGTATGAGTTACTGAAAAGAATAGTATTGAATTTCTCACCGAGAGAATATATACCTTCTCTCCAACATCTGCCACTTTGATAAAAAATCCCACTTTCTGTATTTGCCATGATCCCTTCTTAATTATATTCCCTGGTCCCTTTTTTGTTGCTGTAGTAGAATATCTGACACAGAGTAGTGAAGAATAAAAAGAGAATTATATGGCCCATAGTTCTAGTGATTGAGAGTTCCAAGTACCATAGCACCATGTTTGATAAGAGCCACTGGTAGTAAGTATCCATCTACAAGCTGTTAAGGATATAGTTCTGTCTAGTGTATCGTCATTCAACAAGTGGACTTGTCTTTTATGCCTGCCATCTTCTAGTTTCTCCAATGCCTGGTTTCCTGCCATTGTTAATTGCTAGTATGTACAAGGGAGATAATTTGCTATTGTCACATGGTTTCTTGCAAGAATCAATACTCTACATACCTATATAAATTTCTTTAGAGAATTTCTTTTTTAATGTTAAATTGACAAGTTATACACATATATTTTTGGATAATATACAATTCTATGGTTTATGGATAAAATGTACAATACTTAAATCAAGGTAAGTAACATATTCATCACCTCAAATAATTATTTTTGTGGTGATAAATTCCTAAATTTAATTCTCTATTAATTTGGAAGTATACAGTAGTTTACGTTTGGCATATTTATAAATCTGTGCAATGCATCTCAAAATTAAAAAAATAACAAAGTTTCTTTTCTCCTGTTTGACTGTGTTCTTTTCTCTTAAGTTTCCCTTGTGCTATTACAAATTACCAAAAACTTGGTAGCTTAGAACCTTGTTGTTTATTTTCCTACTGTTCTGTAATTCAGAAGTCTGAAAGCAGTCTCACTATGTTAAAGACTACATAGGTTAAAAGACAATGTTGTTAAGCTATTCTTACCCTTTCAAGCTTGTGGAGGGCATCCACAGTCCTTGACTCACAACTAAGTCATTCGTACTCTGCCTTCTGTTTTCATCCTATCTATTTTTATAACTTGATCCTTCCTGTCTCTCTTTTATATATAACCTTCCTGTCTCCTTAGAGATTATATAGAAATTATCCACATAATCCTGGACCACCTCAACCCCTCAAGATCCTTAATCTAGACATCTACAAAGTTCCTTTGGAGTGGAAGGTAGCATATTTCATGATTTCCAAGGTGTAATGTGGACTTTGCTGAGAGCCCATATTCAGTGTACAACAACACTTTGAAATACCTCCCCAGCAAGTATTTACACTTACATAGACACAGCTTGAATTTCTTGGCATAGGAGTTCCCTTTTATAAGCTAGAGGAGAGTAGTAAAAGGTATTCCAGTTTGATTTCAGCCATGATCATATGTAGAGTTCATTTTGTTTGTATCACTCACTCCACTACAAACATACAGCATTAATAGATATAGAATACAATGGTACAGAATGAAATAAGAGAAGCATTTCTGTGAAGAAGAAATGGGATAAAAGTACAATGCTACAACTATGGCTTACTGCACAGGTTTGGTTAAAGAGATGCAAGTATACCTGCCGTTCCAATGCATGTGCCTGAAAACCACTCTTGAGGTTTTGTAGGAAGGATCTAGAACTGCTTTGGATCAGTTGGAGGGCAGAAACCAGGCTTCTCCCTCAGCACCACAGACTGCAGAAGGTATCTCTCATTCATTGCAAGGGACAGGGAAAGTCTTGCCAATGTCTGCCTGGTATCAAACTTTGTCAAACTTCAGTTCTGAGGTTCTGGAACAAGGCAGTTCTTAAAAGGGCCTGTGCCCCATGCATTCTATTACCACAGAAGACAAGTGCCTCAGAGACATGGTAACAAGACAGGATTCCAAAGTGAGACAGGGATCCAGAGTGCTGGTGCCAAGGGCCTGGCTAGGTGACAGCACCTGTAGAGCCATAGAGTAGACTAAGGAGAACAAGAAACTATCTTCAGATTCTTTCTTTTAAAACTGAAATGCTAAACTCAGTTCCAAAGCAAACAAAGAAATCTTCAAAGTCTAAAACTACAGCCAACAAGATCAGCAACATTATCTTATTTCCAGTGAGATTAGTTTTGCAGAAGAGGACACAGACTTGAAAAGAAACCATTCAGAAATAAAGAAATCACAGACAAATGGGACTCAAAGAAGAAACTCACAGACTAGAAGGCAACAAATAGGTTTTGGAGGTAAACCCATAAACAATTATGTGACAGAAAACAGCTACAGAAGAAATTGGACAACTGAGTTTGATCCTCCGGCTGGAAAATTTCATAAATGTAAGAAGGGAAAAAAGAGTCTGAGTGACATTCAAGCAGGACAGATGTCCGTGGACTCAAAGATTAAAGCTAGATTGGTATTTTAAATGCTAGTGCTGACCATACTAGTGATTCGTCACCTGGAGATTTAAAGCATTCATTGCTTGTTAAAATGCAAATTACTGTTGCTCTGCTAATTATAGCTCATTAACTAGAATATTGGAGGATGTGCCCAGACATCTAGAGTTTTCCTTTGAAAGATCCCCAGCTGATTTTTTTTTTTTTTTTTTTTTTTTTTTTTTTTGCACACGGTGTTTGAGAATCTCTGATAATTAAAAGTATGTCCTACATGGAAGTTCTTTCTAGAACATTTTGGTACATTCACAGGATGCTCTCAAGTTTTTTTTCATTGATATATGCAGATTAAGTTTTGGTTTTCCTGTCCTCATATATCACCTTTAATTTCCAATATCCTCATAGAGGAAACTGAAAAATATGATGTCATTGTTCCATGTGTGGTACATGTGGTCTCTACTTCGCATACTCAAAGGATAAGAGAGTGACATGAAATGAATCCAAAAGAAACTTTGACCTCATTTTCTTTTGTGAGAATTGCATCAATTGACTTCAACTTGCCCATGCAATTTAAATTATTCTTTGTTATAAGTAAATATTTTATTCATTTGGTTTATTGTAGAGACTATTAATTTATTTTTCCTTCTGGAATTATCCCTTCTTCTGGCAGTGTCTAATAATTGTGTCCTAACATCTTGAATTAGACTTAAGGGCTGCCTTGGCCTTGAGTCTCTATATAATGCTGCCAGAAGCATGGTTCTATTTGGTGTAAAATGGCATTATTTTGTCCAACATAGGTACACAGTTATCCTGATAGGGACTAGAACTACCATTGTAATGGACAACATATTTTACCATGCTGGAGATCACATTCTCTTACCTGCTAAGTTTGGACATCTTATTCTGACTCATTATTTTCATGGATTCTTTTCAGCCTTGCCTGAAATCTTGAGCTCAGCACCTCTCAATTCAGCTGTAGTTTCCTTTGTTTGCCCTAGTACGCACTGAAAATTGGACACTCCCTAGAAGTCTACAGATCCGACATCTCCTTCCTTCCTTTGCTTCAAGATGAGAGTTGTCCTGGAATGATAGTGATGACTTGGAGAAAGCAAACATTTCTTGAACTTAGCAGGAATTCTGGAGGGAGCTTGAGCCTGCCTTGTGTGTAAGACAGATTAACCAGGCTTCCTCCCTACCCTTTCACCCAAAGCTATTTTCCATTCCGGAATTATCAGAAAACCAGCCAAAACCTGTCCCCTCTTGTGTAGGTGGGGCCAGTAGTCACACGGTGATTCCAATTACTGGTCTAATTTTAACTTGGCTCCTGGCCGGAGGGCTTCAGTTTATAGCACATTTCAAACACCAGAGCCACGGTCAAGTGGCTTACCTTGGATTTATCTTTGCCTGCCTGAGAGGTTATGGATAATTACACTTGAGGGCTTTTTTTTTTCAAGCAAGACAGAATCAGGAACTGAATGGAGATTGTGAAACGACTATGTGTTTTATCCCAGCTGGGAAATGCTTATCAAAATAGTTAACTTATCAAGTGAGCACAAGTGACAGGAAATGACGTTTACAGTGAGAGGAAATGGCCCAGCTGTGCTGTTTTTGGCTTTCTCTCATCAGCTCAATAAGAAATATATTAATCAATGGGGAAAATGTTCCCTTTCTGTTAAATTAATACACAAGTTTTAGGCAGTATGGAAAATAGGAAGACTCAATGCTTTTGTGTCACAACTTTATTACATGGATTACAAAGGACTTTTTAGAATATTGTTTTTTACTCAAGCCTAAAATTTACACCTACAGAAATGCTTTATTTTCTTAAGTGCACACCTAAAAAACCGAGATGGAGAAAGTTCTGTTTCTTTAAGGTCCTGAAGTAATTATGTAGGATAGTAGAGGGAAGGCAACTTTGTCACTTGCCACTGCACCACACCTCCCCCAATAAGAGAAAAGTAACTAGCAATGCAGTGTTTCCTCATAAAACAAAATACTAATGCTTCTTTAAGGACAGAAAGTTTACATTCCATAATTGTACCTTCCAGATTTCAAACTCTCTCTTCTTAGACACAATGGACTGCACACCTCTGAAGGGTCCAGTAGGCCTAATGTGTAACCGCACATGCGGTGCTCCTTTTCTAGGTGATGAGACTCCGCAAACTAGCTCAGCAGATTGCAAACTGCAAACAGTGCATTGAGAGGTCCGCATCCCTCATCTCCCAAGCAGAACACTCACTGAAGGAGAATGACCACGCCCGTTTTCTACAGACAGCAAAGAATATCACTGAGAGGTAGGTGCGGGGACAGCTGGGAAGTTCTGAGACTGCTGATTGCTTATATTTGGGTGTGACTGAGCCTTGCTCTCACACTGACTTGATTTCTGTTCGAGATGGAGTACCAGAGAGAATAGAAGCTTTTGCTGTTAGGCTCCAGCTAAGATTGCTTCCCTTTTACATAAAACAACAACAACTACAACAAAAAATATTTTACATAACAGCCTAGAGTTCAAGGCCTTCATATCAACCTGAACGTTCAACATTTAGAATAAAACCAACAACTTTGTGTGTGGAGGAGTGCTGGGGGAATGGTACATAAACAGCATTTGTTGTGATTCTCAAACTTGATCTTATCATATCTTTGTTTACAAAGAATGGAGGTGCAGGTAAAATACATAAAAGGGAAACTTACCTTCCATTACCTGATTTATTTGTCTAAAGAAAACAATGGCTCAGGTGTTGTTCTCTGTTAGTCTTGGTTTTACTTGACTGAGAATGTTGACATCACCTGACTAACCTGGGAGAGAAAGGTCAAATGAC
Organism: Micromys minutus; assembly: GCF_963924665.1. Lineage (NCBI taxonomy): Eukaryota > Metazoa > Chordata > Mammalia > Rodentia > Muridae > Micromys > Micromys minutus. The sequence continues at coordinate 21,003,120 of NC_137970.1, read as the reverse complement.
CAACCTCCCGCTGCCTTATTTTAGAATACCTTCTATTCCTGGGGGGTAACTAGAAATGTGTTACTTGTATAGTAACTTAAGCAGGAAGATTGGTGAAGGTGGGTCTTCTCTTGGTATACTGACTTGTTTAGTATAGAAATTGCTTATTTCCCAGGGCATAGACCCATATAATGAATCCAGCAGATCCAAAGAGAAGGCTGGCCTGTATACAGCCCATGCCACATCAATGACATCTCGAGACAACATCAAACACCTTGGCTTTTCATTTATTCTAATTCCCAGTTGCCCTTTATGAACCTTTGGAGATTTGCGTCATGAAAAGGCTCCAGAAAACTCCTTTATCCTGGCCTCTATCCTAGAGCAGAGACCAGGGTACTGTTTCAGAAAGTAAATTATTTTCAGATTTGCAGGCTATAAGGGATTTACCAGTTACTCACTGCTGCCCGGGTAGCTCCATGTTAGCCACAGGGAGTAAATGGGTGTGGCTGTTTGCCAAGGAATCCATTCCCAAAACAAGCTGCAGGTGTTCCTTGACCAACCCATGGCCTTAGAGGGGATACATGCTCACCATCTTAACACTTGTGCTTCTTCAAGGGAAGAGAAAGGAAACTAACACAGGTGTTTGTCTGGGTCAGGCTCCATTTTCACCATGTTTAAAGAATATGTAGTATTTTTATAACCCCGGTCTCTTACTGGCCAACTGGTTTCACTATCTTCTTATAATTAAGAAAACTGTTTTGCAGGTAATTTGCTACTTATCTTCCATGAAGGACATGAATAACTTGCTGCCCTTAAGAATCTTTCCTTGTGGCTCCTAAATTTCTAGTGTCGAATGCTTTGTCCTTCTCATCTAAGCCATGTCTACTTCCTTATTCTTTATTTTTACATTAAAATAAACAAACAAAATCAAAGCAGAAAACTTAAACATTATTGTTTTCCATTGCAGTGAATACAATATAAAGATGGCTTGCATACGTGTTAGAGACACCCAATTGGGGTCTAACAGTCCATTTCTCTGTATATGAAAGGCCAAGCTGCACAACTGTTACATATGTGCAGAGGGCCTAGAACAGTCCCTTGCGTACTTCCTGGTTGGAAGTTCAGTCTCTGAGGACCTCTATGGGGCCACAGTTAGTTGATTCTGTAGGTTTCCTTGTGTGCTCTTGACCCATTGAGCTCTGAGAATCCTTTCTCCCCATCTTTCACAAGATTCTATAAGCTCCAGCAAATGTTTGGCTGTGGATCTCTGTATCTGTTTTCCTTAGTTACTAGATGAAACTTCTCTGATGGCAGTTGTGCTAGGGTCCTATCTGCAAGTCTAGCAGAATACCACTAACAGTGTCAGTGGTGGGCTCCCAATCATCACATGGGTCTCAAGCTACCACAGTCATTGGTTGGCTATTTGCTCTATTTCTGCTTCATTTTTGTTACAGGTCAAAGGTTTTGTGTCTGGGTTGGTGTCCCAATTCCTCCTCCATTGGAAGTCTCTGAAGGTTACAGGAGATGGCCAGTTCAGGCTCCATATTCCCCATTGCTAGGAGTCTTAGATAGGGTCACACTCATAGATTCCTGGGAGTTTCCATTGCCCTAAGTTTCTAGGTAGTCTCAGAGATGCTCACTGCCATTTCCATTCCAGTTGTTTCTGCTACTATTCTCTTTCTGATATACCTGTCCTCCCCCAACCTGATCCCTCCTGTTCCCAACCCCATCCCCACCCTTGAGCAGTGTTACCTCTTTCCCTAGTCCATCCATAATGTTTATTCTAAAATTACTTTGAATAGTAAGTTATCTTTATCATAAGAATACTAAGAAAAATTCCTCCATAACAGAATGAATTTTCAGATTATCTAGAAGTTTCTGCCCTATGAGGCGATATTTTTAATTGCTTCAGTTGAAGGGTCAGTCAGGCTTTACTCCTCTGGAGAAGTGTTACTAGGTTCTAAAAGTCAGATGGCATGTGTAGATTTTGGAATGCTTGTCTGTAAGGTTAAAAGATGTAACAATACTACATTTCCAGAGCCAAATGTGTTTGGGAAGTCTTGAGCTGACCAAAGGTCTACACATTTTGTTTCTGTGTTACTTTGAGGTTTTAGCCATGGTGGTGTGTGGTGTTTGGCAAAAGACCCATGAACAGGGTCTCTGTAGACATGGCCACCTTCTGGAATACTTGCTCTGTGTGACTAACAACTGAGGAGTCTATAAATTAGAGATATGAGAGCAGAAACACATCTATAATAAGAGTAATGGACAATCCCTCTACACATGAAACACACACACACGGGGGGGCAGTGGATGTATGGGGTGTAAGTATAAAGCAAGGAAGCAAGAAGAAGCTTAGCACTAACAACCCTGTGAATGTTGGCAGGATAATAGAGCAGATGATGGGCAACAAGGATTTGGGAAATAAAAACATCCCCTAAAATGTTGAATTTGGCAGAGTTCCCTTTACCTGTCACTCCAGTTGAGAATTTGAAATTGTAGCCAAAGATAAGCATCTTTCCTTCCACCAAGGAAAGAAACCCTGTAGGTGTTAAAAGCTGCGGTAATCTCCAAAGATTTCTTCTGTCGGTCTTTGCCTTCCAGGCTAGGCATTATCTTCCTCCAGCTTCCCACTCAAGTTTCCCACTGTCCAAATGGTGGGAGCATTTTCTATGTCATTTGGTAAAAAAAAATGGACATTTTATTTATTGTTTGTTGACCTGAGAAGCAAGACAAATTTGGCAGTCCTTTCTATTTTGGATGAACCTGAACAAAGAGGATTCTGCTTCCAAGAAAGGAACTAATATAGCAAGATTATCTGTATTTAGAGAGGTCTCATCAGTTGAGACAAGATCAGGTTTGCAGGATAGTCTAAGAGAAAAGCCATTGTAAGTTTGATACTTCCTTCCTCTAGTTCTCCCAATTGGGGAATATGAAAAAGAACTCATTGAGGGTTTATTATTATTTTTCAAATATTTTCAGGCATGTACATGATACTAAGTCATATCTTTTCAGTTGGCTGCACTGATTCAAATATTTTGGGCTCCTTTGGGCTCAAATATATGACACACTTCAAGAGCCTCATGAGTACTTGTTAAAGGTACATTTTAAATAACATTCATTTCTATATCCACACAGCTACATTAGCTATTATAAGTCCTTTGAAATTAAGTCTTTTGAATGTTACATTAAGTTAATAAAGTCATAACAATGCTGTTCTTCAATTGGTCCTTGTCAGCTAGTCAGGAGGTGACGTTACATTGTCTACAATCCATTTTCCTCTTGAAGATTTTATGTATTTAGTTTAAATTGCCTTCGACTTTCTTCCTATTATCAATTTGATTAGGACATTAAAGATTAAACAGTCTACTTTGTTCCCAGATGACACTGAACTATTGCCAGAGATACAGTTGGAGAAACCGTATTTGGGTTATTTTGTATACATATTGTTTTTTATTATAAAATTCTCAAAGAAAAATTAACTGGTTACAGGGTGCAATTTATAATCTGTTCCTATTCTGAATATTTCATATGACTCATAGCCTTTTTGTACAGCTTTTAGTAATATGATGTTGACATAGTTCATCCATATTTTGACATGTGCCTGTACTCAATTCCTTTTTTGTTGCTGTGTGCTATTGTATGGATAGACGCCTGGCCTATTAAAAGACACAAGAGTGTCTATAATCCTTAGGATAACTCACTGCTATCAAACTTTCCTCATGAAATGGGTGAGTATACACCTGAAGTTCTTCTTACCATTGCCAGGTAGCACTGAGCTCTGGTGCAAATGGGTATCAGTGATCTTTTTAAGAAAATAAATGATTATGGTTATGACTGAGTGATTTCAAGTTCATGTTTTTTTCCTGTGTAAAATAGTGTTCTAATGTTTATGGAACTCAACAAGAACATGAAACATATCAAAATAAGTTGAGCATCATTTTCTATGCGCAGAAGTAGTATTAATGGTCTTCTTTGTCTAAGGTTTATTATTTACATGCATTTTAGAATCCACTAGGATGTTCTGCTGTTATGACTGAACTTTCCAAATGAACTCAAGAGCACATAGGAGACAGACACATATACCTTGCTTTATAATTTATACAAGAGACCACTCACCAGAAAACCTGAGTGTGGAGATGAAATTGTGTGCCTACTGGGGAATTTCTGAGAATGCTTATGAATATTTTCCATGGCATCTGCTGGGAATATGGTGGGGAAAAAAGTGAATAGAAGGAAAATGAAAAAGAGCCAGACAAAACCCCCTTTTTAATGTTTATTTTAGAGAGAGGGTAGTAATTGATTAAACTAATCCAATATCTGGAAACATTCTTTTTTAATCTTCACTTTGCCTTTTATGCAGTTTGAAATTTTGGAGACTCCCCTTTGAAGTGGAGCAAGGGCGAGTCTGAAAGGAACAAACAGTTTCCCAGACAGATGTGTGAAAAAATGCCTGAAGCTATGTGCTTCTTGCTGGAGTTAGATGTGACTGGGCCAGGCTGTTAAATACACAGCAACATGAAATATGATTATTCTTTTGCCTCTGTGGGGACTTTTTTTTTGATAGTATAAAGAAAGTTGATTGCACTGTTCTACTTTTTCCAATTCCTTAGCTTTTTCTTTAAGTTGGTATTGTGTTTGTGTATTGCACCATTTTGAGAGGGTACTTTTTAAAAAGCCTGATATTTCTTTTCTTTTTTTTTCTTAGTCTTTCACAGTGATGATAAAAGCCACCTTGATATTTCTTAAAATGTTGTTTTGTTTAAATTACAGAGTCTCCATGGCAACTGCATCCTCCCAGGTCCTAATTCCTGAAATCAACCTCAATGACACATTTGACACCTTTGCCTTAGATTTTTCTCGGGAGAAGAAATTACTAGAATGTCTGGATTACCTAACAGGTATTGTCTTATTGTCTTTTATGTTCTCTCTAGTATAGTTGTAAATTCACTTTGTCATTGGATCAATTGTTTTCTAAAACCCATACATGCTCAGTCTTTGAGAAATACTATCTGGTAGTCCTTTAAAGATCCTTTAATTAAGTCCTTTTAATATTCACACTGTATTTTAACATAAATAACACAGGACAAGAAAATAAAGAAAATCCCAATTGCTAAATGTGTCCTTGCCACCATTTCCTCTATTTTAACTGGGAAATGGTGAACATAGAAGCACTTCTGGCCATTAAAGAGATAGTAAGGTTTCATGGGTATCTTTTTCACTATGTCAGAGTCTCTCTGACTCTCATAGCTCCATAATGGCAGGAAGACAAAACCACATGAATAGCTGGCCATGTATATACCTCTCTAGCTTTTTGTATTTGTGATCTTTACTTAGTTGTCACAGTACTAATTTTGGTAAAACATAATCTTCATTTTAGAAATGGTCAATTTTAGCCATCATGCTGAAGGTCAGATTAAAAGGGGGTATGTACATTTAGGATCTGACTCTGTTCCTTGTGAACTTCACAGGCCTCTCCCTTTTCTAGTAAAAAACTGAATTTCATGTTGCTCTGGCAAACATCACATGAATCACATTGTAATTCCACATGTCACAGTTTATTCCTATACTTTCTATTTGGCTTTCTTCTCCCCTTCCTCTTCCTACCATCTCTCCCTCCTTCTCTCCCTCCCTTCTTGCTTCCTTCCTTTCCTTCTTTTTAGCTTAAAACACAACGAATAAAATAAGCATAATATAAAAATGGAAAATTGTGGCTACCTACATTCCTAGGAGGTAATCTAAATCTTTCCTTTGCTGTTACCTTTTGAAGCAGAAGCTGGACTCAGTGGTTGATAGGAAGAATGTGGGCCATTTAGACAAAATTATTTGTGTTCCTAAAAGCCACCAGAACCTGTGACTTCAGGAAAGCACCATGTACACAGTGAATCCAGATGTGCTCTGTACTGAGGACATAGAGCCTCCTAAGAAACCACATCCCCAATTGAGCACGGTGTCAGTTTCTCAACTCCCAGCCAGTATGTGCATGTTTGTGGGAGAGTGGTTGGGAAGGGTGGACCCAAAGAGAGGGAACATTGTGTAGCATTTGTTTTTGTAGTGTCTGGATAGAAAGCAAGGAATTATGTAGTCCAAGCCTTTTCATTCCCCTTGTGAGAACCCCAACTGTCCCTTTTAGACTTTATCCTGCATTTTCAAGCAGAGCAAGTTATTCTACCAGACATCTCCTTGTTTTGAATAATTCTCTCTGTCAAATGCACGACTCCCACTAAAAAAGATAGAATTTGATTCACAAAGCATATTTACTCTAAGGAACCAAATGTCATTTGAAATATTTATGGGTGTAATGCTTCCTTTCCTTACACTTTTTGTCTCAGTTTTGTCTAAACTGCTACCATCTAGTAGAACTCTTTTTGATGATAGAAATGTTCTGTGTCTGAGATAGCCAACACGTTAGTTATTGAAAATGTGAAATGTGGGCAGTGAATCATGATTTTTCTTTAACTGAGATGAATGTAATTAGTAGTTAAACAGCTCCATGATGCTCACACCTAGTAAATTACAGTGTAATATATTAACCACATTTCTCTCTCTCTCTCTCTCTCTCTCTCTCTCTCTCTCTCTCTCTCTCTCTCTCTCTCTCTCTCTCTCTTTTATTTTTTGCTCTGGCATCTTCATTTGCTGTCATTTTACAACATGAATACTCTACCTACTACTGATGTTTTATTCAAAATACAGGGAAAAGTTGGGAATAATAGCAAATACTCTTAGTTAGCCAAGTATGGCTTTGTTTATTATAAAACCAAAACTTGTTCACAAAAGACCCATCTAGCAAATTTTCACTAAGTCTCTTGGACCAGATCCATGTTACAAGCTCATTTCCAAGGCCAGAGGAAACTAGAAAATTAAACTTTTGCCCAGGAACATGTCCTTTTTGTACCAAATCATCTTACTATACTTGCCTGGTCAACGAAAATGTATCTTCACTTTCTAAAAATTACGAGTGTATTCAGAATTGATATTCATTTCAATTTTTGTAGGAGCATGAACTCATTAATGAAAAAGAAACCTGTGAAGGTAGTCTGCACAAAATTGTAACACCCATGCCATATGTTATTACATGGGTGTTTATGAAAATCTAAATGTCATATCAGATAGCTAAAATTTTGTTTTTTGAGACATTCACCCCGAGAATTCAGTCCACTTCTACAAATAACATCAATTCTTGACATAACATACAGTACTTGGTTGGTACTGCGAAGTCCAAAAAGTTGATCCAATATTTATAAGCAAGAAACAAAGTTTGTGGAAGGTAGGTTCACCATTCTTTGTGTAGCATTTGTGAAGAAGGCAAAAAATAGCATTTCTGGAACTTATTGTGTAGGTACTGAAATTGGCAGCATGCTGCAGTTTTCATTTATAGAAAATTAGAAATTGACTTTGCAGGACAAGCCCATTGGGTTTACAATCAAAACAGGGTTAGCTTGCCTGGCTGTGCAAACAAGATTTTTTTTCCAATGACATGCCTCTAAGTGGTATGTCAAGTTAATAACCCATAGAGGTGACATTTCCTTCCTGGTTGCAGCTACTGCCATGTGGCTCACAGCTACTTGCCTATTCTGAACTTACATTTTTCTGTCTATTTTATCATAAATTACTATGTGGGCAGAAAAAGAAATCTATCTTTCCACAATGGGTAATGGAGAAAGAATTCAATGAACTATTTGGCTTGTGAAAGACTAAGATGTTCTTCACTGGTTTATTCAGCAGTGATCTCACAGCCACAGCGACCATACAGACAAAAGCAAACACATCTTATGACACAGCTGGACCGGAATGGACTGTATCTCCTGATTGCTGTCACTTACTTGTGCACATTTCCAGGAATATGCTTGAAAGATTAAAATGAATGCTTCTTTCTTTTTCTATTGACTTGTTTTTCATTTATGGACATCATTTTGAGATCTACGGTACCACCTAGACTAGATTTTAGATCTACTATATAACCTAGACTACCCTCATACTCACATTCTTCCTACCCCTACCTTCCAAGTATTGAGATTATAAATGTGTACCTTCAGACCCAAATGAGCCCCCTTTTTTAAATTAATGGAGGGTCTCTGAAATTCAACAGGCAAAACTTATAATGACCTGTGCTAAATGTCTTTTCAAATGTCAAAGGGAAGACAATTAAATCAGAATTTAAAATTTACCATTTCTATAAAGGCCCCACCCTGTTTGGGTTTCTTTATAACTTATCAATTCTAATCAGAAACTAATCTAGAACAGAAAGACCTATGCAATGGTTTAAGTAAATCCATAGAATGCAAACATGTTTTCCCTTTGAAGTTCAGCTTCAATATAAGAAGAGTATGAAGAAAAGCTGTAGATCAATTCTCTAAACCACAGGCTGGAAATCTTTGACCGATAAAGGACATATGGCAGATGACTTAGGTTTTGCAAGCCATATGCTTGTAACTACTCAGCTTTGCTGATCCACAAAAACACCATACATGGACAATACTTGAGTGAATCAGGCTGTGTTCCAATAAAACTTTATTTGCAAAAAATAGCTGCTGTGGGCTGGAAAGGTGGCATAGTGGATAAGAGCAATGGATCCTCGTCCAGTGGGCCTACGTTTGATTTCCAGCACCCACATGGTAGCTAAATATCATCTGTAACCTTATGCCCTCCTATGAACCCCAGAAGCACTGCACACATATGATACATAGATGTACATTCAGATAAATAACTACACAAAAGAAAATAGTAAAAGGAATAACTATAGTTTGTAACCCTCTGCCTTGCAATGTCATTGCCAATACAAAACATGGTAGGCTTGTCTTTTCTTCAGTGATCATTCCCCTCATAAAATTACTTATTGGAATTAATCCAGAGTAAATGATTTAAAAATCACATTTTAATAAGATATAAATTTCAGAGCTGCCAGCTTTATGAAACAAATAAAACAAAAGCATTCTGTAGTGATAAAAGCAACCAAATGCAAGCATTTATGGTTTCTTAGTAAATGGAAACGTATTTCTAAAAGATGACTGCTTGCTAATTGTGGTCTTCTTAATTAAATATACCTAAAAAGTGAATGATGAAATGAAAATAGGAATGCACTAAGACATCAAATACTTAATTAAAAAAACCTTTAGTTTTAGTTGATTTGCTAGCAGATAACAGTGATAGTTTTAAAATATGTTTAGTCATGTAGATGAGATGTTTTCAAAGTGGGTTTCAGGCCAAATTAGGCCCTGTGGCTATTTTGTAAATAAAATTTTATTAGAGTATGACCATAAGTATTTATGTACAAATTATCTACATCTGCTCTTGTGGCAAGGTTGAGTAGTTGCAAGATCAAAAGTCTGTCCTACAGTACCTAAAATGTTTAACATATAGTCCTTTACTAGTAAGGTTTTCCAATTCCACCACCAAAAGCGAATAAAATTATGAAAGATTGTTTTGGTTACTTTTTCTTTCATAGATTTTTCTTTATACAAAAGAAGCTATTGTTTTCTAACTCTCATAAATATATTGTTATGATAAATTGAAATAATATCTTAATGGCTGGCCTTAGCCACACTGCTTACAAAAAACAATAGACAAGCCATCTTTAAGTAGACAACTAGATCGCTAGCAAGGGAGTGACTAGTTTAGTGTTTTATGTTTACTGTAAATAGGACAAACATCTCAGGAAATAGGGACAAACGGACAGCGAAGACGGTCCGATAGGTGAGGGTAGGAATAACTGCTCCATCAGTAATGGGGCTACACTTGGAGGCAGTGCTCCACAGAGGCCCTGCTCCAGAATGGGAGAGCAGCTTACCCAGGCTCAGCCTGGTGTCACTTAAAGGTGGGAGTGAAATCTCACCCAAGGGCAAAGTCCTAGAAAGAGTATCAGTGAAAACATTTGCACTCATGGGTAGCTCCAAGCCCACGATCTCTTCCCTGAGACCTTGTGGATGCTTACTCTGACCACTGATGGGAGGGAACAAATCTGCAGAGTTTCTCAATCTGAGTCACAGCACCAATGAAAGAAAAGAGAGATATCTGTTCGTGAGGAAACAATCCCCTCACATGGGCACCAATGTTGTTTTTATAGACTGTTAGGAAAAAGATGATGTCCCGGGTTTTGGCACCAACGTTAGTTAAAAGATAAAGCGTGTGTGTGTGGGGGGTGGGTATGGCTCATGGAGGTGTGTTGAGGCATGGGGGGCAAGGGAGTTTCCTCTGGGGGATCCATGTTGGAAATCCCTTCCCCCTGAGGGACCAGCCACACGACGGTATAGTACAGATTAGCGTTTATTCAGGTCATGGGAGGAGTTAAGAGTGTAGTTGAGGAAGAGAAAGAGAGAGAGGAGAGGAGGTGAGGGGAGGGGTAGGGAGGAGAAGAAAGGAGTAGAGGTCGGCCATGAGGAGACGAGGGAAGGGAATGGGGAGAGAAGGGGCAAGAGGGGAGAGCAAGAGCCGGGGAGCAAAGAACAGGAAGACTTGTTAAATATTTCCACATTGTGATCCTAATGGTATCTGTTACTCTACTGATATGCATTCTTGATGCCAACAGCTCCCAACCCTCCCACAATTAGAGAAGAGCTCTGTACGGCTTCCTATGACACCATCACCGTTCACTGGACTTCGGATGATGAGTTCAGTGTGGTCTCCTATGAACTCCAGTACACTATATTCACTGGACAAGCCAATGTTGTTAGTGAGTATCCTGTGGCTCATTTACTTTTCAGTTTTATGACTGTCTTCAGATAAGCTGGGTGAAGGAATATAAACAACAAAAGGAGATGATGGGGAAGGAATAAAATTACAATATTTATTGGTTTCTTTTTCCTGTTCAAGGAATGGATAATGCTTACTTGTATTACAGTAATAAAACCAGCTGATCAAAAATCAACAAAATTAACAACCTCTGGAAAACCACATGGACGGAGTCAGACAAAATAAGCTGGTAACAGCATATACACTGTAAATCCATTTATCAATTCATAACTTAAAGATAAAACCAAACTATTCATACATAAAATGTATTCTGAGAGGTTAAAAGTATAGATATTAATTAAAATGTTGGATATATCTTAGATGGAACAGAGAAAAGTGTCAGTGGGAAGAAATATATGGGAGAACTAGGAATATCAGTTGTATTCCTAGTTTATAAAACTGTTATAAAAACTGTCTATCTTGTAAGCATCTAGAAAAATGTTGAAGCCTTTAGTTAAATAGAGTAAAATATTTTATTCATGTAAAATAAGCAAACAAGTTGGCATTTTACCTGTAACCCCAGTATTGGGGGAAGTTGAAAACTAAAGAATTGTAGGAGTTCATGGCAAGCCAGTATAACCTAATCAGCAAGTGACAAGTTTCATGAGGACACTGGGTTAAAAATAAAGTGGAGTAGGACAAAGGAAGACACTCAGTGTTGACCAGAGAGTCCACATACATGTGCAACTGTGTGCACATACATCCATACTCACACACAAACACATATCTTGCCTCCGGCACACACTCACACACACACACACACACACACACACACACACACACATATATATATATACAAGTAATACATGATGCTTCATAGAACAAACAGCAACTTCCAGGTGGTAGTTAATACGATTTAGTCATTTTTCCATGCATTTAATTTTATGTACTATTCTAAATGTTGTTTCAGTTTTCAAAAAAAATAAATAAGGAGAAAAAGAAAGAAAGGAAAGAAAGAAGGAAGGAAGGAAGGAAAGTAAAAGAAAGAATTTAGTAAAATGAGAAGTGAAAGAATTCTCAAAGTATCTGGTCCCCTGCAGAGGGGATTTAGGACTGTAACTTCAAATCTTAGGGGAAGAACTAAGGCTTACCTGGGATACAGAGGGACTATTCTCTCACTGATGCCTGTTTGATATTTAGCATTGTGAATGTTATGACCAACTCCAACAGCAATAGCTAGTCATAAAGATTATAGCTGAGTTACTTAAATAAATGGCTAAGAAATGGTGAAAGAAATTGCTTTCTAGAGGAACAAATATGAAACTTCTTTAGTGATTTTCTTGGTTAGGTTTCTACTGTTGTGATGAAATACCAAAACCAGATGTAACTTGTGATGAGTTTATTTCATCTTGTAGTAAAGTTCTCCATGCAGAAAAAATAATCAATGATAGGAACTAATGAATAGGCCATAGAGGAACACTGCATACTGTCTTGTTCCTCATGCTTGTTATGCCCTCATGACCACCAGACTGAGGGTAGCCTTATCCATAGTAAGCTTGACCCTTTTATACCAGTTAACAATTAAGAGAATGCTCCCAAAGACTTTCCCACTTATCTAGCTTGTGGGACATTTTCTCAATTAAAATTCCATTTTCACAAATGATTCTAGCTTGTATCAAATTGACAGAAAACTAGCCAGCATGGCAATGGATATCCATAGCATGCCAAAACTGAATGTAGTAAAAGCTGCTTTTCCACAGTGATGGTTTGCATGCAGCCATATTAACTTCCTGTGATTTTAATTTAAAAAAAGAAAACATTTCTCACTCAACAGGTTTTTCCTAGTATATGCAGTTCTGAGGTATGTGGTACTTTACATAGAAAATGATTATAAGGGCAATACAGAAAGACATTAGCTTCACAATGACTAAAGTGCAAATTAACTACCTCTTAGACACTTTTCTCAGATGACTTTCTTCCTCCCCCTTTTTCTTCTCACACTTTATCTTCTTTCTCATCCTTTTTCCTTCTTACTTTCCCCTAGCTGGTTTGCCTTGGAAGCGTTCATAAAACTCTTGCAGTTTTCATGAGTGGACAAGTGGACTGTGAAGTGTTATGTCAAGGACAGTTTGACGACACATTTTGTAGGTAGGGACCATAGAAGAGTCAAAAGTAGATGTGACCAACAGGCCTTGGAGGGGAGTTATGGTTAAACTGATTCTTTAAGGGTTGTGGCTACATGGAAGTACATAAAGATATCTGCAGTAACTGTGTCAGCTTAAACAAAACCTACAGAGAGTGAAGTACTAGAGCATATTGGAAGATTTTACTTGATAATGTCTGGCTAGAAAATTCAGTGGGAAAGGGGAAGCAGTAACAGGGAAGTATGAGACACAAAGCCATGAATCTGGCTTCTGAAAACACATACCATCAACCATTAGTCATTTAAGCCCAAACAGGAACTATACCATGTAGAGCTGTTCAGCTTTGAATTTTGTGTTGGGGAGTTGAGCTAGGCAGTAATGGGCTCAGGTGAACAGTCCAATTTTCCAACACTGGAAAGAGCAGAGAGGGACAGGATGGGCCTTTCAAGGGAATTAGCTAAGGTGGAGGAGTAACCAGTATCTCTGAGTGGTACATAGCTAACAGGAGATGAAGCTACTTCTGAAAAGACTCCTTAGCCTTGGTAACACTGTCACTGTATTTTACATACTCCAAATGCCTTTGGAGACATGTCTAAATAGCACTCCTTCTAAGACTGAATTCTTCTGAAATCATTCTTCTCCAGTTTCATAGGTCTTGTTGCATGGTATTAATAAATGACAATTTTATGCCCCCCTGTGTCTTTTCATACCATATTCAGATATTTACTTTTTAAAAACAGTAAGTGTAATAAGAGTCTATTCTATTTTGGCACAAATAAATAATTGCCATATCACTTTCTGAAGTAGTATGGTACCCTATTTCAAATCCATTCCCCAATTTATCTGTCCCATCTTTTATTGATGAACACTAGCTCCTTTTCAATCTCTGCAAGCATTGCTCCTATGAATATCCTTGAATATTTTCCTTTCATGCATGCAAAATTATATCTCCAGTATGATCTCTTGAGATATAATTGAGAAGAAAAGATTATTTGCATTTTAATTTTGATTGACATTGCCAAATTGCCCTTTAGAGAGGTGACAGGTGATGTTTTAAATACATTTGAGCAGCTGGGGGAGCTTACATTTCACTTACTTTGGAAATATGTACTATAAGGTAAACAAGAGAAATTCAATTTAAAGCAAGGTAAACATGCATTATCTACATGATTGCGTTATAAATCCAAGGTCTAGTTTAACCAATGCAAAGTCCATAGCTAAACTGTATAGTATAGTAGGGAAAACAAAAGACAGGAAGATGGAAAACAGATTTTTGTCTTCATTTATGGAATTATTTTAGATTATATTGTCACTATTGTATTATATTGATATTATTAATTATTTCATAATTAATTGTTATAAATATTTATAATTATGAATGTATTATATTACTAGTGTGTTGGGTAAACTGAGCTAAAGAAAGATTGTATCAGACTTAAAGATGGAATGCAAAGGATGGCAAAAATGTGGATAAGTGAATATTATATAATACATAAGTGAACATTTGATAAATGAATACATAGAAAAAAATGGAGTTATTTAATACCAAAAGAGCAGTTTTTGGTCAATGTGAAGAATATTGTATTTCTCTGAAATAATTTTCATTAGACTGAGAAACCACTTGTATATTTAGAAGAATTGGTTCCATAAGAGCTTCTTACACAGCGCCCATGTAAAAGCTCTTTATAAGTAAGTGCTGTTTGTCCAGGGTCCTATTATTTGATGGAATACACTTTACTAACAGGTTCTATTGTAAAATTCAGGAATTTTGAGAACATTTTCAAAAGCTGCCCAGAGTTACTTGTGCCACTGGGCAATCTTTTATGTCTAGGTCATGGTTCCCTCTTCTGTTGCAATAAACCATAGTTAATGACTTTTAACTGGCTTTAGTGAGGGGGAACTAGAAAAAACCTTAGAACTAACTTTATTTAATCTCATTACATTTCTTACAAATGTACACACGCATATGTAAAAATGATACTACTTTTCTTGTTCATTTCATTGTTAGAATTATGACTATAAAATTTTACAAACACTCTTAGTAACACATAGATCCATATTTAATTTACAATGTTTATCAAAACCACTTTTCATATGTTCATTTTAAAAATCTCAGCATTATTACTAGCAAACTGCTCTTGTCATTTGCAAAATCAGCAGAAGTCACATTTTTTGAGACTATCATGTGAAATGGTTATAGGTATACATTTCAGTCACTTTGAAAACATTCATGAAAGTTATGAAGCCTATATTATTTTTATACTGCAGAAAGAAATCACAGTCCACTTCTGTCCAAATGGTTAGAAAAGACAAAAGCTATTAGGAATCAATGCACAACCTCTGTAAACAGTGTAAATACTGTATAATATTCTGCAGCAAAGCAGCAATTGCCATGCAAGACTCTCAAATGTCCCAGTGTAATTAAGACCATTTAATATGCTACAGTAGAGAAGAAATGCTTCTGACTCATTGTCAATGAAATTATTGTACAGAGTCAAAGGCTCCATTATGCTTCAATACAAACCAATGACATTCCGGTTTCATTTGTTGTTTTAATATTTCTCCCTACATGACAGTCTGTAAACAGCAGAGCACCCAGACAAGATTAGGAGAAAGGGAAGTTTCAATCAGGACAGCTATGTGGGTGTTTTATAAAAAGATGACATAAACCCACCCAGTGTTCCTAGCACAATGTAATTTCAAGGTAGCATAATGTAAAGTGCAAGAAATTAGGTGGTACAGGCTGGTACATAGGTCTGTGGGTTATCTTCTCTCTGATTCTTAGACCCTTAGGCAGTATTGGGAACAGATTCTATCTCATGGCATGGAACTTAAATTAGTTGCTGGTTAGTCACTTCCACAAGCTTTGTGCCACCATTGCATATTTTGCAAGAAGGGAGGCATTGTAGGTGAAAGGTTTTATGGCTGTAATTTTTTTATAACCCTCTTTTGGTAGCCTGAAGAGTCCCTTCCTGTACAAAACACATAAGAGCATAGGGGTGAAGTTTCTATGTAGGCAAAGCTCATTCTTTCTACATTCAGTACATTCTGTGGATATAGTCAGCCATGGGACTTTCCTGTTCATTTGCACATTATAAGTCATTATCTCGGCAACTGCCTAGGTTGTTTGGGGAATTTCCATGGGACCCTTGGCCAACAACTCATTTGGATATAACTCTGTCCTAATATGTGAGTCTCTCTTTGATGACTTGGGATGTTTTCTTATTAGTTAAGGGAAAGTTGAGGTGAAAACAAAAACTACAGAGCTACAAACAATTGCAGGAGAGATGGATAGTGTCCTTAGTTATTTTAATCAGTATTAATTGTACAGTCTCACATACTCAAACTGTTCTGTCTCAAGTTATTTCTTTGCTTTGTACTTACTTTTCAAGTCTCAAGACCCTGTGATTAAAAAAAAATTCACAGGTAGAAATAAAAAGAAGTGACAGAAAATTCATGAGTCCAAATAACACAAAGGGATCCAATGAGAATACTACTTTCTCAAGATACAGAGCCTATGAGGCTGGGAGATGGTTCAGTAGATAAAAGGCTTACTGTTCAAGTATAGAGACCAGTTTGGATTTTCAGAACCCACATATAAAACCAAGAAGGCACTGTGGGACCTGTAATTCCACCATTTAGGATAAATACAGGCAATCCCTCTAAGGGGACTGGGGAGATAGCTTAGCAGTTAAGAGCACTGAATGCTCTTCTACAGGTCCTGAGTTGTATTCCTAGCAATGACATGAACACTACATACATGTGAACATTCACCAAAAAAATACAAAGAATGTAAATAAATTTCCAAAACAGGTTTGAAGTTTTCTTCTTCCCTGTCATAATTCCAAGTGTAATTTTTAAGTTATAAGTTGTAGGAAGCATTTAGTATAATCCAAAGGCAAACTTCAGGGAGCCCTTTGACTACCATGCAATGCTATGTAAATATTTTTAGCTTGGTAAGGATGTGTATGGTGAATTTCTTCTCACAGAAAGTTTTCCTTAGATTCTCAGGGATGTGAGACCACAAAAATAAGGAACTGTCTCTTGAGAGTTGGGTGGGGTATAAGTTGCATCAAGATCAAAGGATCTAAGCCTTTCACTTGCAAATGAACCTAAAAGGAAAAAGGGGGAGTTGGGTTTTGAGCACCTCAGGAAGTAAAGGGGTCTGGCACTTGCCCAGAGACTAATACTGAGAAAGGAAACTTCATGACAGCCTAGTCACCAGGGAAATGGGAAAACATTCTATTGGAGTGGAGATTGATGAGTGGAGAGAGGAAAGTTGGGACTGATAACAAAAAGAAGTTTCTAGCATCATTCAGCTGCAAAACAAAATGGGCTTCCCTTTTCCTACATGTTCTTCCAAGCCTCATAAATCCTCAGCTCACATCCTGCAAATTACAGCCAGAAGAACAACTCTACTCCACTCTGGACCAATGATCCCAGGGATGCAGCTGGTCAAAAATCCTATGGAAACTTTCCAAGGGTCGACACTAGGCTGCAATATGCCCATAAGTACTGCTGCCCCAGTCTTCTGAATCCATATTAATACAGGATCATGGACCACCTTAGTGATCAATTTTTTATTTCTTTCATTAGAAGTTGGATGGAGTTAGGTGACCTGAGCTGGTGTTGCTTCTGTATTGACCTTAAGACTTTTGTCTTAGTTAAAATAACTACTGCTTAGATCAAACACCATGGCAAAAAGACCGTGGAGAAGAAAGCATTTAATGTCACATATACTTTTTCATTACTGTTCATTGAGGGAAGTCAGGGTAGGAACTGAAGCTGGGCAGGAACCTGGAGAGGACAGGAGCTTGATGCAAAAGTCGTGAATGAGTGCAACTCTACTGGCTTGCTCATCCTGCTTATATCACCCAGGACTATGAGCCCCATGGTGTTACCATATACACTGAGCTGGTCTCTTCCACCAGTCAAAAATGCCCTCATAGACTTTCCATAGATCAACCTAATGAAGGCGTTTTCTCCATTAAAATGTCCTCATCCAAAATTGGCTCTAGTTTATGTCAAGTTGACATAAAATTAATCAGAATAGCTTCTTTCCATGTCTCTTTTGTTAAAAAAAAATACTGTTTCCAAAATGGTTCTTTCCTGGTAATAACAGAGATTCAAGAGACCAAGAGAAATCCCCAAACTTACTCTTGGAATAAGTACATTTGTGCTCAACCATTCAATTAACAAATTATATGACCAAACCCAAAGCCATATGGCAAGGCAGTATATTCTTGCTTTTTAGAGAAAGCAGCTGCCAAGCTACTTAGGCTTGGGTATGATCAGAGAGATATAGGAGGCAAAAGTAAATCAACTGTGTCTGTATTGATGAAGCCAGATTTTAGTCAGTACATGCATCACATACCAGCACCATCTGGGAGTCTCCTAGTTCATGAAAAAGAAGCTTGAATGACCAGTGTCATTCAGCAGAGGGTAAGATAGAGAGAGATGAGTCAGTGATCACCTTTGTTTCTTCTTTGTAACTTTGATAACATATCATGAGCAGATTCAAAGCATAAGATGCCAGGAAAAAAAGAAAAAAAAACACCTTTCCTGCACCTGTTCAGAAAGACCAGAGTTTTCAATATAAGCATTTTCAGTGTCTTGTCGCAGTGGAAGACTCAAAGCGGACATATGTAATACAGAGTGAGCTCTCCATATAGATATCACACTGAGCACTGTTTTATTGGTTATGGCATATAAAAAGTGAGAAAGCTCTCCATTTTTCAGTGTTTAAAGTACAAATAATCTAAACTTCTGCAAGCGTTGCCTGTGACTGCACCTGTTTTGTTGGCTTTGCAGGTCTGTGTAACTCGGCAGATAGCTGGATGATTGTGCCCAACATCAAGCAGAACCACTATACTGTACATGGCCTACAAAGTGGCACCAAGTATATCTTCATGGTCAAGGCCATCAACCAGGCAGGCAGCCGCAGCAGTGAGCCTGGGAAGTTGAAGACAAACAGTAAGTGCTGTGAACTCAGCTAAGTTGTCCTCTCATATTTCGCTTGCTTCTGAGCTAACATTCCTCCCAGCCTTTCTTTTACCATTTCTGTCTTGGGCCTCATTGACAACCTCAGAAAAGTAAATTAAAGAGCCAATGTGAATTACTGAGGTTCCCAGCAGCTACAACCACATTCTAAAGTTGATTCTTCCAGGCTGTGTGGCCACTGGTTTCTCTGCATGCCATTGCTCTTATTTCTTGAGAAAACAATCATGGAGAAGTTCTTGTGAGAAACAAAACAGGTGCTTATAAAGCCTGGCAGAGTAAGCTTTTGTAGATGGTAGATAGGATTTCTTTTCTATAGCAGAAAACAAGTTTGTAAGTCGTTCTTCACAAATTTTTTACTCTGTTCAAAATATGTATGGGTCTAAAATTCTCAATAAGGGGGAAAATCCGTCTTTCCTCCTACAACACTAGCCCATATGAGGTTTAATGTTGTTTGTGACATCTTTCTGGTTTATCACAATGGGGGAGGCTGATGCTGGCCTGAAATGAGCAGGAGTCAGGCATAGCAAATATCTATGGTATATAGAACAACCACCACAAAGGATGATGAAGCCTAGGATTATGTCTTATGGTTCTGTCATTTTCCTTTTGCTGTTGTTGTCTCTGTCTACATGTGTTTTGTTTTATCCTTTCTTATTTCTTTACATCTTTTGATCTAGAAATATTATGCCATATAAATATGGTGCCAGTCATGGGGTTGCTAATCAATAGAAACAATTAATGACTTTTCAAAAGGAGCTCCTACTTAACCATGTCCTTGTTTCCCAGGGCATAGTAACACATGTGTTAACTTAAGGACAAGCAGAGGGTAGAAGAAAAGCACTGGATTAAGGATAAGAAAGCTGAGATTCTGCCACACTATATCTATGTGGCTATAAAACTCAAATATATTATTTTCTTAAACAAACCATTTTATTTTGTAATGATTTTAGATTCCCAGAAAAACTACAGCCACTATAGAGATGCCCATATATCCTTTATCAGCTTCCTTACTATCAACACCTTATATAACCCTGACATATTCGTCCCTGGATTTATTCAGATTTTACAGTGATATCTCTAATGTTTAGTTCCTGTCACAGGATCTAGTGACACATTTCACATAGAACCAATATCACATTTAGCAGTTCCTCACCCTTTTCAAGTTCTTTTTTTAAAAAAAAAATTCAGTTCTTCACTTTTAAAACAGAAATATGTAGCCACATTTAGAAGCTGTCATACAGAAAACTAATTGAAAAAAATTTGAGAACATAATTATATTGTGCCATGCTTTTTAAATTCATATAGCAAATAGAAATAAATGTGTGCATACTCATCTCAATAGCTTTTTATTAACATGTGAGCAGGCATTTGGTCTTTCAAAAATGTTGGAGTTCCTAGTAAATTTTAGATACCATACAATGGGCCGAGGATACTGTGACAGCAATCAACTCCTTCAGATGTTCTTCTCTTAAGGCACTTTTAGGCTTTTTGTGAAAACAGAATACTAATCCATAGTTATCATTACATTCCTGAAGTTTACAATGGCAATAATGACCTATGGAAGTGCTAGATATTCAAAAGAACACAACCCTTCATAGCCATGATGTCTTTTCAGGGTGAGATAAGACTTATGGGATGTGAGGAAAAGGTGGTGTTCCACAACAAGGTAACAGCATGTGCAAAGGCCCAAAGAAAAGCACACTGTGTCTATGGAACAGAAAATTAGTCAAAATGATAAAAATAAGAAATTGAAGGGATATTCATTCCAGGAAGTTAGAGACAAAAACCATATGATAAAGCTAGGCACACCGATGCACACCTCTAATCCCTGCACTCAGGATAGTGAAGCTGAGTTCGAAATTCCAGTCCATCTTAGACTATGTAGTAGGACAAAGCCCACTAATATACACACATGAGCATGTGCATGAGTGTGTGTACACTCACACATACATTCATTTTTAAAAAGTTAAAACTAGCCAAACCTGTTCTCTTAGCTATAGGAATATTCTAAATTCAAGGCCATCTTAGTGTACAGAGTGAGTTCAAGACCAGCCTGAGCAATTTGGTGAAACCCCATCAGATATAGCTCAGATATGACTCAGTGGTAGAGTGATTGGCTAGAATATGTGCACCCATGGTTCTAATCCCCAGCACCACAAAATCAAAACAAACAAAACCAGATGGTAAACCCATTATGGGTCATGAGGCAGTTAGATTTTGAGAATAGTGTTTGAGGGGAGATAGGTGGACAGGTTTATTATATGTTAGAGGCTGGGTAAGGATTTGTGAACCATAAAGCTTTGTTGCACTGCGATATGTTATATGGATTAAAATAAGAGAGAATTTTAGCTGGACAATATATCCAGAAATTATTATGAGAGGTGTCCAAGCAAAAGAACAGTAGCTAGGATAAGGTCATGCTCTCTACAAATGGTCTGATGACTTAAGTTCTTTAGTCACAATTAATTTTCTTCTCAAGCTAATTTGTCTTCATTGAAGCCAAAGCAGGCTAGTTGGTAAGAATGGGCATTGGTTTGTTTGGGAAAGGCATCTGTGGCCCAGACAGACTTGGCTCAAGGAGAGTACAGGGCTTGGGTCCCACTAAAGCTGGCAAAGCCCTGCTGTGTATGTAAAAGGCTGAGATGTGGAGTGAAGGCATACAGGACACTGCAGGCAATTCCTCTCCATTATAAGCCTCATCTTTCTGAACATTCTGCTATTCATCACTGGTAAGAAGCAGCACAGCACTCAGGCCTATGTAAATGGTTATTTCCAAGATGGATTTTTTCCCTCTTCTGCCCATTGCTGTCAAATTATTTTTACTCATGTTTGTCTTTCACCTTTAAAAATGGAATATTTTAAGAAATCTTATCCCTAAAAGTTGCTGGCATAAATGTCCCTTGAGATTTTTATTTTTATTTTTATGAGACAAGTTAAATTTCCACTTTAAAATGTAAACTATAGGTATAATCCATCAGGTCTGACAACCTCTCACAATCCCTTCTACCTTTTCAGGCCTTGAGGGCTTTTTCTTTTAAATCAGGCTTATATTCCTTTTAATTTTTATTTGTTTGGTGTATACACATCACTTTTAAATTCATGTATAATTTCCATACATTGGAACTTTAAGTTTATCATAACAGAAAATGATATATTTAGAAATGAATTTGAGAATTTATAAGAACTATTTCAGATATCCATAAAACACTAAAAGTTTCAATTAGATACAATTATAGTAAAAATTGCTTTGAAAACTTCAGATATTAGTACTATATTTGCATCATTTTCCCTATCTCTTTTTTCCTTGCAATTCTTCTATATTCCTCCTATCCCTTCTCAAATTCATAGTCAGTAATTCTTTACTTATAAGTCTTACACACACACACACACACACACACACACACACACACACAAAACACACATGCAGATGTACATGCACACATACACCAACATATATCATTATAAATACCACATTTCAAGATCAGTTAATGTTAGTCATATGTTTTTCAGGTGACCTCTTTTGATGGGCTAACCTATCAGAAGGCTTGTACCTGCGGCAGAATGATTCTTCCTTTCTCAGAAACCATAAGTTCCCATGTGGTTCTTCCTCTAAGGGTGGAGCCTTATGAGAATTCTTCAATCCACATTGCTATGTGAACTGGCTTTCTTTCCTTTGATATCTACAGATATACAAAACAAGGATCAGCAAATGATATAGTTCAAGGGCCAAATGTGACTACCTACACTTAAAAATAAAGTTTTGTTTACATATACCCATGAATGGTCACTTATCAGTTTGTGACTATTTCCTCATTACAATAACAGAGTTACAAAAGAAACCACATGGCCTACATAACTGAAAACATGTATTTCCTTCTTCTTTGCAGGAAAAGTGGTTGCTAACCTAAAGGCAAAAAAATGAGGTTATGATGTGTTTTAATCCAAGCAGCAACACCCCTATTTGAGTAAACACACGGTGCTTCATGATGTCTATAGCCCAAACACACATTTTTTGCAGCCGTATTTATTAGGTCTTTTCCCCATGATTTTCTAGGAACTGAATAGGGGCAGAAGGCACCAATTGCAACCATGCTATCAAGTTAGACAGTGTAGTATTTCTACCAAATGGTAATATGTTTCCAGCCTTTCAATGTCTTGTATCCTATGTGGTGACAAGCAACAGGCAGAACTCAGAAACTATACTGAATTGACAAAGAAGTAGCAGCTACATCAAATACACACAAGTAACTTTTAAAAATTCTAGTGGTGAGCATTTCAACACACAAACTTTATTATGTGTATTAATGAATCCTGATATAGAAAACTTAAGCATTACTGTTGGCATTTAGTCTAGACATCACTCCACAGTTACCTGGAAAGAGCCAGGTGTGCCTGACTCACTATAAAAGGGACTGCTTGCCCCCTCTTTTCTCTCTTTTGCCCGATTCTGATTCTCTCTCTTCTCTTGCTTCTACTCCTTCTCTCCTCCTTCATTCTCTCTCTCCACATGCTCATGACCTGCCTCTACTCCTCTACACACACACTCTCTCTCCCCCCTCTCTCTCTTTCTCTTTCTCTCTATCTCTATCTCTCTCTTTCTTCTTCTTCTTCTTCTTCTTCTTCTTCTTCTTCTTCTTCTTCTTCTTCTTCTTCTTCTTCTTCTTCTTCTTCTTCTTCTTCTTCTTCTTCTTCTTCTTCTTCTGTCTCTACTACCACCTCAACCTCTTCCCAATGTCCCAAATAAACTCTATTCTATACTATACCATCCTGTGGCTGGTACCTCATGGGGAAGAGATGCTTCAGCATGGGTCCTCCTTTTCCCACACCATACTGTGCCTCCACCAAACATATTCCTTCCTTCTTATCTTTATATAAAACACAACAATTACTGTTATATTCCCCTGATTTTGTGAGCTGAACAAATTTTTAAACGTGTAGTTACGCTAAGTGCCTAAGGAGTCACGCTTTTACTCTTCACTTTTCTCAAGCTCAGAATGATATGTTTAAAGTGGTTAAAATCTGTATATTCAGATGTGCAATCTTGATGTGTTTGTTCTATGCTCCAGAGTCTACTTAGCACAGGTGTATTTTTGGCCCAGTTAAATATGGCAGTCATTGAAAATGAGATTTTCATTTTTCTCCTTTCTTTCTGGATGTGCTTCAGCAAGAATACATCTGTGCTGGGGTCTCACACTGTTTTGGTTGCTCTTTGCCTGTTCTGTTGTTGAATGGTTATAGAGCAATGCCGAGCCCCTCTCCAAGTAGACAGACACTCAAGCAATCATAGCCATGTTCTTGCATGGGAACACTGTTCCTAGCACCATCCACAGAGCTGCTGCTGCTTAAGTATATCTTAAGCTGTCAATAAGTAAATGCCTTTAAACGTATTGTTTATAAGCCTTAAATTGCTATTAGAATTTAAGATACTGTTCTGTACTAGGAAGTATAACTCATACACTAATTGATTATTTTAAACTCCCCATCCCCACATTTTATTTGTATTTCATATGTATGGGTATTTTGTCTGCATGCATGCCTATGCACCATGTGTGTACCTGATGCTCAAACATGTCAGGAATTAAATGAACTGGAACTGGAGTTAGAGATAATTGTGAACTTCCATGTAGGTGCTAGGTATCAGACCTGGGAACTCTGGATGAGCTGTAACTGCTCTTAAACACTAAGCTGTCTCTTTAGCACTTGTTTCAGACTTTTAAATTGAACCATAAGGATATACTATTTGTTATCTTTCCAATAAGCTGTGCTTTCTCACTTTTTTTTTTTTTTTTTTTTTTTTTTTTTTTGTGAACTTGTTTCTAGGTCAGCCATTTAAACTGGATCCCAAATCTGCTCATCGAAAACTGAAGGTGTCCCATGACAACCTGACTGTTGAACGTGATGAGTCATCATCCAAAAAGAGTCACACACCGGAACGCTTCACTAGCCAGGGGAGCTATGGAGTGGCTGGAAATGTGTTCATTGATAGTGGCCGTCATTACTGGGAAGTGGTCATAAGTGGAAGCACATGGTAGGCAGCTCCTGTCTATTTTCCTGCAACTGTTAAAAGGCACATGCTTCTGTGTACCTTGTCAAGGATACGAATTCATAGCCAGCATCCATTCTGAAGATCCAAAACCTACCCTTACCATAATACTACATAATACTAAAATCAGTGTGACTACAATAGGAACCATTTATTAGTTCTAAAAAACATATATTTTTTGGTTAGAGGATAAAGATTTATCTCCACTAGGTTTATACTTTGAACTACAGGTTGGGTCTAGTTCTATCTTATGTGTATGTTCTCAGCACTGCAGAAATTTAGCGTGGGTGTGCAGGCCTGTGATCTTAAACTGGAGTTTAAGGTCATCCTCAGGTATATAGTGAGTTCAGTGCCAAAAGAAAATATGTGGATAATCTCATTCTCCTTTTATAGATGAGGTGACTTAGGTGTGGGCCCAAAGTCATAAAATTCATAGTTGGTAGTTACAAATTTTTGTGGTCATGGCTCTAACTTTTAACTAGGAA
This sequence comes from Micromys minutus, assembly GCF_963924665.1. Taxonomy (NCBI): domain Eukaryota; kingdom Metazoa; phylum Chordata; class Mammalia; order Rodentia; family Muridae; genus Micromys; species Micromys minutus. The sequence continues at coordinate 20,977,801 of NC_137970.1, read as the reverse complement.
CCCACAAATAAAGAACAAGAGAGCAAATGTTTTGATTTTACTGGCCAGGACATTTTTGTTCCAAGTACTCAGCTTGAGGCTGTTATAATGGGACTACAGCCACAGACAATGCATATATAAATGGGTATGGCTGAGTGCTAATAGAACTTCATTTGTGAAAACAGACAAGGGACAAGAGTTGACCTCTGGATTGTAGTTTGTTGATCTGCGCTTTGAACTCCCATAGTATGTCATTACTATCTAAAGGGTGACAGTTTTCAAATGTTATAAGTATGCTGTAGAGCCCAAAGTAGTATACTTAATGAGATATGGCTGACACGAAAGTCAGAAGAGAAGTTGTAGAGCAGGAAGAAGATGAGAGTGGTAAAATGGCTTAATGTCTACTAAAACTGTTTTTAATTTGAATTCATGAAAATAGTGCAATGTGTACAAAGTAAGCTTGGACCGAGTGCCTATCCCCACTCTCTCTCTTTTTTAACCAATAGTGCCATTTATTTAACAAATGTATTAAACATCTGTTACATGCCACTCACCAGGCTAGACCCTCAGAGATGAAAGCATAAAGAGTCCTCTTAAGAGCAGACTACTGAGAGGAGAAATTTGGCAAAGTTACAATACTAGAGGAAAAACTCTAAACTTGGGGATCTAGGGGAGAGGAGCCACTCTTATAGCTGCATAGAGGAGTTGACAATTATCCAGAGTCCATGTTTGGGGGGAATGAACCAGCATATCCTCTGAACAGGTTATTCAGGAAAACAGAAACGAAAACAAATCACTGCAGGAGGACTGAACAGTACATGCGAACATACCGGAGCATAAGGAAATGGATATTGAACCTTCCCAACCTCATTATAAAAAAGACCCTTTTCACTTGCGTCCCTTTGCCCCATTGTCTCTCCCTTTCCTTAAAGCCATGCCTTTGGGAGGATGAACAGGCTGGCCCGATGGAATGAGCTCATCAGGAGGACTTGGACTAGGATTTTTAAATGCACTTGGCAGGATGGGCATATCCAGTGGGTCAGCCCGACGATGTTTCCTACGTGGCTTACTAGATGACATACATATGAACCTATTTTTTCTCTTCCTTTTCCTTTGTTGTGCAGCAGATATGCAGCCCTTTTTTTCTTGGCTTCTTCAGCTGTAATTTCTTGCTCGGGCTCCCATTTGGTAGCATCAGGCTCGGGCTACCCCTTAGCCAACTCAGGCTTGGGCTTCCCCTTGGCTTCAGATTCAGGTTCAGACTCCCCCTTAGGCTCAGCTCAGGCTCCCCGTGGGCATAGGCTTCGGCTCAGGCTTCCCCTCATCCTCTGGCTCCCCTTCTGGCTCAGGCTCACTTGATGGTTGGAACTTCCACAAAATCCAAGATTTCACAAACACCATGAGGTGAAGTGAGATCGGAATCAGTACATTCAACCACCTCTTTTTTTTTCATGCATAAGATATTGTTTATTTTGTATATTATATATTTTATTCTTTAACATATAATCAAATATATAATCATTCATTTTATTATTATTATAAATCCAAGGGACTGGAGAGATGACTCAGTGGTTAAGAGCATTAACTGCTCTTTCACAGGTTCTGAATTCAATTCCCTGCACCCACATGGTGGCTTACAACTCTCTGCAATGGGATCAGTTTCCCTCTTCTGGCATGCATGAAGACAGAGCACTTACATGTATATAATATATAAATTTCTTTAAGTCTTTATTTTTTTTAAAAGAGAGAGAAATCTAAGCAGTGCATTTCTTTTTTATTGCTAACATGGATATTTATTATAATTAAATATAATTAATATAGGACTAACATCTGATATAAACAGTAATTAGTAATTCTTTTTTTTTTTGCCCAAAGGAAAATTTATCTTACTTAAATAATATAATAAACACAAACAGCTACAAAATTACAAAATTGCCATCAAATAAAAAGAGTTTGCAATCTTTTAGAATATTGGATAAAACTCCAAAACAAAAATGGTTAAGGAGAGAGAAAAACACAAGCAGGAAGAAATGTTTACAAAATGCATGTCAACCACCTCTTTTTCAAGCACTGGCATTTGGCACTCGTCACTTTTCTGCTCCAGGGTTGCCCTCCTCCTCCTCAATAACACTTATTGGAAGCTTCTGAGCTCTGGGATGATTGGTGTCTGAAGATTCAACTCCACTGCTTGTTTCATAAACCTTAGCACTCTTTTCCTCACGAGGTTTGTCAGAGTCTGAGTCAATCAGCACACTGCTTGCCTTCTGCTTTGTCAATTCAGACATGCATTCTTCCCTGCTGCTGTTTGTATCCACGTTAATAGAACTGATTTCCCAGTGACAGATCACAACCACCAGCAAATCCTGAGCGTTATCCCCCATTCTCTTAATACTGGTATCTGCATTAGTCTAGCAGATAGATTTTCATCCTTTATTATCTGCCCAATTCTCTTTGCCTAGACCATTTTTATGCATTAACCTTCTGTCAAGAGTGCAGAGAAAATGTCCTACGTCTTCCAAGATTATAGAGTGCATTGACCCTTGAAATTCCTGGGACCTCCTCTTTTCTGACTAATTTTAACCATTGTGGTTACATATACATACATACATATGTACATACATACATACATACATACATACATACAGATATTCATGTCCTACTGAGTCTGTTCAGTGTTTCTGCCTGTATTTTCCTATAGCTGTCCATTTAGCATTAGATAACCAATCAGGTGGCTCATCCATGGGGAAGAATCTTTGTTCTCCCTCTTCCAAAAGTTAATTTTACTTACAGCTTTTCATTTATGTGTGGGGCCCCATGAGATTTCCCCCTATGTATACAGATTTCCCCAATGTGTGCTGTGATGTTTACTCTTACTAAAATTGTGGAGTCTTGTTGAAATTTTGTGATAGATAGTTTCCCTGTCATACCTAACATTTTACATCGAATCTGGGTGATCAAACTTCAGGTCTCTGAACCAACTGAAACATTTCCACAGACTGGCCCTTGAAACGTTTAGTTGTGTTAAGCTGAGATAAAAGCCCAAAGGGCTATAGAATTCATGTGCAGAAAATTGAACATTGCTAGATAATTGGTATGCTGTATTAATCTGATACTTTGAAATCTGGCGTCTAAATGATTATAATCTCATTAATAATTATTTGTAATAAATGATACATGATCATTATGATCTCATTGCCATTCATGAATAGTGTGGAAAATTCTACCAGACCACTCTAGTTATGTAAACACAGATCAGCATTACCTTTAAAACACCCTCCAGATGTCCAGACTAACTCATGTGTGGAAAAACGAAAATCTACAATTAATTGCCACATGTTGAGTTTTTACATATCAACCCAACTGTGTCCATTTAAAAGAATTATGTAAAAAAATAGTTTCACATTTTCTAGAATGTATCAGCAAGAGTGGACTCCCTACAATTAAGTACCTTTCATATCTTGACTTACAACAGTTAGTTTCACATATTATTTTTAATGAAATATGTGTTTGATTTTAAATTAATATGTACTGTAAGATCTATGTAATTGGGCATGATAACATTGCTCTTAGAAACACAGTTTGTGTACTTTTTTAAATTTCTCTGTCACACTGTGTAACTTAATGGAACATTACATGCTGCCTGTACCTTTCAAGCTCAATGAACATATGTACATAGTTTCACAGATTAATGATAAAATAATGGTATTTTGTTTAATGGACTGTACACTTGGTTATTTTTTTGCTCTCAAATGCTGTTAACATGCACTTGGAGTTAATGAAATGGTGTTAACTAAGGCAGAAATAGTGGATTTGTACCAGCATTACTACACTAGAAGTCAAGAAGGCAGAATGAGATTTTAGATTTTTCTAATTTGAATTTTCTGTTTTTCTGAATCAAGTCAGCCCTCACTTATACAGATATTTCAAAGAGTTCAATAGAGGTAAAAATGAGAAATAACTATTTGAGGGTTTTTTTATTTAAAATTTATATGCAGCATCAGGAAGGTAACAATAGATTCATTTTTATTTGGGGATGCAACTTGACGTTCCATATTATCTAAAAAATGAAAATAGTGTCTGCTGAGCTGTGGAGTGCATCTTCGTAGGAGATGCTCCAAATTGCAAAATCTATTTCTCGGGCCTAGGAAGATGGTTTAGTTGGCAAAGCGCCTGACATGCAGGCATAAAGACCTGAGTTAGGATTCCCAGCATCCGTGTTAAAGCCACACACTCTTTGCACATGGCTATAATCCTAGTATGGAGGTGAGAGAACACAGACAAGAGGATTCCCCAGAGATCACTGGCCAAACAGTCTAACTAAATCAGAGTCTGAATTCAGAGTGAGATCCTGTTTGAAATAATGTAGAGAGCCATAGAAATCACTCAATGTCAAATTCTGCCCTCCATGTGGGCACAAACTCTCTCCCTCTCCCCCTATTTCTCATACACAAACATATGGGGGTGTCTAGAAAAAATATTCAAAAATATATTGATTAGATCTTGACAAAATAAACAGAAGTCAGTCAAGGAAGGATCCACGAAGATGAAGAGGATGAGAAGCTTATGGGATGCCTGACAGGGATATGGAAATACAGACCAAGAGTCTATCAGTCCAGTGTATGATGTCATGAGACCTCATATCCACTCTGCCATTGGAAAACAATGTCCCTAATCTTCTTTTCAAATTTACCATCCTGTGCAACAATATTCTACAACCTGATCCAGACACAAATGAAAAAGGGCACTTTTGGGTAGTGTAACCAAGAATTCTGTGAACAGGAAATTGACAAAAGCGGGGGGGGGTGTTAATTAATAGAGAGGCTGGCATGCTGATTTAGTGGCTTATCCATTACATCTACTTAAGTTGTGGCATTTTAATTATTTTTTCTCTTTATTCTTTTTACTCTTTTAAAAAAAATTATTGATTCCTTGTGCATTTCATATGATGTACCTCAGTCCTACTCATCTCCGTGTCTACTCTTATCTTCTCTTCACCCCTGCAACCTCCTTCCCAAAATAAAAAAAAAACACACACACAGACAAAACTGAAGCATCAAAAACATCTCATTTTGAATGCTATCGTGTCACAGTGTGTCTCACAGTATATACCTGTGTCTACACATCTTTACTTGTAAATTTTCACTTCAATAGTCATTGGGTTGGTTTGAGATCTCTCATTTCTGTGACACCATTAATATTGGATTCTCACTGAGACACCCAGTCACCCCGTAGATGCCCCATATCATGTAGACCATGTAGCTTCAGAACCGCAGGACTGGCCATTTCATGCATCCCAAATGTTCGCAAATGATATAGATTTTGGGTTGGGCCAACTCAGAGCACTGGGTCTGGCCCTGTGTGGCAGCTGAGCAGATCAGCACTCTTGCTCTTCCTTATCTTCCCTACGAGGGCTTCAGCATTGCTCTAGCTAGGACACCCAATGCAACTCTTCTGCTTTTCTGCTCTCAGGCCAGCTCACCTGTGCTTTCACCTTCATCATCAGGACCAGCTCAACTGTGTTGCCCAGGGGATGTGCAGGACCTACTTTCCCACAGTGCTATAGCCTTTGGAAAAGGGGACATGAATAGCTCTCCCAGCAACCAAAAGTAGAGAGGGAGGGCATCATCCCTACACCCATACCATCTAATGACAGTTGAGTGGCAGAGCTAGCTCCCCAGTGCTCTGCCTCTCAGAGCTGGCTCACCAGCACCTCTTCCTCTAGAGTCAGATCTATTGTTCTGCCCAGACAAGGTGAATGGCCCTGTACTGCAGCAGGTGAGGGACAGGGACAGTTTACAAAGTCTCCTGATTCCAGAGTTAGTGGGCTTGTTTTTTTAACATACTTCCTTTAAAGTAATTGCATTTTAGATCCAATACATGTGATTTTTCTTTTTCAAAATGTTATTGTTAACTTAGACCAGTGAGGTTTCTTTCTCTGGTAAGGGAAAGATACCATATGTCAATATCTGATTACACTGATTTCTACTCTAACACATTAAGAGTTGAACTCGGGGTTATTCAATCTTGATTAATAATGATGTGTTTGGCTTATGATAATAACTGTGAAATGTTTTAAGTATTAAACAAATGACTCAGTAATTTAAAAAGATAAAGAAACTGAATATTGTAGGAAAATTCTTTGGAATAATGGAGTAATCGTGCACAATAAATTTTAAAATATTTTATTAATTTCTTTAGAACTTTATGTAATGCATTTTTCACTTAAACACTTATTCTCAATTCCTTCCCTTACCACCTTATCAATCTTCCCATTCCTTCCCACCTGACTTTCAGATTACTTTTTCTTCTTCTTCTTTCTTTCTTTCTTCTTCTTCTTCTTCTTCTTCTTCTTCTTCTTCTTCTTCTTCTTCTTCTTCTTCTTCTTCTTCTTCTTCTTCTTCTTCTTCTTCTTCTTCTTCTTCTTCTTCTTCTTCTTCTTCTTCTTCTTCTTCAGAATTGAATTCATGTTTTACTTTTAGTGTTTTTTGTTTTGTTTTGTTTTGTTTTGTGTGGATTGTGTGTATGCCTGCTTCTGTCTGTCTTTGTCTGTTCATCTGTCTGTCACTCTGTCCATCTGTCCAGCGGTCTGTGAGTCCTTCTGTCAATCTGTCTATACTTTTCTGTCTCTGTTCACCTGTCTGTTCATATGTCTGTCTCTGTCCACTTCTCAGTCTGTCCATCAGTCTGTCTCTGTCTGTCCATCTGTCTATCTATGTATGTCCATCTGTCTGTCTCTGTCTGTCAGTCTATCTATGTATCTCCATCTGTCTATCTCTGTCTGTCAGTCAATCTGTCTTTCCATCTGTCTGTACTTCTGTTTTTCCCTATCTGTTCAAATATCTGTCCACCTGTATGTCCATGTGTCCATCCATCTGTTCTTCTGTCCATCTATTCATCTGTACATCCATCTTTCTATATCTTTCTTTCTGTCTGTCCATCCACCTGTTGGTCTCTCTATCCTGTCTGCCTGTCCTATCTGTCTGTGTTTGTCTGTCTGTCTATCTGTACATATGTCCATCTTTCCATCAGTCTTTCTGTCTGTTTGCCTCTGTCCATCTGTCTCTGTTCATCTGTTTCTGTCTGTCTGTCTACCTGTCCATCAGTCCATCTGTCCATCTGTCTGTTCTGTCTGTCTGTGTTCATCTGCCTGTACATCTTCATGTTCACCTGTTCATCTGCCTGTCTCTGTCCATCTGCCTGCCTGTCCATCTGTCTGTTCACCAGTCCAATGGTCCATCTGTCCATCTGTTTGTTCTTCCTATCTGTTCTGTCTTTCTGGCTGTCTCTGTCCATCCGTTCATTTGTTTGTTCACCTGTCCTGTCCATCTGTCTGTTCTGTCTGTCCACTTGTCTAGCAGCCCATCTATCTGTTCATGTCTGTTCTGTCTGTCTGTCTGTCTGTCTGTCTGTCTGTCTCTATCTGTCCTGTCTCTATTCATGTCTGTCACCTGTATTTGTCCTTCTGTCTGTCTCTGTCCAGCTGTCTATCCATCTCTCTCTTTCTGTCCATTTCTCGATCGCTCTGTCTTTCTGTGTATCTCTGTTTACCTGTCAGTCTGCCTGTTTGTCTCTGTCTTTCTGTTTGTCAGTGTTAATGTCTATCCATCTGTTTGCCATGTCTCTCTGTCTCTGTGTTTGTCTGTTTTTCTCTGTTTTCCCATACATCCATCTGTCCATCAGTCTGTCTATCCATCAGTTTTTTGTCTGTCCTGTCTGTGTTCATCTGTCTCTTTCTGTCCTTTTCTCTATCGCTCTGTCTTTATGTCTCTATGCATCTCTCTGTCTGTCTCTATGTCTGTCAGTCCTTCTGAATGCCCATATGTCCATCTTGTCTGTCTGTCTCTGTTTATCTGTATACTCATCTATATGCCCATCTGTACATCAGTCTGTCTATTTATCAGTCTGTCTATCCATCAGTCTGTCATCCTCTGTTCATCTCTCTGTCCATCTGTACATCTGTTTATCAGTCCTTCTGTTCATCTGTCTGAGTTTGTCCACCTGTCCATCAGTCTGTCTGTCTGTCCATCTCTCTGTTCTCTCTGTCTCTCTTCATCTGCTTGTCCATCTGTCCATCAGTCCTTCTGTCTTTGTCCATCTGTCTGTTCACTTGTTTGTTAGTCCATCTATTGCTCTGTCTTTCTGTGTATCTTTGTTTACCTGTTCATCTGCTTGTCCTGTATTTCTGGATGTCTTTGTCCATCTGTCCATCTGTTTGCTTACCGGTCTTTCTCTCCATCTTTCTGTGTCTGTACACCTGTCCATCAGTCCATCTATCTGTCATTTTGTACTGTCTGTCTCTGTCTAGTCTATTTGTCTGTCCATCTATCCTTCTGTCCATCAGTCCATCTATCTGTCCACATGTCTGTTCTGTCTGTCTGTCTCTGTTCATCTACCTGTCCATTTGCCTGTCCATCTGGCTTTTTATCCATCTGTCTTTGTCCATCTGCCTTTCCACCTGTCCATTAGTCCATCTATCTGTCTGTCTGTGTTCTCTGTCTCTGTCCATCATTCTGTTTATCTGTCCCATCCATTTGTCTCTGTTCATCTGTCTGTCATCTCTATCTGTCCTGTCTGTCCTTCTGTCTGCCTCTGCCTGTCTGTCCATCTTTCTGTCTCTGTCCATCTATCAGTCTGTCTGCACTTTTGACATTTTTTGTTCATCTGTGTCTTTTTATGTCATTTGTCCATCAGTCTATGTCTATCCATCTGTCTGTCTCTGACTGCCTCTATTTATCTGTTTCTGTCCATCTGCCTGTCTTGTCTTTCTGTCTGTCTCTGTCCATCTCCCCACCTGTCCTTCTGTCTGTTTCTGTTCATGTCGTGTTTCCATCTGCCTATCCTGTTTCTGTCTGTCCGTTTGTCATTCTGTCTTTCTTTTTCTGTCTATCTGTCCATCTTTCTGTCTCTATCTGTTAGTCTGTCTGTCCTTCTGTCTCTTTCTGTTCATCTGTCTTTCACTTTCTGCCCTTTTCTCTATCACTCCATCAGTCTTTCTGTCTTTGTTTACCTGTCTGTCTGTCTTCCTGTCTGTCAGTCTTTTTGTCTGTCCATCTGTCTGCCCCGTCTGTCTCTGTGTTTCTTTGTCTCTGTCCATATATTCATCTGTCCATCAGTCTGTCTGTCAGTCCATCTGTTGGCAATTCTGTCTCTGTTCATCTTTCTGTCTTTCTGTCCTTTTCTCTATTGGTCTGTCTTTCTGTCTCTGTTTATCTGTCTGTCCCTGTCTGTTTCTCTCTGTCCATCTTTCTTGTATCTGTCTCTGTCCTTATGTCTGTTCATCTGTCTAACCATTTGTCCATCTGTCTGTCTACCTGTCCATCAGTCCATTTATTTGTTCATCTGTCTGTCCTGTCTTTATGTCTCTGATCATCTGTCCGTCCATCACTCTAGCCATCCATATGTCTGTCTGTGCATCTGTTTGTCTATCTGTCCATTCATCTGTTTATCTGTAGGTGTGCCTGTCCATCTGCCTGTTTGTCTGTCTGTCTGTTCATCTCATCTGTCTCTGTCTTTCGGTATGTCTGTCACCATTCATCCCTCCATCCATTTGTCTGTCTGTCTGTGGAAGCCAGAAGACGTTGTTGGATACCCTAGAGCTAGAGTTCCATGTGATTGTGAGCCACCTAATATAGGTGCTGGGGAACAGAATCAGGTCCTCCAAAAATAACATGTACCCTTAATAAGCCATTTCTCCAGCCTTCTCAATTTTTCTTAAAACATTATAGAGTAGTATAAAATATAATCAAAAGGCAGCGATGAACTGCACAATTTCTGGTGAGAAGAAGATAGTATAGAGGGTCAAACTTGTGGCACTTTGAGTCATCCTACGTTTCAATTTTGAGTTTTGTACTTACTGTTAGTGTGAAATTAGGTAGTAATTATAAAATAATAGTTACTGGGCATTGCATACCAGTATTTGTGATTAGGATTTTAAACGAAAAATTCTTTTACTCTTTAACTTGGGGATATGGAGACTATAATTGTTCCTGTGCTATAGATAAGACATTGAGATTGAATGATGATCAAGGACTTAACCTCATATGTGGAAATGATTCTCCCTGATTGCTTTTGCAAAAGTATATTCAAAGCTATGGACAAATGGCATATAGGATAGCAATTGCAAAATTTAAAGTCTCTTGAAAGAATGCACCTACATAGGGTAATAATTTCCAGTATGGCAGCCTCCTTCCACATACAAAGCTGTTTAAATAAATTTAATTAAAATTCAAATTCATTACAAGTGGAGATGGGTGGTAGGTTGCTTAAGTCCTACCACCCACTGTGAGAGTTTGAGGCCTGTCTGGATCACAATGTAAAACTGTGCTTAAAATAAAGATATAATAGATAGATAGATAGATAGATAGATAGATAGATAGATAGATAGGTAGGTAGATAGATAGATAGATAGATAGATAGATAGATAGATAGATAGATAGACAGATACAGGCAGATAAAGGTGCTTCCATACTTATGCTGAGTCTATGCAAAGATAACGGAAAATGTCATAATTGAAAAATATATGTTTTTTTTCTGACATCCATCCTCCTGAACAGCTAAGTTTGACCTGCCATGAATATTCTCAGATTACTTACATGAGCCTTAAATCAGGATAATTCCTTTATCATAAAGTTCTACTTGTAAAAAAGTCTTGATTATCTTATATCTTTTATTTTCTTCAGTACATTGTAATGCATCAGATGCTTCCTCTTATAATGCCCAATGTCATACAGAATTACAGCATTGTGTATCATAAGCTTAAGAGAGAAGACATTTATAAAGGTTTCTTTACAAAATCCTAAGTCCAGCCATTCTAAATTATGAGTTCTCTATAAAATTAAAGTTGATTTCACAGGCTTACCAGCCACAGTTCCAAGGCCCAATAGCCATATGGACTACTTAAAAAAAGTTTCAATTATTATAGACATGTCTATGCTGATCAGTACTGGTCCAGAAAAATTTACTGCACAGGCATTCACAAGAGAGAAACAGAGCAGTAAAATGGAAAGTCAAGATTCTCTGGTACCACAAAACAAGAAATAGGCCAATACACTAGTCACCTCCCACCTCTATGTGTTTGGGAAGGACAAAGATAAATATTTAGATTTAAATACTTACTTAAAGGGAGTGTGATCATGAATAACAGATGATCACATTAAAAAAATAAATAAAACCTGTAGACCGCAGAGCAAATTTTACCTACATTTTTTTGTTTTGTTTTGTTTTGTTTTTGTCTCTGCAGGTATGCCATTGGCCTTGCATACAAATCAGCTCCAAAACATGAATGGATTGGGAAGAATTCTGCTTCCTGGGCCCTATGCCGCTGCAACAATAACTGGGTGGTGAGACATAACAGCAAGGAAATACCCATCGAGCCAGCGCCCCATCTCAGGCGTGTAGGCATCCTGCTGGACTATGATAATGGCTCAATCGCTTTTTATGATGCTTTGAACTCCATCCACCTCTACACCTTCGATGTGGCACTTGCTCAGCCTGTGTGCCCCACCTTTACTGTGTGGAATAAGTGTTTGACGATTATAACTGGTCTTCCCATCCCAGACCATTTGGACTGTACAGAACAGCTACCTTGAACATCCAGCCCTAGAGCAGCCCCAGGGCATTACAAAGGTTGAGGTCATTGTTTAAGGGGTTGAGAAACTATGGTTTCAAGAGTGTGATGAAATATCCCCCAACTTGTCCAGAAACCAGCTTAGATAGGGCTCCACATGGGAGATTTCCTTCCTTTTACTATTTTGTATTAAGTACAGGCTTTAATAATTTCTTTAATTTTTTGTATTTAGAGGAAAATCTATAGATTATTTATAAAAGAAGTGTAATCTGGATTACAGTGGTTAGGAATCCCCTGGTTTTGTTCATTAAGAGGCCCATAAGTTTACCAGCCCTTTCAGTTTCTTTTCACCAGTCTATGAGCCTGCAAAAAAACCTTTGTAGGTTAGTATGACTTTTTTCACTTTCTAACATTTTATTCCATATTGAGGCCATGCTAGGTACTGTCACTTAGAATAACTGACTATAAGGCTAAAGTAGAAGTAATTTTGAAGCTTGTAAGGAAGTATGCAGGCTTCCTTATTTTGATTTTAAGTCAAGCTATTTTAACTGTGATGTCAGAAACTTGTATTGGATCAAACAGAATGAGATACAATGGAGAAGGAAAGAATTAACTTTGAACCTCAAGCTTAGCCAGATTGATGGGAGGATTTGGGGATTATTAAAAGTTTGGTTATGTATTCACCTACTTCTTCAGGGCTGAAAGCTTTTGGGATAATACCTTGAATGAGATTACAATTAAACATTATCATTTGATTTCTACAAATGATTTAAGAAATCATGCTGAATTGTGTTTTATCAAAAGTAGAATTCTGTTTTATGATATAAAACTGTTTTACCTTACCTCTTCCCAGTCATTTTTGGGCCTATGACATGTTTTCACTACATTTAATAGGTGCCCCATTTTTTCCCGTTCACACATCAAATTCTAGAGCTACAAATATTAACATGGCCTGTTACAAATAGCAATCCCACTTTGAATTGATTTTGTTTTCTGGGAAATCAGCACATGTCCTTGAACACTGTCCAAATATAAGTCACCAAAAACAGTATTTATGAATAATGTTAAAACATATTACACAAAATACTAGTCACTAGTGTACATGCCTTTAAAGTTACAGTCTTTTAGTAAGCACATTTTGAAAATGTAGACATCCCCATATATCCTAGTATAGTTTATCATAGAGTTGTAAGAAAAAAAAATCTAATTTACTGTTCCTACAGAGGAATCTGCCAATAGAACCTACTAATCAACTTGCCAATAGAATTGTTTTTATACCGGCCTGATATAGTGTAGTAGTCTCTGAATTCAGACTATCTCAGGTGATCTTGACATGGGATATTGGCATGCATTCACCTTAATAAAGGACATTGACCTGCATAAATGGTTTCAATTGCTAAAATATTTATCTGGGCCACCACATCAGTCAGCTATTGACTGAAAAGACTGATGGATTGAGACATTGGTTTTGGTGATTTTGTTTTGAATTAAATCAAACATTTCCCAGAAATAACTCAATACACTCTCCATTTCAGTATCACAAGGTCACAATTGATGTACATGCCAATCTGGACTTCATGGAAGACAAAGCCAGTTTCCTGTGTCTTTCTGTCCCTTCCCTGGCTGATTATGTCCTTTTTCTTAATGGCTAGATTTTATATATTGACTATCTTATTTATACCCAGATGAATATTTTAATAGCAACTTAAGACAATTTTACATCTTAAAAATGGACACCTCAGTGGAAAAATGTTCATTTTTCTCTAACAATTTATTAGGACTTTTTGACAGTATAAAAAATGTGTTTTTGCCTTCCCTGAATAAACTGAAAAGGTTGTATCAGTCATTTTTATGTACACTTTGGGTAACTGGATAATAGATATTTTAATGCACTTTGTACTCTTACAGGTTCTAAACAAAAGGGTCTAAAACTCAAATTCTGAGTTTTTAAAAACTCATGGTCTCCAGGTAACAATAAATGCTACAGTTTGCCTTATGATGTTCACATAAAGCATTTATGAGAAGGACAATATTTCCATGAATATGTTTTTCAGTATAAAGATGTTACTACTCAGATTTTCACTGCAAGATTTTGAGGGTGTGTTTTGGCTATTTTTGTAAGAACAAGACAGATTATGTTATAATTTTGTTGTGAAAGTCTTATTCTTGGCTAACTTAAAAAAATTGTGGATGTAGCAGTTACTATTTCCAGGTTGTCATATTTACAGGAAAATGTATATATGGTGAAAGACCATGGTGTTTGATTGCTGTAATGATGTAGAAAAGATTTCCATGTGCATTTTTTAAGTCTAAAGATACATGATGTAAACATTTGCTGCATTTTCCTTAATGTACTGGGGCCACTCACAGGAAGCATTTATGTAGAGGGGCAAAAGGGATGGCAGTGCCAATTAAATTAGTACAACAAAAATGACGAGATGCCAAGGAAGACTGTAAAGCCTTGGCATAGTGTATATGAATAAATCAGCTGCCAAGTGCCCCGAGCACAGAAAGAGCCTAAGCTTTGTATCATGTTCTCTTTTCATTGCTATGAACCTTAGTGATTTTGAACATGGGTCTATCATTTTCACTTTTGCACTTGGCCTTGCATAGTATTAGCCAGTCCTTGGAACAGGACTCCAAAACATGGTACTGCTCTTCCTAGTGGATAAAAAGAAATATGTTGCTTGTTGAAACATGCTTTAGATTCATACTTGAGTATGAATCTATATAATAGATTAGATGAGAGTGAATGTAGAGTGAAGATTTTCTTTCCAGCTTTAAAAGAAAGTGACTTCAGAAAGTGACTGTAAAGATGATGGTTTCTGTGGTGGGAGGAAGCAACCTGAAGATGGACAGACTTTTAATTTTGGTACTGATATATGAACCCTCAACTTCCTGAGGAAAGATTCAGCGCCCTCTACTCAAGATGGATTTGTATCTCAGCTCCAGGGGTGCATATAAATGGCTGCAGAGAGACATGTGACTGCCTGTTCAGTGCATCAAGTGGGGAGAAGCTGACATCTGGTCTCTCTTGGTAAAACATCAGTGACATGCAGAGACAATGGCACTACCAAGAGAAATGTTTTGAAAATAGTGCTTCTCATCACGTTCTTGATTTTGCTACCCAAGAAGACATTTGGTCTTATCTGGAGACAACTTTGGTAGTTGCAAGTTGGAGACATGTTGCTCCTGGCATCTGATGGGTGAGAGTCAGAAATGACATTAAACATCCTACAGTGCACAGTGAAGCATCTCATCAGAAAATGATATATGGCTCAAGTTGTCAGCTGTTTCTTAGTTTAGCTATGCTTGAATATTTGCTCTTTTCAGGGACAAACAAACAAACAAACCACAGAAGCCAATTTCCTCACAGGAGTGGCACTGTCATCCTTAAAATTATTTACAAAATACTTACAGAAAACCTGATTTCTAAAGCAATCCAAGATGGTGGGAATGCACATTATTGAAATAAGTGTTGTGATTTGATGATCTTGTTGTAGAAATGAGTTTTTTCTGTCTCCTTGGACCACCATACTTTCAATCCTTGGTACTTGATTCAACTGCCATGCCCCTCAATCCAAAATCTATTCTTGATTTCTGTTGCTTCCTGGGTCAAAATAAAATCCTTTTGTGACACCAGAACATGTCTTTGCCTGGTTTTGGTGCCTTTCTCCATTTTATGTTTGCACATTCATGACCTGCACAAACACTTACTTGACTTTTGCTTGTTGTTCCTACTATTTTATGATATACAATTCATTTTTTTGACATCTGAAACTTTCATATCCAGTACCTGCCAGTATTAGTTAGGGTTTTACTGTTGTGAGCAGACACCATGACTAAGGCAAGTCTTATAAAGGGCAACATTTAATTGGTGATGGGTTATAGGTTCAGAGGTTCAGGCCAGTATCATCAACATAAGAACATGGCAGCATCCATGCAGGCATAATGCAGGAGGAACAGAAAGTTCTATATCTTCACCTGAAAGCCAATAGTGGAAGACTGGCTTCCAAGCAGCTAAGGTGAAGGTCTAAAGCTCATGCCCATAGTGACACACCTAGTCCAACAAGACCACACCTTCATATAGTGCTACTCCCTGGACCAAGCATATACAGACCATCGCATTCCACTCCCTGGCCTCCATAGGCTTGTTCAAATAATATACATAAACATAGAATGATGCAAAATACATATTGTCCAACTTCCAGCATCCCGTAGTCTATAGCAGTTTCAACAATGGTAAAAGTCCAAAATTCAAGGTCTCTTTTGAGATTCATCCAATCACTTAACTGTAATCCCCAAAGCAAGACAGGAAACCAGCTGAGCATACTCCAAATTCTGCATCTCTATGTCTGATATCAAAATGGTCTTCAGATCTCCAACTCCTTTTTTACATATTTGTCAACTACAACAAAATTATTTCACCTTGGATGGTTCTACTTCCTGTTAGCAGCTTTTCAAAGCAGATAGACCAAGACTTTAGCATCTCAAACATCTTGGAGACTCCAAGACAACACAAGTGTTACAGTTTGTTTCAATGTATGGGATCCACACACAGTCTTCTGGGCTCTTTCAAAGGGCTAGTGTCACTTCTCCAACTCTTGCCTTCTGTAGTACTCTAAGCTCAGGTTGATCTATTGCTACTACTGTTCTTGGTGATCATCTTATGGTACTAGCATCTCTAATGCACTGTAGTCTTTCACTACAGCTAGGCTTTACCAATGGACTTTCATAGGCTCTCTTCATGGTGCCAAGCCTCAAATACTTTGTATGACCCCTTCAGTCCAACAAGACCACACTCCAACAAGGCCACACCTCCATATAGTGCCACTTCCTGGGCCCAGAATAAACAAACCATCACACCACCCTTCTACATTAAAAATATAGTTACTTTATAAGACTTAAAATACCTTACATGGAATTTTAAAACACTATAAAAGCAAACTCTTTAAGGAGTGGAAACCTGGAGTGAAGATTGCTTGATGTCAAGTCTCACAAGGGTGATAGAGATGAGAGGAACAGTGAATATCAGCAGATAAACAGTTGTCATTATAGTGTGGTCTGCAATCATCTTTCCAGGCGGTTCACACGTATATTTTCATGCCCATACCCATGTCAGGAGCCACTGGAATGGCCTCCTGCAACTTATCGATGCTAGCCCTTTGGGTCTATATCTGTACTAAGCAGAATGAGTCACACACACCATCAAACACAGTGGGAAGACTATTTCTGTCTCACTTCAGGACTTTTGGTCAGAACATTTGAAGATGGTATCCAGCCATTTGAATTCCAACAAGTACTATACTAGATTCTGGTACTTACTAGTATCAGTTTAGGAGAGATTCTCTGCAGAAATCTCTAACTTCATAGCCCATATAAAAAGGGTTTTCCAGCATGAAGTGTTTTTCTATGGCTAAGTACTTTAAAGAAAAAATTAGGTTCTACAGAGATTCCTCATCTGGCTGTATGAAAATGTTCTTGTCCATGCATACTGACTTCTGAATCTTATCCTGAAAGCTAATGTCACAAAGACTAGAATGTAATGCAGCAACATACATTTTCAAAACACTATTCTGAAGCTCATCCAGGATTACCAGTCAGTATTTTGGCCCAAATTGGTGACTTTAAGATTCAGATGGTGAACCCTAGGATTTTCTGGCACAGGGTTTCTGTCAAAATTCCTCCAGTTTGTGGTCATAGTAAATACGTCAGTGAGTGACTGTGATTGGGAGCCAATAAAACTTGGCCTTCAAGCTGTAGTTTTGCTGGCCTCTGCTGTATTGGATGTTGGACTACCCAAAACTCTTCTGCATTCTGTAACCTCTCACTCACTCAAGACTGGACTCTGTCCACTTAATGTCTAAGTGATCTCTAAAAGTTCTTACCAACATTAAATTCCATCAAATCATGGAAACCACAGAACCTATAAAAAAGTGGTTATGGAGTATTTAAAACAGGGCCAATCAGTGGATATTATAATATTCTCTCATTTGACAAACTAGCATGGAGCATACCAATGTTCTAATAATTAATTTTATATCTTTCATAAAATCAATTCAAATCAGACTTCTTACTAGTGATGGGTGTGTAAATGTATTCTCTCTGACAAGTGTTTTAAGTCCATTCTACTTGAACTTTTGAAGCTTAGCAGATACCACTATAATTAATCTCCTTCTAAAGTTACCTTGAATGGTATAACAAGCAATTCCCAGGGCAGCCAACATCCAGTTCTTTTTGTCTTAATACATGTAACATATTTAAGAAGATAGTTGCTTGTAATAATAGGAAGACAAAAGGGGAACACATTTCACTTGTAAATTCCCTTTTCCTTGAGTAGCAGCATTCTAAAAAAAAATCCACATTCAGATAAAAATGAGGTCTAGGACTTAAAGAAAATCCTCTCTTTAAGTTGTGCTAACTTAGCATGGGCAATCTATGGAAAGTAATACAGTTTTCTTTTTGGATCTTTTGCAGCCATGTCCTCCTAAGACAATTATTAAAGCATGATTAGATAGGAAGCATAGCAATTAACAAGCAAATATGTTACAGCCTAAAACCAACTAAAAATAGCATAGAAAAAGTTTATTTAACAAACACTGTTTCTTTTGCACAGTCCACTTATTCTCAAAGCATAATTTTGATGATGGTCATTAAAGGCTGTTCAATTTCACTAATGTGTTTCAAATACTACTAATAATTGTACCCTTAACTACTGGTATTCTCCCTCTAACAACTGGCCTCTGTCACCTCCACAGTCAAGCTTCCCAAAGGGCTCTTCATATCTACTACTGCTCTGTGCTCACACAGCAATGTACCTTCCTATGTGCCATCAGAAGCTAAAAGGCTTCCATTGCATGTATATAAGTGGCATACACTCTTAGAAAAAAAATCATTCTCAAGAATTCACCTGTCCTCATCTTGACATACAATAGTTTTTTTTTATTTGTTTTGTTTTGAGAGATACATGCAGCTAACTTCTTTTTAATCTTGGCATAAGCAAAACACCCCATTTATTGCTTCAATCACCACTTTGTACAAACTTGTTTCTGCACACAAATTCAAATCTTAAGGTCTATGTTTTCCTCTAAACTCTGCTGTATAAATTGTCCTGGTGGGTAGGGGGACATCCCTTTCAGAAACCTAAAGTACACAGAGATTTCAGTATTTCAGAGTTGTACTCATGATCTATGTTGGAAAACTTCTTCTAGGCAAAATTCATAGGTGTATAGTTGATGTCATTTTTGTTCTCTGTAGTCAGTCCAGAGAACAAAACCTTTATCAACGCTTTTTAAACTCCTAAGTATGTCTTTATTCTCTGCACACAAACCTTCATCTCTTTCAAGTCTCTCATCTCCACTACTAAAGTGATAAAATCCTCCCAAGTTTTGCACCTATTTCCTATCAAACTCTGCAATTCCGTGACAGTCTTTTTCTGATATACCAACTTGAGCTACAGTTCCCTAACATCCATTCACAGATATCTCTGCCCATCTTAATTATGTTCTCCAGGGTATATATACTTTTTAATCAGTGAAAGTTTTCTTTACTATTTCTGCTCACATGCACTCCCCAGAGTGTGTGGTAACCACAATTGGTTTGCTAAATATTTGCCATATAATAGATAACTAATAAATATTTAGAGTAAAATTCCAGTTTCCCATGATGTATATCTATCCTTATTTATAAATTGTATTGATAAACATTTTATAATATATGTTGTTATCATATTTCTCCTCCTTTAATTATTCTGGGATAATCCACAGCCCCCTAACCACTCAAACTTATACTTTTTTCTCTATTTTTAATATTATTTTATTGTTGATGTTATAATACAGTTATAACACTTCTGCATTCCTCTTTCTTTCCCCAAATTCTCCAATGTATGCTGTTGAAGGCTATTTATTCATTTTTGTTTCTCAAAATATGCTCCCTCATATACATGGCAACCATATACACCACAAAATAAAAAATATACACTGAACTAAAGGCAAATAAAAATCTTAAGTATGGAAGAAATAGTTTTCACCAGGGAAAAACACATTAATTTGTTATACAATACCAAAATGTTAAACCCTGAAAATATGGATATAAGTAATATTTTACAGACTGAATAAGTTTTGTTTATAAACATATTTGTATATTCACAGTCATGTAACAACATTTAATAAAAAAGAAGCAATAAATTTGATAGAGAGCAAGGATATATTTATACATGAGAGTTTAGAGGGAGAAAAAGGAGGTGGGAAGCTATGAAATTAAATAAAATTCTAAAAAGAAAATACAAAGCAAATCTAAAAAAGTTCATAGTGCTTCATGCAAGTAATGTGCAAGCAAAAATTTAAATTGCATTGTGTCAATTGTCAAATATGATCTTTTGTTCATTATATGCTTCAAAATTAAACAAAATCATATTAAAATAAATATTAGTATCAAAATAATATCTAGAATATCTGCCTCCTGCTAAATTCTACATTATCATTATAATGTCTACAAGTTTATAAAAAAAAATCAAACTGTAGATTTTATCCATCAATATTTTATGATCTCCGATCTCAATTTTGTCCATAAATTTTAAACCTGAAGCATGCTTATATAATTTTGATTTGCTGCCTTAGCTTGCCCCATACTGTAAAAATAACCCATGTATAAAACCACCACTAACTTCATCTTGAAGCAGGTTTCCTTTGACCTTGCTGTTCTCTTATCTGCTGGGTAGTCTCATGCTAGCTTGGCACACAGATTTAACTGAAAGGTGGAAACCTCCATTGAGAAAACCCTCCATAAAATCCAGCTATAAAGCATTTTCTTACTTAGTTATTGATGTTTGAGGGCCAAGCTCATTGTGGGAGGAGCCATCCCTGGGCTGGTTGTCCTGAGTTCTGTAACCAAGGATACTGAGCAAGCCACGAGGAGCAAGCCAGGAAGAAGCACCCCTCCATGGGCTCTATTCTGTTTGGGGTTCCTTTGATGATGAACAGCGATATGGAAGTATAAACCAAATAAACCCGTTCCTCCCAAAGTTGCTTTTTGATCATGGTGTTTCCTTGCAGGAATAGAAAACCTAACTAAGACATGCTTCTTTAACTTTAAAAATTCTGTCTTCTGAACCACAGATTATAGAGTTCCAGATTTATTCTTTTGTTCTCAGGAGCTGACTTCTCTGGTATTGAATTTTTCCTGACTTGCTTTCCAGTGTGAAATTCAGACTTCTGGGTAGCAGGAGTCAATCCAGAGCCTCTTTGTCACTTTTTCAGCAGCTCAGAACACCAATTTTGTGTTCCTCCCCTGCTTATTTGCATTATCTGATCTATCTGTTGGCTGACTTGATGTTTCCATTGTCATTTCAGGGCCTGTTCTTGTATTCCCTGGTCTAAATTTCCTTCTATCTTTAAAAAAACGGTCATATTTGCATTTCCTCCCAAATACAAACCAACCTGTAGGGAGTGGAAGAAGCCCTGTATGATGTCCAGAGTGTCTGTGTATTGTTGACATGCCCAAGGATTTGGACTTTTAGAAAACTGACAATGCCATTTGTCACAACAGGCTCAGAAATATACATTCTTCCTCTGCTCAAATATAAATGTTTATGAATGACTGATAAATGTATACACAAACAGACACAAACTAGCAACTGCTGCTTCCTCTTCCTGGGTGTTTGTAGCCTGAAATTGCCTGCCAACAGACACCGTCTACTTATACTAGCTAACTCCTACACCCCATACTGTATATAATAAACCTGCTGAAGTTATGGGTTGCTGCAATAATAGGCAAGATTCCAGGTAATACACTGCACGTGAACCCAGGTTTTCCTTACATGTGTTTGTGTGTCTGTCTTTTCTTCATTTCCTAAGCTCAAGTCAGCGTCCCAGACCATCCTATAGGCCTACATTTTTTAATTAAATAACTCTATTTTTTAAAAAACAAAGATAAATGTACAGATTTTAAGCATTTTTGCATAAAAATATACAAATACATTTTTGTGAGTACTTGGTTTATTTAAAGGTTTGATAGTGTGCATTAAGATCTTACTAGTTACAATCAGCATAAAGTACATGTAAAACAAGATGTAACCAGGAATTAGTCAAAGTTTTCTTGGAGTATAAAGATTAAACATAATGGTTTTTCATTTCCTATTTTTCTTGAACTTCATATAGTCTGTGGGTTGTTTCTGGGTTGTTCTGAGTTTTCTAGGGTTAGTATCCAATTATCAGTGAGTGCCTATTATGTCTGTTCTTTTGTGAGTGGTTATCTCACTTAGAATGATATTCTCTAGATTCATTCATTTTCTTAAGAATTTCATAAAGTCATTGTTTCTGATAGATGAGCAGTACACCATTGTGTAAACATACTACAATTTTGTATCCACTCATCTACTGAAGGACATCTGGGTTGTTTCCAGCTTCTGTCTATTATAAATAGGGATGCTATAAACATTGTGGTGCATGTGTCTTAGTTGTATGTTGGAGCTTCTCTGGGGTATATGCCCAAAAGTGGAATAACTGGGTCTTCAGGTAGTACTATATCCAATTTTCTGAGGATCCGCCAGACTGATTTCCAGAGAGGTTGTACTATCTGAAGTGGGGTTGGTAAAAATCTTTTCCCAATCTCTTGGCTGCTGTTTTGTTTTCTTGACAGTGTAATTAGCCTTACAGAAACTTTGCAATCTCATTAAGTACCATTTATCAATATTTGACCTTAGAGCACAAGTCATTGGTGTTCTGTTCAGGAAATTTTCTCCTGTGCCTATGTGTTCTAAAGTTTTCCTTAATTTATCTTCTAATAATTTCAGAGTACCTGGTTTAATGCGGAGATCTTTGATCCACTTGAACTTGAGCTTTGTACATGGAGATTAAAAAGGGTCTATTTTCATTCTTCTGCATGTTGAGTGCGAGTTGGTCCAGCACCATTTGTTGAATAGGCTGTCCTTTTTCCATTGAATGTTTACAACTCCTTTGTAAAAAATCAAGTGACCATATATTTGAGGGCTCATTTCTGGATCTTCTATTCTATTCCATTGATCCACGTGCCTATGTCTGTACCAGTATCATGCAGTTTTCAGCACGATTGCCTTGTAATATAGCTTGAGGTGAGGGATAGTGATTCCTGCAGATGTTTTCTTGTTGTTGAGGATGGATTTCGCTATTCTAGGTCTTTTGTTATTTCAGATGAAATTGCACATTGATCTTTCCAACTCTATGAAGAACTGGGTTGGAATTTTGATGGGGATTGCATTGAATCTGTAGATTGCTTTTGGTAGGATAGCCATTTTTACAATGTTGATCCTTCCAATCTATGAGCATGGGAGATCTTTCCATTTTCTGAGATCTTCCTCAATTTCCTTCTTTATAGATTTGAAGTTCTTGTCATACAGGTCCTTCACTTGCTTAGTTAGAGTCACACCAAGGTATTTCATAGTTTTTGTGACTATTGTGAAGGGTATTGTTTTCCTAATTTCTTTCTCCACATGTTTGTCCTTTGAGTAGAGGAAGGCTACTGATTTGTTTGAGTTAATTTTATATTCAGCTACTTTGCTGAACTTGTTTATCAGATGTAGGAGTTCTCTGGTGGAATTTTGGGGTCCCTTAAGTACACTATCATGTCATCTGCAAATAGTGATGTTTTTACTTCTTCCTTTACAATTTGTATCCCTGTGATTTTCTTTTGCTGTGTAATTGCTCTGGCCAGGATTTCCAGAACTATGTTGAATAGGTAGTGGGAGAGTGGGCAGCCTTTTCCAGTCCCTGATTTTAGTGGGATTGCTTCAATTTTCCCACTGTTAAGTTTGATGTTGGCTATTGGTTTGCTTTATATTGCTTTTATTATGTTTAGGTATGAGCCTTGGATTCCTGTTCTTTCCAAGACTTTTAACATGAAGGGTGTTGAATTTTGTCAAATGCTTTCTCAGCAGCTAGTGATATGACCATATGATCTTTTTCTTTGAGTTTGTTTATATGGTCGATTACATTGATGGATTTCCGTATATTAAACCATCCCTGCATCACAGGGATGAAGCCTACTTGATCATGGTGAATGATCGTTTTGATCTGTTCTTCAATTCGGTTTGCAAGGATTTTGTTGAGTATTTTTGCGTCAATGTTTAAAAGTGATAGTGGTCTGAAGATCTCTTTCCTTGTAGGGTCTTTGTGTGGTTTAGGAATGAGGGTTATTGTGGCCTCAAAAATGAGTTAGGTAGTGTTCCATCTAATTCTATTTTGTGGGATAGTTTGGAGAGTATTGGTATTAGGTCGCCAATAAATGTCCAATAAAATTCTTCACCGAACTCATCTGGACCTGGGATTTTTTTTTTTTTTTTTTTTTTGGTTGAGAAGCTTTTGATAACTGCTTCTATTTCTTTAGGTGTTATGGGATAATTTAGATGATTTACCTGGTTCTGGTTTAAATTTAGTACCTAGTATCTGTCTAGGAATTCATCCATTTTGTTCAGATTTTCCAGCCTTGTTGACGATAGGTTTTTGTAGTAGGATCTGATGATTTCTTGAATTTCCTCTGTTTCAGTTGTTATGTCTACACTTTCTGATTTTGTTAATTTGGGTACTCTCTCTTTGCCTTCTAGTTAGTCTGGCTAAGAGTTTGTCAATCTTGTTAATTTTCTCAAAGAAGCAGCTCTTGTTATTGTTGATTCTTTGAATGGTTATTTTTGTTGCTATTTGTTCAATTTCTGCTGAGTTTGATTATTTCTTGCTGTCTACACCTCCTTGGTGTATCTGCTTCTTTTTGTTCTAGAGCTGTCAACTGTGTTGTCAAGTTGCTAGTGTATGCTCTCTCCAATATTTTTTTGTAAGCACTCAGAGCTATGAGTTTTCCTTCAGTACTGCTTTCATTGCATCCCATAGGTTTTGGGTATGTTGCGTTTTCGTTTTCATTAAATTCTAGAAAATCCTTAATTTCTTTCTTTATTTCTTCTTTGACCATGCTTTCTTTTAATAGAGCATTATTTAGTTTCCATGTGTATATGGGTTTTTTGTTGTATTTGTTGTTATTAAAGCACAGCCTTATACCATGATGATCTGATAGGATGCATGGGAGTATTTCAGTCTTCTTATATCTATTGAGGCTTCTTTTGTGAATGATTATATAGTCAATTATGGAGAAGGTGCCGTGAGGTGCTGAGAAGAAGGTATATTCATTTGTTTTAAGATATGTTCTGTAGATGTCTATTAATTCCAATTGGTTTATAACCTCTGCTAGTTTTACTGTGTCCTTGTTCAGTTTGTTTCCATGGTCTGTCCATTGGTGAGTGTTGGGTGTTGAGGTCTCCCACCATTATTGTGTGGAGTGCATTGTATTTTTTGAGACATAGTAGGGTTTCTTTTATGAATATGGATGCTCTTGTATTTGTTATATATGTTATATAACATATATGTTAAGGATTGAGAGTTCTGCCTGACAAATTTTTCCTGTAATGAGTAAAAAGTCTCCTTCCTTATTTTTGTTGATGACTTTTGGTTGAAAATCTACTTTATGCAATATTAGAATGGCCACTCCAGCTTACTTCTCATGGCTGTTTGCTTGGAAGTTTTTTCCCAACCTTTTACTCTGAGATAGTGTCTGTCTTTGTCTCTGAGATGACTTTCCTGTATGCAGCGAAATGCAGGATTTTGTTTATGTATCCTGTCTGATAGCCTATATCTTTTATTGAGGAATTGAGTCCATTTATGTTAATAGATATTAAGGAATAGTGGTTGCGGCAGAGCAGAGCCTGGCCCAACCACCAGCCGGAAAGGCGGCTCGAACAGGCTGAGCTACTGTGACCTGGAACAGATCTTAGGAACTTCTGTTTCCACCCGGAGACGACTTCAGGACGCAGAGCAGAGCCTGGCCCAACCACCAGCCGGAAAGGCGGCTCGTACAGGCTGAGCAACTGTGACTGGGAACAGATCTTAGGAACTTCTGTTCCCACCCGGAGAGGACTTCAGGACGCAGAGCAGAGCCTAGCCCAACCACCAGCCTGAAAGGCGGCTCTTACAGGCTGAACAACTGGTGAGTGGGAGACCTAGGCTGCGGGGGAGCAGAGGGATCTCTGCGGAGTGCACACGGAAAGGGCACCCCTGCCCTGACCTGCCCTGTCCTCCCCAATCCAGTGACCGGGAACAGATCTTAGGAACTTCTGTTCCCACCCGGAGACGACTTCAGGACACAGAGCAGGGCCTGGCCCAACAGCCAGCCGGAAAGGTGGCTCGGAGAGGCTGAGCATCTGTGACCAGGAACAAATCTTAGGAACGTCTGTTCCCACCCGGGGGTGACTTCAGGACGCAGAGCAGAGCCTGTCCCAGCTGCCACCCGGAACCTGGGCTGCTGGGGAGTAGAGAGATCTCTGAGGAGTGCACAAGGAAAGTGTACCAGGGACACAGACCAGATACAAGGGAAAGGCAAGAACATATCACTGACAACAAAATGACAAGAGGAAAGAGAAAGAGTATATCCCAAGGAAACCAAGACAATCTAGCAACACCAGAACCCAGCTCTCCGATAGTAGCAAACATAGGAATTCCAAACACTCCAGAGAAAGAAGACACAGACCTGAAAACATGCCTCAAGATGCTGATAAAGTTACTTAAACAAGAAAGGGAGGAAAAGCAAAAAGATTAAGAAGCTTTTAAAGAAGAAACAAGAAAAACACTCAAAGAACTCAAAGAACGAGATGAAAACAGAACCAAAGAAATAAAGGAATGGAAGAGGGAAATTAAAACAGAAATTGACACAATAAAGAAAGCGCTAAAAGAGATAACCCTAGAGTCAGAACACCAAAAAAAGAAATCAGGAGTCACAGAAGCAAGCATTTCCAACAGATTACAAGAGATCGAGGAGAGAATCTCGGGGGCAGAAGACAACATTGCAAACATAGACAAAACAGCCAGAGAAGATGCAAAAAACAAAAAGCTCCTAACCCAAAATGTCCAGGAAATACAAGACACAATGAGAAGACCGAACCTAAGGATAATAGGAATAGAAGAGGGAGAAGATTGTCAACTAAGAGGCACAGTAAATATCTTCAACAAAATCATAGAAGAAAACTTCCCTACCCTCAAGAATGAGATGACCACGAGCATAAAAGAAGCCTTCAGAACTCCAAATAGATTGGACCAGAAAAGAAATACCTCCCGACACATAATAGTAAAAACATCAAGTGCCCAAAGTAAAGAAAGAATACTAAAAGCAGTAAGGGGAAAAGGTCAGGTAACATATAAAGGCAGACCAATCAGACTCACACCCGATTTCTCAACAGAGACTATGAAAGCTAGAAGAGCCTGGACAGACATCATGCACTCCTTAAGAGAGCACAAGTGCCAGCCCAAGCTGCTATACCCAGCAAAACTATCAATCACCATCGATGGAGAGACAAAGATATTTCAAGACAAATCAAAATTCACACAATATCTGACCACAAACCCAGCACTACAACGAATTATAGGTGGAAAACCCAATACAAGGAGGGAAAATACAGCCTAGTAAAAACAAGAAAACTCCTAAACAAGAAAACTAAAGAAAAAAACACAGACACAACTCAACCCAAAAAAGCAAAAATGGCAGGAAACAGAAACAATTATTCCTTGATATCTATTAACATAAATGGTCTCAACTCCCCAATAAAGAGACATAGACTATCAGACTGGATACATAAACAAAATCCAGCCTTTTGCTGCATACAGGAAACTCATCTCAGAGACAGAGACAGACACTTTCTCAGAGTAAAAGGGTGGGAAAAAAGCTTCCAAGCAAACAGCTCCAAGAAGCAAGCTGGAGTGGCTATTCTAATATCGAATAAAGTAAATTTCCAACCAAAAGTTATCAAAAAAGATAAAGAAGGACACTTTTTACTCATTACCGGGGAAATCTGTCAGGAGGAACTCTCAATCCTTAACATATATGCTCCAAATAAAAAATCACCCACATTATAAAAGAAACTCTACTAAAGCTCAAAAAATGCATTTCACCCCACACAATAATAGTGGGAGACTTTAACACCCCACTCTCACCAATGGACAGATCAGGGAAACAGAAACTGAACAAGGACACTGCAAAACTAGCAGAGACTTTGAACCAACTAGAATTAATAGATATATACAGAACATACTATCCTAAAGTAAAAGAATACACCTTCTTCTCACCACCCCATGGCACCTTCTCGAAAATTGACCACATAATTGGACACAGAACAAGCCTTCATCGATATAAGAAGATTGAAATACTCCCATGCATCCTCTCAGATCACCATGGTCTACGGCTGGTCTTTAACAACAACAAAGACAACAAAATGCTCACATACACATGGAAACTAAACAACACTCTGTTAAAGGATAGCAGGGTCAAAGAAGAAATAAAGAAAGAAATTAAGGATTTTCTAGAATTCAACGAAAACGAAAACACAACATACCCAAACCTATGGGATGCAATGAAAGCAGTATTGAGAGGAAAACTCATTGCCCTAAGTGCTTCCAAGAAGAAACTGGAGAGAGCTCACATCAGCAACCTGACAGCACAGCTAAAAGCACTAGAACAAAAGGAAGCATATATACCCAAAAAGAGTAGACGGCAAGAAATAATCAAAATTAGGGCAGAAATAGACCAAATAGAAACAAAAAAAAAAAAAAAACCATTGAAAAAATCAACAAAACAAAAAGTTGGTTCTTTGAGAAAATCAACAAGATTGATAAACCCCTAGCCAGACTAACTAAAGGGCAAAGAGAGAGTATCCAAATTAACAAAATCAGAAAGGAAAGTGGTGACATAACAACTGAAACTAAGGAAATTCAAGAAATCATCAGATCCTACTACAAAAACTTATACTCCACAAAATTGGAAAATCTGGATGAAATGGACGAATTCCTAGACAGATACAAGTTCCCAAAGTTGAACCAGGACCAAGTAAACCATCTAAATAACCCTATATCACCTAAAGAAATAGAAGAAGTCATCAAAAGCCTCCCAACCAAAAAAAGCCCAGGTCCAGACGGGTTCAGTGCAGAATTTTATCAGACCTTTATTGAGGGTATAACACCAATATTCGCCAAGCTATTCCAAAAGATAGAATCAGATGGAATATTACCCAACTCATTTTTTGAGGCTACAATAACCCTCGTACCTAAGCCACACAAAGAC
This sequence comes from Micromys minutus, assembly GCF_963924665.1. Taxonomy (NCBI): domain Eukaryota; kingdom Metazoa; phylum Chordata; class Mammalia; order Rodentia; family Muridae; genus Micromys; species Micromys minutus. The sequence continues at coordinate 20,949,132 of NC_137970.1, read as the reverse complement.
CCTACAAGGAAAGAGAACTTCAGACCAATCTCACTTATGAACATTGATGCAAAAATACTCAACAAAATCCTTGCAAACCGAATCCAAGAACACATCAAAACCATCATTCATCATGACCAAGTAGGCTTCATCCCTGGGATGCAGGGATGGTTTAACATAAGGAAATCCATCAATGTAATCTACCATATAAACAAACTTAAAGACCAAAATCACATGGTCATCTCACTAGATGCTGAGAAAGCATTAGACAAAATTTAGCACCCCTTCATGTTAAAAGTCCTGGAAAGAACAGGAATCCAAGGCCCATATTTAAACATAATAAAAGCAATATACAGCAAACCAACAGCCAACTTCAAACTTAATGGCGAGAAACTTGAAGCAATCCCACTAAAATCAGGGAATCGACAAGGCTGCCCACTCTCTCCTTACGTATTCAACATAGTACTGGAAGTCCTGGCTGGAGCAATTAGACAGCAAAAGGAGATCAAGGGTATACAAATCGGAAAGGAAGAGATAAAAACATCACTCTTTGCCGATGACTGATAGTGTACTTGAGTGACCCCAAAAATTCCACCAGAGAACTCCTACAGCTTATAAACAAGTTCAGCAAAGTGGCCGGATACAAAATTAACTCAAACAAATCAGTAGCCTTCCTATACTCAAAGGACAAACATGTGGAGAAAGAAATTAGGGAAAAGGTACCCTTCACAATAGTTACAAAAACTATGAAATACCTTGGTGTGACTCTAACTAAGGAAGTAAAGGACCTGTATGCCAAGAACTTCAAACCTCTAAAGAAAGAAATTGAGGAGGATCTCAGAAAATGGAAAGATCTCCCATGCTCATGGATTGGAAAGATCAACATCTTAAAAATGGCCATCCTACCAAAAGCAATCTACAGATTCAATGCAATCCCCATCAAAATTCCAACCCAGTTCTTCATGGAATTGGAAAGATCAATGTGCAATTTCATATGGAATAACAAAAGACCTAGAATAGCGAAATCCATCCTCAACAACAAAAAAACATCTGCGGGAATCACTATCCCTGACCTCAAGCTATATTACAAGGCAATTGTGCTGAAAACTGCATGGTACTGGTACAGAAATAGTCATGTGGATCAATGGAATAGAATAGAAGATCCAGAAATGAGCCCTCATGTATATGGTTACCTGATTTTTGACAAAGGAGCAGTAAACATTCAATGGAAAAAGGACAGCCTATTCAACAAATGGTGCTGGTCCAACTGGCATTCAACATGCAAAAGAATGAAAATAGACCCGTTCTTATCTCCTTGTACAAAGCTCAAGTGTAAGTGGATTAAAGATCTCCACATTAAACCAGATACACTGGAACTATTAGATGAGAAAGTAGGGAAAACCTTAGAACACATAGGCACAGGAGAAAATTTCCTGAACAAAACACCAATGGCTCAAGCTCTAAGGTCAAAGATTAACAAATGGGACTTAATGAGATTGCAAAGTTTCTGTAAGGCTAAGGACATTGTCAAGAAAACAAAACGGCAACCAACAGAATGGGAAAAGATCTTTACCAACACCACATCAGATAGAGGCCTAATATCCAAGGTGTACAAGGAACTCAAAAAGCTAGACACCAGAGAATCAAATAACCCTATTAAAAATGGGGTACAGAGCTAAACAAATCATTTTCAGTTGAGGAACACCGAATGCCCGAGAAACATCTGAGGAAGTGCTCGACATCCTTAGCCATCAAGGAAATGCAAATCAAAACAACCCTAAGATTCCACCTCACACCAGTCAGATTGGCCAAGATCCAAAACTCAGATAACAGCAGAGGCTGGCGAGGCTGCGGAGAAATAGGAACACTGCTTCACTGTTGGTGGGGTTGCAAGCTAATACAACCACTCTGGAAATCTGTCTGGCGATACCTCAGAAAATTGGATATAGTACTACCTGAAGACCCAGCTATTCCACTTCTGGGCATATATCCCAGAGACACTTTAATACACAACAAAGATATATGCACCACAATGTTCATAGCGGCTCTATTTATAATAGCCAGAAGCTGGAAGGAACCCAGATGTCCTTCAGAAGACGAATGGATACAAAAATTGTGGTACATATACACAATGGAATACTACTCAGCCACCAGAAACAATGACTTAACCAAATTCTTTAGAAAATGGCTGCATCTAGAGAAGATCATCCTGAGTGAGATAACCCAGTCACAAAAGAACAGACATAATATGCAGTCACTGATAGTGGGATGCTAACCCCAGAGGCTTGCACTCCCCCAGAAACAACTCACAGACTGTATGAAGTCCAAGAAATAAAGAAAACAAAAACTATACATATATTCACAAAACAAGAAAACTTTGACTATTTCCATGTTGCGTTTTGTTTTGCATGTACTTTACGCTTATTGCAACTAGTACGTTTTCAATGCATACTGTCAAGCCCTTGAAAAAATTCAAGTACTGACTAAAAAACATATTCACATGGTTTTATGTAAAATTTATTTTAATGTCTGAAAAAACAGTACTGACAAAAATGTATAATTTTAAGCAAAAAATGTTTAAAATCTTTAAAAAAATAATAAGCTGTTAGTCTTTTGTGTAGATGGAAATATCTCAAGAAACACTTCTTGTTATGATTAATAATTTGAGTCTTATTTGTAACAGATAAGAGACCAATGTATTTTCCATGTATTTTCATGTTAAAAAAAATATAAATCTTGTTTTGAAGACAAAAAAAAAAAAAAAAAAAAAAAAAAAAGGAATAGTGGTTGCTGTTTCCTGCTAATTTTTTGGAGGTCGAATTGTGACTGTTTGCCTTTCTTCTTTTTATTTTCTTGCTTAGGTATTTTCTTTATTTTACTGGGATATAGTTTCCCTCCTTGTATTGGGTTTTCCACCTATAATTCATTGTAGTGCAGGATTTGTGGTTAGATATTGTGTAAATTTAGTTTTGTCTTAGAATATCCTGGTTTCTCCATCTATGGTGATTGAGTATTTTGCTGGGTATAGCAGCTTGGGCTGATACTTGTGTTCTCCTAGGGCCTGCATGATGTCTGTCCAGGATCTTCTAGATTTCATAGTCTCTGTTGAGAAGTTGGGTGTTATTCTGATTGGTCTGCCTTTATATGTTGCATGACATTTTTCCCTTACTGCTTTTAGTATTCTTTTTTTGCTTTGGGTACTTGGTGTTTTGACTATTATGTATCGGGAAGAATTTCTTTTCTGGTCCACTCTATTTGGAGCTCTGTATGCTTCTTTTATGCACATTGTTTTATCATTCTTAAATGTAGGGAAGTTTTTTTCTGTGATTTTGTTGAAGATATTTACTCTGCCTCTTAGTTGATATTCTTCTCCCTCTTCTATTCCTATGATCCTTAGGTTTGATCTTCTCATTGTGTCCTGGATCTCCTGGACATTTTGGGTTAGGAGCTTTTTGGTTTGTTCGTCTTCTCTGACTGTTTTGTCTATGTTTTAAATATTGTCTTGGCCTCTGAGATTCTCTCTTGAAGTCTGTTGGAGATGCTTGCATCTGTGACTCCTGATGTCTTTTTTAGGTTTTCTACTTGTAGGGTTTTCTCTTTTAGTGTTTTTTTTATTGTTTCCATTTCAATTCTAAATTTCTTCCTCCATTCCTTCATCTCTTTGGTTCTGTTTTCCTCTAGTTCTTTGAGTTCTTTGAGTGTTTTTCTTCTTTCTTCTTTAAAAGCTTCTATTTCTTTATGCTTTTCCTTTTGTTCTTGTTCAAGGATCTCTATCATCATCTTGAGGTATGATTTCTGGTCTGAGTCTCTTTTTTTCTGGAGTGTTTGGCATTCCACTCTTTGCTGTGATGGGAGTGCTGGGTTCTGGTGTTGCCAAGCTGTCTTGGTTTCCCTGGGGTATATTCCTTCGCTTTCCTCTTGCCATCTTGTTGTCTCTGTGATTATACATGGTCTTGTTGTCAGTGATTGGTTCTCGTCTCTCCCGTGTACTGAGCCTGTGTCCCTAGATCTTAGGTGTTCCTGTTGGCAGATGGCCTGAGCGCCTATTCTGCAAGCACAGGTCACCGGGTGGAAATAGAGATCCTAAGTCAGGGTTCCTGCTCCCCTGAACCAATTGAGGGGCACTTTCCAAGTGCTAGGCACAGACCTCTCTGCTCCCTGGCTACTCGGAGTGCCATCTCACCAGGCCTGTGTCCCTGGATCTCCCCCTAAAAGACTATATTATGTATAATCTATAAGAAATAATGAAGATATAGGCAAAAACAAGATAACAAAAGTTATAACAGCAAAAACTTATCCAAACAAATCTTAAGTAGCTCTATTAAGAAAAGAAAAAGTAGATTTCAAAACAAAGGACCGTTGAATGAATAAAGAAAAACATTATATAATAAATATAAATTAGTATAAATCCTTGAGGCTTCATCTAAACAACCCTCATGACCACAATGGAACCATAATTTGTGTTCTGACTATCACAAATTCTCTTATAAAATATATAAATGCTTACTCATACACACATACATGCGTGCACGTGCACACACACGCACACACAGGCACACACAGAGAGAGAGAGAAGAGAGAGAAACACAGATATGCAAATCATGTACCTTCAAAATAATAATGATAATGATAATAATAATGAATTCCTTAAAATTGTTAAGTCATAGACAAAAACAGACAATAGAAAAATTTTGTCTCTTATGCCTATATATTCTAATACATTGTATGCTAAAAAGTATGTCTATAAAGCTTCAGTTCTTAAGATCATATGCAAAAACACAACAATATTTTGAGGCAAAAAAAAAAAAAAAAAAAAACAGGCTGAGCTGTCAATCATCGAACCAAGTTAGATGGGTTTTACTCATTAACTTAATCCTCCTGGCTTGTTCAGCCAGCTTTCTTATAGATTCAGGATCACCAGCCCTGGCATGGCACCACCCAAAATGGGCTGGGTCTTTCCTCAAAAAAAAATAAATAAATAATTACGGAAATGCCTTATAGGCCTGATTACAGACTGATCTTTTGGGAACATAGTCTCAGTTGAGGTTCCCTCCTTTCAAATAACTTTTGTCAAGTTGACATAAGACTAGTCAGTATTGGCATCTCTAAAGCTAGAGCCCAGTGAATACTATATAGAGCATCAAATCCAGGTGTAGCCTGATTTTAAGGAGGCATTTTCTCAATTTAGGTTCCTTTCCCTCAGATGATTTGAGCTTGTGTCAAGTCGACATAAAATTAGCCAGCATATATTGCAATTCACAGAATTATCTGAAAGGCCATTATACTAAGAAAATAGTATCCAGTATGATTCCCTGCTCTTGAATATAAGAAGGCCCTGTGACTTGTTACTAATGACTGGAATATGGCAAATATGTCTTGATAGTTCTCTGATATGTTTATATGAAGCTATGCCTTGCTAGTCTACATTACAACAAATATCATAGCTGGCTATGAAGTAGCAACTGGACATATTGTATGATAGTCCCATGGCAGTAAACACTGGATGGGCTCTGAACCTAAGGACAGATTTTCATTCACAAACAGCAAGAATCTGGCATTTTCCAAGCCATTAGGGAGTGACTTTTTGTTAGCATGTTGGAAGAGCTTTTAAATAGCCTCAGATGAAAATGTCATGCAATGAAGACAGAAACTGATAAAATTAAATGCATGGGTTGTGAATGTGGAAGTGGAAGCAAAATAAACTCTTCTCTGTGTCATTTATTGTCATGATATTTTCAAATCATAGCAATAGAATCTCAAACTGAGACAAAGTTGTCAACAGGAGTAGGGTATTGCTGTGGACCTGATCACATGGGATTTTTGTTTGTTTGTTTTGTTTTGTTTTTGGGAAGATTGTGGTAGTATTTGAATCTTGGGCTGGAAGGGCCATTTATTGCTCAGAACTTAGTAGGCTGGCTGTTCTGTAGGAGCATGGAAAATAAGGTCAGTAATAACAATGCCAACAATGGGGACATAACTTGTGATATTTCAGAAAAGCAAAAACTATATCATGGAATGGTTTATATGATATGCTACATTAAAAAATATGTGATTCTATTCAGCTGGGAATGGAGAATTGAATGTGATTAACAGAAGACCAGAATCACTAAGGTGAAAATTTTGTTTCTCTGGGATAGTTGAATGTGGTCAGTTGGAGTTGAAGAATCAGTGGTGATTAAGAAACCAGCATCACTGAAATAAAATATTGCAAGTGTCTCCTGAAAGTCACCTCACAGAAGCCATATTCCAGAGGCTGCCAAACATATTCCATTCCTTGTGATAGCACCTGAACTTGTAAATGTGTAAGAGTCACTCAGGAGGTACTGTTAGAGCATTGAGGGGTCATGGAGAGCAACAGCAGATTGGTCCTGTGAATGGCCAGAGAGACCATTGGTGAAGGTGCACAGATTCCCACATTTTGGAGGTGATAGTACCATGAGACCACTACGGAGGACAGCAGCAGGCATGCAGTAGAGTCTTCCTGAGCCTATGAGACAAGCTGTGTTTTTCAGATATCAGAGACAAAGAAATGCCAATATTAAGGACTTTGGAGTCTGGGGGCCATGAGTGAGTTCAGGTACTGAACTTTTCACACTGTTGAATTTTAGGTTTGCTTTGATTAAATGTAACAATGACCTGGTTCTTCCCTCTTAGAATTGAAAAAAAAGAATATTTAGTACTTTATTTTTTTATTTTATTTTACATGTACCCACAGTTGAAAGATTTTTGAACTTTTAAAGGTATTTTTTGTCGCTTTAACAGAGACTTTAGAGTTTTCAAGAGTTTATGGATATTTTAGATACTGGATAGTTTAGAGAGGCTTAAACTTTTTTTAAAAAGTACTTTGAAGGATTTAAAGAAAATGATCTTTTAAATGTTTGAATTTTTAAAGACTGGGACTTTTAAAAGTTGAAATATTTTATATATTTTATGAGATCTCAGGGATGAATAAGAAATAAAACGTTATGCTTTAATGATGATTTGTTTTTGTGTCAAGATGAAAATGGGAAAATTGTGCTAGTTAGTTGTATGTCAATGTGACACTAACTAGTCATTTTATAACAGAAATAACCTCTGAAAAAATGCCCGCACTAGAGTAGCCTGTGTGCAGTCCTATGGGGCATTTTCTTGATTGATGTTTGATGTGGGAGAGTTCAAATCACTGAGGGTGGTGGTCCTGGGTGTTAAAAGAAAACAGTATGCGCTGATTTCTCTGGGAAGAAAGTCAATGAACAACACTCTTTCATGTCTTTTGCATCAGCTCCTGCCTCTACATTCCTGCACTGAGCATCAGATTCTGCCTCTGCATTGCTGCTCCGAGTATCAGCTCCTGCTTCTGCATTTCTGCCCTGAGTTGTTGTACTAATTTCCTCAGTAATGGGCTGTAATTTGAAAGAATAAGCAAAGTAAACCATTTACTTCCTAACTTACTTTTGGTTGTGGTATTTATCACATAAATAGGAATTCTAAATAAGACATGACCTAACAAATACTTAGAGTATATGACATCCTTTGGATGAATATTAGACACTCATTAGCACGTGCAATATTCTTCAAAATACGTCATATACTAGGCCACAAAACATGCCTTTCAAAAAATTAGAATCCAAAATCTTGTCAAATATGTTCTTTGACCACAATGCAGTAAAACTACAAATCAACAGATGTAACTTCAGACAGTGTACAAATCTATAGAAATTAAACAATGTCCTATCAAATGACTAACACATCAATGAAGTAATAAAGAGTTTTTTCCACCTGGACCAGCAGAAAGCCTTGGGCATGGGCCTGATGAGGTCAGGCTGTGAGTACCCAGAACACAGAGAGCACTTGGAGGTAGGTGCTTGTGGGAAAAGTTCCTTTCCAGCCCACAGTGAAGGCCGGGTCTCAATCAGCAGGAATTGGGATCTGCCCTGAAAGGCTGTGCTTGCAGACCAGAAGCCCAGGTTCTTTTCCACCTGGACCAGCAGAGAGCCTGTGGCATAGGCACGGTGAGGTTGTGCCAGGAGTTCTCAGAACACAGAGAGTGCTGTGCTCTCAAAAAAAGGGGGGGGGGTCCTTTCTGGCCCAGAGTAAGGGCTTGGCTTCTGCCATCCAGTCTCAGGATCTGCCCTGGAAAGGCAGTGCTCAAACATCAGTTTCACAGGAGCTTTTACACCTGGACGAGAGGTGAACCTGGCACATAGGCACAGGAAGGACTCACCGGGAGTTCTCAGAGAGCAGAGAGTACTGTGCTCTCTGGAAAAGGGTCTTTTTGGCTTAGAGAAAATGCCAGGTATCTGCCAGTAGGACTGAAGACCTGTGGGCAGAGGGCTGAGCTCCCAGAACAGCCTCACAAGAGCTCCCAGATCTGAGCCCACAAAGACAGAGCTGAGTCACTGCCATCAGAACTCACCGCTTGCTCACAAAAAGACAAACACTCAGAAGAAATTTTCTTCCTGAACCCACTGGCGCTCAGATCCACAGGAGAGACAGGCACTATAATCACAGATAACGAGATGACAAGAGGAAAGCAAAAGGACTTAAGCAATGGAAACCAAGACAACCTGAAAACATTAGTATCTGGCTCTTCTACCACAACAAGTAGTGGGCTGCCAAACACACCGGAAAACCAAGACTTAGACTTGAAATCTTAATTCACAATGATGATGGAGTTTTTTTGAGACGGATGTGAATAACTCCCTTAAACAATTACAGGAGAACCAGTAGAAATCACTCAAAGAACTATAGGAAAACACAACCAAAAAGATAATGGAATTAAAAACAGAAATAGAAACAATAAAGAAAACACAAAAAGGGACAACTCTGGAGATAAAAAAAAAAAAAAACCTAAAAAGAAATCAGGAGTCATACTGCCAACAGTCTACAAGAGATGGAAGAGAGGATTACAGGGACAAAGACAACATAGAAAACATTGACAAAACAGTAAGAGAAGATGCAAAAAAAAAATCCTCATCACGCAAAATGTACAGGAGACAATGAGAAGGCCAAACCTAAGAATAATAAGTATAGAAGAAGTCAAAGAATATGAAAATGAAAGCACAAAAAACCTATAGGATGCAATGAAAGCTCTGAGTGCCTCAAAAAGAAAAAAAGAAACCTGGAGAGAATATACACTAGCAACTTGATAGTACAGTTGAAAGCTCTAGAACAGGAGAAAATTTCCTGAAAAGAACACCAATGCCTTTTTGTTCTAAGTTCAAGAATTAATAAATAGGACTTAATGAGATCGCAAAATTTCTGTAAGGCTATGGACACTGTCAAGAAAACAAAACTGCAGCCAACAGATTGGGAAAAGATCTTTACCAATCCCACATTTTATAGAAGTTTAATATTTAATATATACAAAAAACTCAAAAAGTTAGACTCCAGAGAATCAAACAATCCTATTAAAAAGTGAGGTATAGAGCCAAACAAAGAATTTCAATTGAATGGCTGATAAGCACCTAAGGAAATACTCCACATCCCTAGTCATCAGGGAAATGGAAATTAAAACAACCCTGAGATTCCACCTCACACCAGTCAGAAAGGCTAAGATCAAATCTCAGATGGCAGTAGATGCTGGGGAGGATTCGAAGAAAGAGGAACACTCCCCACTTTTGGTGGGGTTGTAAGTTGGTACAACCACTCTGGAAATAAGTCTGACAGTTCCTCAGAAAATTGGACATTGTACTACCTGGAGACCCAGTTATTCTACTTCTGAGCATATACCCCAGAGACGCTGCAACATACAACAAAGACACATGCACCACAATGTTCATAGAAGCTCTATTTCTGGAAAGAACCCAGATGTCCTTCAGTAGGTGAATAGATACAAAAATTGTGGTACATTTACACAACGGAGTACTACTCAGCCATTAGAAACAATGACTTTATGAAATTCCTAGGAAAATGGGTGTATCTAAAGAATATCATCCTGAGGTCACCCAGTCACAAAAGAAATGACATAATACGCAGTCGCTGATAATTGGATACCACCCCAAGGAAGCTCCAAGAAACAACTCACAGACCATATGAAGCTCAAAGAAAGAAAGACCAAAAAGCGGAAGCCTCAGTCCTTCTTAGAAAAAAAAAAAACAGTAAGTGTATAGCACCCTCTCAAAATGGAGTGCACCTAGACCTTAAATCATTAATAACTCGAGAGCTAAGAAGATAGCCTTGTGGCAATTTTTGTTATTTAAAAGTCATTATGTTTAATCCTTACACACCAAGAAAACTTTGACTGTTTCCATGTTATGTTCTGTTCTACATGTGCTTTATGCTTATTGCAACTAGTAAGATTTCAATGCATACTATCAAACCTTTTAAAAAATCAAGTGCTGACAAAAATATATTCATACAGTTTTATGCCAAAATGCTTAAAAAAAAATCTGTACATGTATCTCTGTTTTTTAAAATAAAGTTGTAAGAAAAAAAAAGAAAATATAACTATTGCTTTCTACTACCAAAATGTGAGGTTTTTGACAAACTTTTCAAAGTAAAGCTGACTTTAACTTTTGGTAAAGACAAACTGTAAGTTCATACTATACTGAAATTAGGTCATCATTTTATCATGTTATAAACTTATTTTTTTACTGTGATAATGCAGCATTCAAACTCAAAAGAATAAATCATGGAAATTAAAAAAATCTTCTCAAATATATGTCTGTATCATTCCGTTTGGTGTACAGACTTCTATCAATAATAACTTTTTTGACTTGTAAATATCACCACTTTCTCTTTGTGTCAGTGACTAATTTTCTTTATCTAATTCTAAACCAACTTTTACTATATTTACTAAACAATTTCGTAAAACCAAGACTTTAGTGTAAAATATTGAACCTATGTTAACATGCCTTCTCCACAGCAGGATATCTACTACCTGTCAATAGAGGCTGCCTCTGTGCTTCTTTTGTTTAAGGTTCTCATGCTTGAGACATTATGTAACTCAACGGTGGCCCCCTCTTACTTAAAATATAAAACTTTCTAACTCTTAGGCTGAAGCCTTAATATTTTTTTAGTAGATTCTTGCTTAACATGTTGGTTCACCACCTGTTACAGTAAATATTAAAAGGATGGCTTATCTCTTCATTGGTCTCCGTGGTCTCATTCTGTGGATGCCACTCTAGTGTGGAGCCTAGCACACAGTCTCTGTCATTTGGTCTGTAGGCCACACTCTCTACACAATTCCTTTCTCAGGTGGTTCATTCTGCTCACACTGCTGTTTCTGTTCCAGGTGGATATGACTACCCTGTGGTGTTTCTTTCCACTACTTCTCAGAACAAACATTTCTCCAAAGCCCAATAGCCTTTCATGGTAGGTTTATATGTTAAATTCTCAATCCACAAACTCTATATGCAGTATGATGTTATCTAACAGACAAAGGTATAAACTGCTCTTCTATATGAAATTAAAGACCTATGAAATCCCTTAAAATATTCATTTCTACTTAATGCCAATTAAGTACACCTAGATCCAGCTCATCCTTCTTAAACTCCATTTTGATTTCTCTTCTTTCTCTCTGCCTCTTCTTCCATTTTCCTAACTTTTACCTGCCTACCTCTCCACTGTCCAATCATATATCACCTTAACATCAATATACATGAAGTACATGCTGACCAATGGCTGATATGACTGTCTTATAAGAAGCTCTTCCAGAGCCTGAGAAATACAGAGTCGGATACTCTCAGCCAACCATTGGACTGAAATCTGGGTCCCCAATGGAGGAGTTGGGGTGGGAGACTGAGGGAGCTGAAGGGGTTTTCAACCCCACAGGAAGAACAGCAGTGTCAACCAGCCAGAGCCCCCAGTGTTTCCAGAGATTAAACCACCCACCAGGGAGTGCATATTAAGGAACCTATGGCTCTGGCTGCATATGTAGGCCCCGTGAAGGCTCAATACTCCAGTGTTGGAGGATACCAGGGTGGGGAGGTAGGAGGGAGTTGGTTGGGGACCACTTATGGAGACGGGGGAGGGGGATGGGATAGGGGGATTTCAGAAGGGAAACTGGTAAGAGAGATAACATATGAAATGTAAGTAAAGAAAGTATCTAATAATAATAATAATAATAATAATAATAATAATAATAATAATAATAATAAGTTTTTTAAAAGCTTCAAAAAGATTGTGGCCCTCTGTCTTCTTAGAAAGGATAAATGTCTCCTCTATGAATCACAATCTTTACCTACTTAATGACAGGGGTCTTAATATTTGCAAAAACAGGAATGATACTTTATGAAACATCTCAAATTATCTGGTTAGTGAAGTGTAATTTTATAGAAATTAAAGCTAAAATTTTGAATGGAGACATTATGATTGATGTTATTATGGACCCTTATGTATATTGTATTATTTTCTTGATGTAGATAAAAGAATTCATCCGAATTCAATGAATCCACTGGATAACAGTACTATATTCAGTAAAATCTTGAGAGTTCACCCAAAGAGAGATATTTTATTTTTTACTAATCTGAGTATTAGCATAAGTAATGTATATGGACTCCTAGTAACTCAAAAGAACAACCTCTTATTTTTTCCATAATCTATCAAGCAACAATATGCTCTTTTATCTTGTGTCAAATATACTTGCTTTCCACAACTGTACAGAGTTGCCATGCTCACTCAGCTAACTTAAGAAGATTTTCGTTCAACTTAACTAAGAATGGCCAACGTGTGTTTTTCCACACTGTACTAGAGGATCTATGTTTGAATAGCTTCCAATATGATTTGGGAATTGAAGCACAAAAAAGGTGGGGAAAAGGAACATTTCTTAGGCAATATAGACATTTCCATAAAACTCTCCAGTGGCCTTCTTGTGGGACTAATTGCTTCTTTCTAGTTACTTCCATTAACATTTTATGAGCACTGTTACATGAGGACTGATTTTTTTTATAGTTCTTAGAGGATTAGTGGGCCTCTGTTAGTTTGAAATTCCCTCAAGGTCATTGGCCCGTGCCCCCATAGCCCTGTGACCTTATGAGCCCTCACAGCTTTGCACTGTGCCCATAAGGAGGATTGCCAGAAATCAGCTAAGTAGGGTGGCAATACCTAGCTTGTCTTGGTGACCAGGCTGTCCTTGCCTTCCAACAGCTCTAGGCCTACATATACAACGTTTCCACAGTTTTTTCCAACTTTTTCAACTCTAAATGAATTTGATTTAACTTCAACTCCACAAAGTTGTCTTATTTGCTTGAAACAAAGCACACACCAGGAGACATTCCCTCACCAGTACTCTTAGGTTCTTTCTCCCATCACTTGCTTCCTCTCACAAATGGCACAATGGGAGTCACATAACATAAAGGCACAATTTTAAAATGCCAAAGCATGGGACTTATTGTTAGTTGACACTGGGACCACACTCCATCTCTAACACCCACTATGTGACTTAGCCAAGTCAGTCCTCTTCTGGTCACCCACCTAGCCATGATGTAGTGGATGTTATGTGTATGTAAGAAAGGAGACATGAATTAGACTTTGTTCTGAGTCACATAACCTCAAGAAGTAAGAATAAATACTACAGTTGGTTTTTACCTAAAAGTGGACAGAAGATAAATAAAGGTAAAGCTGTTATCTGTAAAGAAGCAGCTCTCTGTTATATATGCCAAGAAAGGGTAAATGGTTTCATATTATGTGGCTTGGATGATATCTGTGGGATGATGCCTGTATGGTTGTCTGATTTTAAACATGATGTTGTTCTTATCATTTTTTATCATAGTCATGTAATTGTCTTGTTTAATATTGATGCTTGATGGAATTGTTCATGTTCATTAGTAAAACACTCATTGCTTTCGTGGAACACTGATCAGAGTACCCACCAGCTCCAGGATGCCAGTGGTTACTTTTCCTTTATTGTTTCTATTGGTGTATATTGATATGCAAAGTAATGAGTTTCATAATAGAATTTTTTGTTCAGAATTTTATACTCTGACAATAGTCAGTCCTCATTACCATTTTTCAGTGTTCTTCCTGTGCTTTTAATCTTCTTCTTGTTTCCAAATACTTTTCTTTCTTCCTATGAATAAACTTATGCAGCATAGTTTTCATGTGTATCCTGGGCTTACAGACAACATGCTTGCCTAACCTAATTTTTTTAAAAAAAATATTTGTGGTGACTACAGGAAGTGTAACATTAGCAATGTGGCTCATGTCATATTTTTCTTGGACAGGTCTACTTTATACCAGGAATCTACTCAGTCCAATTTTTTTGTAGGACATTTATGTAAATAAAGTTTTATTGAAACATAGCCATACAATTTAATTATGCATTACTTTGGGACTTTTTGTTTTTCACCTCCATGGTGATTAGGAAACCTTCATTTCCCTACCGATCTTTCAGTAATGGCTGAATTAATTAGTTGACACAGAAATCCCATGGCCTGAAAAGTCCCAAGTATTTACTATCTGGCCCTTTGTTCTAGACTATCAAATAAAATTTGTGCTTTAAATTTATTAAATCCGTTGAGGATTTTATGCAATATATGTGATGATATATATTCAACAGTAAATGGATATGTTTAGGTTATTCCTATATTAAACTACCCCAGTGAGGTAGTAAGAAATCTATTTATTGTGTCACACCAGTATCTTTATAAGAGTGGGTACTAATGCCTAGTGTGGTATCTCATACCTTTAATCTGAGCACTTAGGAATCAGAGACAGCAGGATCTTTTTGAGTTCAAGGCCAGCCTAATCTACAAATGAAGTTCCATTTTATATAGGGAAACCCCATCTTGAAAAACCAGAAAGATAGATAGATAGATAGATAGATAGATAGATAGATAGATAGATAGATAGATAGAGACAGAGACAGAGAGAGAGAGAGAGAGAGAGAGAGAGAGAGAGAGAGAGAGAGAGAGAGAGAGAGAGAGAGAGAACTACTTTCTCACTGATGATCTTCACCATCCAATAACATGTGGAGGGGATAAATCATATCAGCACCTTTATGCATATTCCTATCAGCTTAATATATAAAGATATGTACCTGTTGTGAGTGAGCAGTGGCCATGCTAATTAAACAGAAATGTACATCTCAGTCTCAACCTGTGATTTGCAAATTACATTTTTAAGCCACTGTTCTTGCAGAAATCAGTGCCTTTCTTTTTGGAAAGTTCCTTTCTACATTATCGGAGAAGCATATCTAACATGTGGTTTCCTTTGCTGAACTCGGGTGGTGAAGCCAATTGGCTCAAATGATTATTATATTCTTCATCTCTCTACTTACCTTTCATCTTTTCTGTTGTTCTCAATTATCCTTGTGAAGCATTACTCTTTTTTGTGGGGGTGTGTATGTCACGAAATCACGTTTGGCATCACATTGAAAATTATGGCTTCTAAGCCTTCTTAAATTACACTTGAATAGTATTTTCTTGGAAGTCATTATGATTTTTGGTTCCTCCTAACCTTTGCCACTGGGGATCAAATAGCACTGCTCAACGTTTCCGTTGCTGCATTTTATAATGGCGGTAATGTAAGAATTTACTGGCGACTTTATACATAGAGACAAAAGCATGCCACTTTATGAAGCTATTAAACACCATGGATTTTCCCACATGAGAGATCAAGCTTATTGTATTTCTCCAGCCTCACAGCCATTACCCCCAGCCTAGCCCCATTGTGTGAGATGGTGTATTTGGCCCAGCCAACCTCTAACCAGAAGTTGTTAGCATCTTGACTACAGCCAAGCCATCTAACCAAGGAATAGCAGCAGAGACAACACACCCCTTTTTTCCCCACTGCTTGTTACTGTGGGACACCTGGACTATAAGTAGGGAAGGATATTAGATTCCCTTTTGACAATAGAAGCTTTTCAATGGCTAACAATGCATTTTTTTTTCAGCAGCAGAGATTAAAGTTAAAATCATGACAAGCAGAAATCAGGCTGCTCTTGTGTGCAGACATCAGACATTTTCAGCCAAAGAAGGCAATAAGCGACAGGACAAAAACTTGAACTTGAAACTCCTAGGGCTCGCCAATTAGATACTTATCTATTCTTTTATGGGTAAGGCTCTGTTTAAAACAAGATTTCTAAAGGGGAAAATATGGTTTCATTACTAAAATGCATTTGTTATGGAAATAACAGGCTGGTAAAATACATGAGGAAAATGATTAACATGAAAAATGATTAAATAGTATACCTCTATGCTTGCAAGATCTTAAACATTCAGAATAAAACTTTTTCATTGAGGGGGAGCTGTGGTATTCATTAAGGCTCTCTTTGGGGGTAATTTAGTTATTAAAATCAATCACATTTTATGGAAATCATGAAAACATTTCTTAGATTTGAAGGTTTGTGTTCTCAAAAAGTTAATAGTACTCTGAATCTGGAGATATTTACTATGTGGTTTTAGTCACTGATATAACTCTAAAAATATGTGAAGCTGCCTGTGAGATACAAATCATCCAGCTGCCAAATGTCCTTGTTTCTTCTTCAATAGAAGATGAGGCAAGGTTCTTTTTGATGGTGATCAGGTAGACACTGGAGTCTCTGGGGCTGCTTTGGGACATTCAAGTAAATACCACAATATGCAGCAACATCTAGCTACATATTGAAAATTGGTATAAGTCTCGGGAGACAGCTCAATGGCTTGGGGTATTCATTCAGTAACTATGCAGACATACTTCTGAATCTCTAACATGCACATAAAAAGCTGGTCATAAATATAATGGGGGGCAGAGAAACGAAGATCCAAAGAGCTTGTTGGCTAATAGTGAGCTTCTAGTTCAGTGAAAAAATCTGCCGTATCACTCCCATAGGTACATATGTTTGGAGGATTAGTCCACAGTTGATGAACTATTTGGTGAGGATATTTGGGGAGAATTAGGAGGTATTTCCTTTTACCTGGAGTAGGTACTTTTTGGGAGGAAGTGTGTCACTGGGGGTAAATATTGAGTTTCAAAAACCTATGCCTCAGGATATCCTCTCCCCCTCCCCCCCCCTCTCTCTCTGTGTGTGTGTGTGTGTGTGTGTGTGTGTGCCCCTGCTGTCCTAAGAACAATATGTAGCAGCACTGAGCCTGCCTGAGTGCCACCATGCTCCTGAGACTGCAAGAAAGACCTCAATCGAATGCTTTATTTTCCAAGAGTTGGATTGATCATGGTGTCTCTTCATATGCTTCAGAACAATAAAACTTTGACTATAGCCTCACATGTACATGTATGGCTATGAATGCACTTACCAGCATGCATCACACATACCATGTATATATACATGTATGTAACACACATATACACAAATTGAATAAATCAATAAAGAAAGAATTTATTGGCATAGCATTTGTGCAGAGCTAAATCTCATTTAGGCAGGGACTTCAGAGCTATTGATTATCCAGATAGTTCACCCAGGGCATGCAGATTCATAGAACAGGAGGATCTACCTAGTGACCTCTGACACAATCATGTGTTTTTCATTTCCTTTCATAGCTCCCCAGAGAGCTGTGCCCAGCCCACTGTGCAATGTAATCACACACTGGGCATAGTCAATACTTTTGATTTTTATAATGCTCAGTACACATACATTTTCCTTAGAATCCTGTATTCACAGTGAAGCTCGATGTGAATTCTTTTAAGAACTGTCCTCTGCGAGGTTCTAGCCAGCAGTTGACCAAAACTAATGCAGAAATCCACAGGCAGCCATTAGACGGAGCTTGGGGAGTCTTGTGAAAGAGTTGGGGGAAGGATTAAAGAACATCGAGGGGACAGGGAATCCAAAGGAGATCACAGAAAACTAGCTTTTAGTGACTTGTATTTGCTAATAAAATGCTGTCAAATGTTGCCGAAAGGACAGACCAGTGATGACTGGGAAATGCAGAAATTTTAAAGTCTATCTCCTGAAACAAAACAAAATAAAACAGACTTGAACCAATCTTCCAGCATAGCTCAGAGTGCACATAATTTCAGCATCTGCCATAAAATTCACAGTACACTAAGGGACTCACAATATAGTAGTGTGTGATTTTTTTTTCTCAACACTCTTGTTTATCTTAGCTGTTTATGAAAATGGAGTAAAACATATTTTTGTTTGCTTCCTTTTTGACTCTTTGTTTTAGTTTGCATTCAGATTTAGGAGCACAAGGAAGAAATTGCAAAGCACCAAATACCTTGTTTTAAAAACAATGGAAATTATCTGTTCAGGAAAGCATTCAAATGCCAATTCTACTTGACTCATGGAAATATCCAGACCCTAGTTGCCCAGGACTCTGATAATAATTTTCCTTTGGTTTCCTGGATCTCCATTAGCAGCACCATCTATAGTCATTTGGAACCCAGAATAAGCAAGTTGTTAGTCCTTCAAACTCTCCAGTTATCGATACCACCAGTGTTTGGCCAATCCTGAATTCAGTGCTCTCTTGCTTACTCAGTGACTCAACTATTCATGGGATTCTGAGGGATCAGATTGAAAAAGAACCAAGTATAAAATAAATTTTAATTTCAAAGAGAGTCCTTAGTATTTCTACATTGTAAATATATGAATACTGTAGGATTTATGAGGTGCCAGGAAATATACAACATCACACAAATTAATGCAATCCATGGAGCTTCATTTCCCCTTGTAGTGTCTGAAGCTGGCATTTACAGATACAATTTTAAATAGAGAATAACTAAATGGGTGTTATTATTCCACTCTGAACCTGCTAAGGAATTCTCAAGAAAGTAGTATGAATTGGTTGTCAAGGTAATGTCTGGAAAGGTGGCAGAAACTGTCACTAAGCCAAGTAAAAAAGAGTTAAACCTCTCCATCATATTCTGGAAATCCTCAAGCAAAAAGAAATTCTCAGACACCTTTTTAATGCTTATCTCCTTCAGTTTCAATCCTCTTTTGCTTTTTCCCATAGATGATGAAACAAAAAATATTCTTTAAAATAAATGAATAAACAAAAACACCTCCTTTAGAGAAGTTGAGCTCATGGTGAGTGTTTCCGTTTTCTCTTTTCCATCGACAAATCTTTCTTTTAGTTTATGTCCTCTGGGCTGATTCAAATTAGAAGAGTATTTTGGACTCGGCAAAGGACACATAGCAGAATAGCCTAAATTGGAAATGCATGTTTCATGATAACCAGCATTTCCAGTCTTGCCGGGCATTTCCAAGTACTGTAAAGCACCTCTATGACATGAACTAATCCAGAGACCCTCTGGAGACTCAGCAGTGAAACCGAGGCTATAAAAGTCATTACAGGGCCATTAAGCATAAATGGTGGAAAGAAATTACATTTGAATTATTCTATGTTTTGCTTTCATATAAATTACATAAGACAATGGAAAGAAAAGACCATCTGGGTTTGGATTTCATAAAATGAAGCTCACATCTGCTTTGGTATGTCATATAAATATTCTCTCGTTAGAGAGTTCAAGCTATGACACACTTTTGGTCAAAAAAGCATTAAGAGCAAAGAAGGAGAGATTGCATTTCATGGACGCTGATTATGTTTAAATCCTCAGTACTAAGTATCAACTAACAAACACCTCAGAGGATTGTTTGTAACTTTATTTTTAGAAATCACAGCATCTCAGGCTGTGTATACTTGAACTATGTTTTATGCATTTTAATTGGAAAATCAATATATTTAATGTGTCTTTTCCATTCTTTTAAGGGACCTGAATCTCAGCTCAGATTTTTAAAAGGGCTGAAATGGAAAGGTGGACATTTGTAAATAAATCATCTTATTCCATGAACAAGTACTTAATGCTGAACTACATGGCTCTCCATAATCCTTTCACACCCTCCTTGTCTCACCTATGACCTTTGAGCTTCATCTAGTGTTATATGTTACCATCTCAAACTTTATGTGATCTAAATATTGAGGTGCCTGGTCTAGATTTTGCTCTCTTAGATTGAAGCCCAGAGGGAAGAGTCACAGGTACCACCACATATCTAATTGAAGCTGAATGGGTTGCATGCCAATATGGAGTTAATTTCAAATTACAAGCCTGCAGAATGAATGATACCCACATATCTCCTTGACTTTTGGCCCTATGGTTGGCAGTTTTTAAGACAGTCACCAAAGATCTTTGTCTTCTTTTATTTATGACATTGTATAACTTGTTCTCCTCGAATGCAGACTGAATCAATATATTCACTCTAACCAATATAACATAGCAAAAATGATGGAATGTATCTTCATCACATAAAGTAATGGTGTCTATCTTGTTAGAGTTGCTTCAGTTTTCTTTGTTGTATACATTTATGAAACAAACTGCAGTGTTATGTTAGATGAGACCACTTGACCAAAAATTGAGGGTGGTAACTGGTTAATAGCTTTTGTGGTATGATTGTCCTTAGTCTAATAATCCTTAATGAACTAAATCACAGTAACCACCATGTATATGGATTCAGAAGCAGATTAATCCCCAGCTGAGCTGAGATTTTGGATGAGACCCCAACTTCAAGCTTTATTGTCTACTACATTTCTTTCAAGAGTATAAAAGTAAAGCACAGATATATTAAACATACCCAAAGGACATAAGGGGTCAAAATATCTCTATGAAAACGTGACCAAAAATGTCAAAAAGTGCCACTGGAAGAATATATTTTTTAAAACCTTATGTGATGTGCAGTATGATCATCACCTTTCTGCCTAGGTAATGCTAGAGTGTGACAGCTTAAGTGTAATGTGTTTCTCCTAGTATGGCTTGAACACTTGATGCCCTTCTCCTAGTGCACTTTTTATTTTTTTATTAGATATTCTTTGTATTTACATTTCAAATGTTATCTCTTTCCCCTCCACTGCTCCAATCCTCCCTCTCCCTCCACAGGTCTCCATAAAGGTACAGCCTCTCCCAATCACCCTCTCCATCTCTGTACCTACATTGGGAAAACAGGCCCTCACTGGAACAAAGGCCTCTTCTCACGTTGATGCCAGACACTGCTATCTTCTGCTACATATGAAACTTGAGACATGGATCTCTTAATGTTTGATCAGTGGGTGGTGTTTTAGTCCATGGGAGTTGTAGAGGGTTTAGTTGGTTGATAATGATGCTTTTCTCATGAAGGGTCAAATTTTTTCAGCTTCTGCAGTCTTTTCTGTAGCACTTTCATTGGGGTCCCTGTGTTCAGTCTGATGGCCAGTTGCAAGCATGCTCAGCTGTATCTTTATGACTCAGGCAGAGCCCCTGAGGAAGCAGCCATATCTGACTTCTGCCCTTAAGTACTTCTTGGTATCATCAATAGTGCTTGGGTTTGGTGGCTGCATATGGGATGGATTCCAATGTGAGGAAGCCTCTGAATAATCTTTTCATCAATCCCTGCTCCTCTATTTGACATTTGTATTTCCTTCTCTGAGTGTTTTGTTCTCCATTCTAAGAAGAACTAAGGCATTCAGATTTTGGCCTTCCTCCTTTTTCAGCTTTATAGGGTCTGTGAATAGTTTCTTGAATATTCATAGCTTTCTGCGGTTAATATCTACATAGCAGTGAGGGCATATAATGTGTGTTATTTTGTGACTGGGTTACCTCACTTAATTTGATAGTTTCTAGTTCTATCAGTTTGCCTAGAAATTTCATAAAGTCATTGTTTCTAATAGCTGAGTAGTATTCCATCGTGTAAATGCATCACACTTTCAGTATCCATTTATCTGTTGATGGACATCTGGGTTCTTGACAGCTGCTGGCTATTATAAATAAGACTGCTATGAACATGTTGGAACATGTGTTCTTGGAATATGTTGAAGATTCTTTTGGGTATATGGCCAGGAGTGGTATAGCTGGGTCTTCAGATAGTGCTATGACCAATTCTCTGAGAAACCACCAGACTGATATCCAGAGTGGTTTGTTTTCAATTGTTATTTGCAATTGTACCAACTTGCAATTACACCAACAGTGGAGGAGTGTTCATTTTTCTCCACATCCTCACCAGCATCTGCTGTCATCTGAGTTTTTGATCTTAGCCATTCTGACTGGTGTAACGTGGAATTTCAGGGGTGTTTTGATTTCCATTTCCATGATGACTAGGGATGTTGAGCATTTCTTTAGGTGCTTCTTGGACATTTGGTATTCCTCAGTTGAGAATTTTTTGTTTAGCTCTGTACCCCATTTTTTAATAAGATTATTTGCTTCTCTGGATTCTAATTTCTTAAGTTCTTGGTATATATTGAATTTTAATATTTTAGTTCTGTAACAGATGTAGGATGGGTAAAGATCCTTCATAGTCTTTTGGTTGCTGTTTTGTCATCTTGACAGTGTCCTTAGCCTTAAAGAAACTTTGCAATTTCATGAAGTCCCATTTGTCAATTCTTAATCTTAGAGCAGGAAAATTTCCCCTTTGCCTATGTGTTCTAAGCTCTTCCCCGATTTCTCTTCCAATAGTTTCAGTGTACCTGGTTTTATGTGGAGGTCTCTGATCCATTTGTGCTTGAGCTTTGTACAAGGAGATAAGAAAGGATCAATTTGCATTCTTCTGCATGCTGACTGACAGTTGAAGCAACAGCATTTGTTGAAGAGGCTGTCTTTTTTCCATTGAATGTTTTCAGCTCCTTTGTCAAAGATCAAGTGACCATAGGTTGGTGGGTTCATTTCTGGGTGTTCAATTCTGTCTCTGTACCAATACCATACAGTTTTTTTTTATCACAATTGAACTATAATATAACTTGAGGTCAGGAATGGTGATTCCCCCAAAAGTTCTTTTATTGTGCAGGTTTTTTGTTATTCCAAATGAATTTCCAAATTGTTCTTTCTAACTCTATGAAAAATTGAGTTGGAATTTTGGTAGGGATTGCATTGAATGTGTAGATTGCTTTTGGTAAAATGGGGATTTTTCATGACTCTTCCAATCCATGAGTATGGGTGATCTTTCAATCTTCTGAGATCTTCTTCAATTTCTTTCTTCAGAGATTTGAAGTTCTTGTCATATAAATCATTCACTTGCTTAGTTAGGGGCAGACCAAGGTATGTCATATTGTTTGTGACTATTGTGAAGATTATCTTTTACATAATTTCTTTCTCACTATGATTATACTTTGAGTAGAGGAAGGCTACTGATTTGTTTGAGTTAATTTAATAACCTGCCACTTTGCTAAAGTTGTTTATCAGGTTTAAGAACTCTCTGGTGGAATTTTTAGGGTCACTTAAGTATACTATCATATCATCAACAAATAGTGATATTTTGACTTCTCCTTTTCTGATTTGTGTCCCTTTGACTTCCTTTTGCTATCTAATTGCTCTGGCCAGGACTTCCAGTACTATGTTGAATAGGTAAGGGGAGAGTGGGCAGCCTTGTCTAGTCCTTGGTTTTAGTGGGATTGTTTCAAGTTTTTTACCATTTAGTTTGATGTTGACTACATGTATGCTATATATTTCTTTTACTATGTTTAGGCGTGGGCCTGTATTACTGATCCTTCCAAGACTTTTTAACATGAAGGGGTGTTGAATTTTGTCAAATGCTTTCTCAACATCTAGTGAGATAATCATGTGTGTGGTTTTTTTTTTCCTTTGAGCTCTTTTATAGTGGCTTACATTGAGAGATTTTCTGTGTGTTGAACCATCCCTGCATCACTGGGATGAAGCTTACTTGATCATGGTGAGTGATCATTTTGATGTGTTCTTGGATTAGGCTTACAAGAATTTTATTGGGTATTTTTGCATCAAAGTTCATGAGGAAAATTGGTCTGAAATTCTATTTATTTGTAGGGTCTTTGTATGGTTTAGGTATAAGAGTAATTGTAGCTTTAAAGAATGAGTTGGATGGTGTTCCTTCTGTTTTATTTTGTGGAATATTTTGGAGTATATTTCTATTAGGTCTTCTATGAAAGTCTGATAGAATTCTATACTAAACCCATCTTGTCCTGGGGTCATTTTGATTGGGAGGTTTTTGATAAGTGCTTCTATTTCTTTAAATGTTATGGGACTGTTTAGATAGTTTTTCTGATCCTCATTTAACTTTGGTAGCTCATATCTATCTAAAAATTTGCCCATTTCTTTTAGATTTTCCAATTTGATGATCATAGGTTTTTGAAGTAGGATCTGATGATTTCTTGAATTTCCTCAGCTTTTGTTGTCTCCCCTTTCATTTCTGATTTTATTAATTTGGATACTCTCTCTTTGCTTTCTAGTTAGTCTGGCTAAGGGTTTATCGATCTTGATGATTTTCTCAAAAAAACCCCAAAAACAAAACAAACAAAACAAAACAAAAACAAAAGCAGCTCCTAGTTCTGTTCATTCTTTGTATACTTCTTTTTGTTTCTACGTGGTTGATTTCTGCTCTGAGTTTGATTATTTCCTGCTGTCTACACCTCTTTGGTGTATCTGCTTTTAATTCTACAACTTTTAACTGTGCTGTCAAACTGTTATTGTGTGCTCTCTCCAGTTTCTTTTTGGGGGCACTCATAGATAAGAGTTTTCCTCTTAGTACTGCTTTCACTGCATCCCATAAGTTTTGGTATGCTGTGTCTTTCTTTTAAATTATATAAAATAATATTTTTATTATTTCTTCCTTAACTATGTTATCATTGAGTAGAGCCTTCTTCAGCTTCCATCTATGTGTGGGCTTTTGTTGTTTGTGTTGTTATTAAAGACCAGTCTTAGACCATATTACTCTGATATGATGCATGGGAACATTTTGATCTTCTTATATCTGTTGAAGCCTGTTTTGTCACTGACTGGGTGGTCAATTTTCAAGAAGGTACAGTGATGTGCTGAGAAGAAGATATATTCTTATGTTTTAGAATGAAAAGTTCTGTAGATGTCTGTTAAATCCAATTGGTTCATAACATATGCTAGTTTTGTTCTGTATCTCTGTTCAGTTTCTGCTTCCATGATCAGTCCATTGATGAGAGTGGGGTATTGAAGTTTCCCACTATTATTGTGTGTGGTGCAATATATGCTTTGAGATTTAGTAAGGTTTCTTTTATGAATGTGAGTGTTCTTGTATTTGGAGCACAGATGTTCAGGATTGAGAGTCTGTCTTGATATATTTTTCCTGTGATGAGTAAAAAGTGTCCTTCCTTATCTTTGTTGATAACTTTTGGTTGAAAATCTATTTTATTTGATATTAGAATACAGCTTGTTTTATGGGATCATTTTCTTGGAAATTATTTTTCTCAGCTTTTTACTCTGATGTAGTGTATGTCTTTGTCTCTGAGATGAGTTTCTTGTATGCAGCAAAATGCTGGATCCTGTTTATGTATTGAGTATGACAGTCTATGTCTTTTTATTGGAGAATTGACTCTATTAATTTTAAGAGATATTAAGGAATAGTGACTGTTGTTTCCTGTTATTTTTGTTGTTACAGTAGAGTTATATTTTTGTGTTTTTCTTCATTTGGTTTTCTTGCATGATTATATTTGTGTTTTTCCTAGGAAACTACAGGTTCTCTTCTTTTGTTGGAGTTTTCCATCTATTATCCTTTGTAGAGCTGGGTTTGTAGACAGATATTGTGTAAATTTCATTTTGTCCTGGAATATCTTGGTTTTTCCATCTATGGTAATTGATAATTTTGCTGAATACAGCAACCTGTGCTGACATTTGTGTTCCCTTAGGGTCTGTATGACATATATCCAGGATCTTCTAGCTTTTTTAGTCTCTGTTGAGAAGTCTGGTGTCATTCTGATCGGTCTGCCTTTATATGTTACTTGTCCTTTTTCCCTTACTGCTTTTAGTATTCTTTCATTGTTTTAAACATTCTATATTTTCACAATTTTGTGTCAGGAGGAGTTTCTTTTCTGTCCCAATCTATTTGGAGACCTGTAGGCTTCTTGTATGTTCATGGTCATCTAGTTCTTAAGTTTAAAGAAGTTTTCTTCTTTGATTTTGTTGAAGATATTTACTCAGCCTTTTATTTGGGAGTCTTTACTCTCTTCTACATCTATTATCCTTAGCTTTGGTCTTCCCATTGTGTCCTGAATAAACTGGATGTTTTGCGTTAGGAGCTTTTGGATTTTTGAATTTTCTCTGACTGTTGTGTTAATGTTTACTAAGTTGTCTTCTGACCCTGAGATTCTTTTTTCCATTTCTTGTAGTCTGTTTGTGATGCTTGCATATATGTCTTCTGATTTCTTTCCTAGGTTTTCTATTTTCAGGATTGTCTCCTTTTGTGATTTCTTTATTGTTTCTATTTCCCTTTTCCATTCATCAACCTATTTGCTTGTGGTTTTCTGTAGCTCTTTGAGTGATTTTTATGTTTCTCTTTAAGGACTTCTACTTTTTACAAGTGTTCTACTGGTTCTCCTGTAATTGCTTAAGGGAACTACCCATGTGCTTCTCGAGGACTTCCATCATCATTATGAAGTATGATTTTAAGTTCATATATTGTTTGTTGGTGTGTTGGGAAATCCACTACTTGCTGTGGTGGGAGAACTAAGTTCCAATATTTCCAGATTGTCTTGGTTTCCATTACTAGGTTCTTGCACTTTCCTCTTGCCATCTTGTTATATGTGATGTTAAGTGATCTTCTTGTCTCTGATTGGAGCTTGTCTCTCCCGTGGGTCTGTGGGCCAGTGAACTCAGGAAGGAGTGTGCTCCTGGGTGCTCGGCTCTTTGTGGAAAGGCAGTGAGTTCTAATGGTGGTGACTTGGCTCTGACTCAGTAGGCTTGGTTGGAAGAGTGCTTCTGAGGCTCTTCTGGGTCCTCAACAGTCTGAAGACAAATTCTGATCCCTGATGGTGATGAACTGACACTCTCTCTCTCTCTCTCTCTCTCTCTGCCTCCTGGTTGTTTTTTTAAAGAGCCTTTAGAATCTTTAGGAAGTGTAGCCTAATTGATTAATATAGGTAGCTTCCTCAGATTTTTGTTTTGTTTTATTTATTTTTTTAACTTATACCCTTTTCATGTTCTTGTCTGCTATTTCTGCTTCATGGTCTCTCGCACTGCTAGTAACTACTACAGCACTCACCATGAGAGACTACTCCTCTGTGCCTTTCTTACTATAATGGACTGAATTCTTTTGAAAGAACTTTGTCCTTTTGAAAGCACATTGGACAAAACTCCACTAAACTTTCCCTTTCTTTAAAGTTGGTTTTGCATGTATTTTTGGTTACAGTGAAGTATAAGCTAATTAAGTACAGCTTACATATTACTTGATATGTATTTACTACTTTATAAATTTTATGAGCAACACTAAATAGGAAACTTTTTTAGGCAAATTGTTCATTTTTCCAAGCACTTATCTAATTGGACTCAGCTCAACTTTCTGGCCTCCTAAAGGAAGAAGGATCAAGTCATTGCCGCCAGTTATCAGCCCTGCCTTCCTTTTCTAGCCTGCCCATTCAGATACAATTTAAATAATTCTTTCTCCTCAAAGGTTTCTGGACCATCACTAAGAAGGCCAGAATTGTTTCAGCAATCTCCCATTCATCTGTGATAGAATGTGTATCTGATCTTTCTTTGAAACAGGTTCTGCATGCCAGGGATAGGTCATTAATACAATACACCATCTTCCATCTCAGTCATTCTGGCCTCTCTTCTCCTACTATATTAACACCAGCAGTCAAGAATTTCCTTTCCCTGTATAAGGAGGATCTCCAGAGGTTAGTAAATTGGCAAAGACTTAGGAGTTCTTCTTATACAGACAGTGACATAATAAAGTATAAGGTTGAATGGACTGGTAAGATTTTTTTTTCACCATGAGAAGTTCTATGTTTGCTTCCCTTACTCTATTTTTTATTACAGTGGCTTTTAATCATATTTTATTTTACCTACTCAATTCTGAAAATTTTAAGTTTGTGACTTTATGTATTG
This sequence comes from Micromys minutus, assembly GCF_963924665.1. Lineage (NCBI taxonomy): Eukaryota > Metazoa > Chordata > Mammalia > Rodentia > Muridae > Micromys > Micromys minutus. Next base: position 20,921,514 of record NC_137970.1, on the reverse strand, counting down.
TAGTACATATTGTTTTACTTCTCAGGAATATGTAGTATGAATGCAAGTGTGTATGTAGGTATATGGGTTTGTATAGGCCCAGAATATTACCTCTGGCCTCTCTGTGGCTTCTTCGGTTTCCCTCCAAAATTATCAAACTCAGATAAGTAGTCTTGGAAACCATTCCAATAATAGGTCAGCAAAAGACATGATGCAGAAACACAAAGGTCCAGCCTTGACAGAAGAGCCTGACATATATTTGATTAAAAAAAAAAGTATGGGACAGAAAACAGTCATGGTCCAGTCTTGAGAAAAATAGAAGTATCAGTTAGGAACATATTGTTTTAGGAAAAAAAAAAAACCTTTACTCACTAGACCCATAGAAAAGAACAAACATTTTGCAATTAAACGTAACAGAAAAAACTACCCTGATCTTTAGAGATACTGTAGTAAAAAGTATGGATTCTATGAGGCAAGAAGTTTAAATGTGCTCCAATTTAAGTAATGATTAAGGGCTTTTAATGGTTTCATTTGCACTAAGTGGTTAATTCTTTCATTGCATTTGCTATGTCCCTGTGGTATTGAGTTACTTTTATATGATGTACTAAAATAGTCTTTCAAAAACAAGACAGAAAGTTTTATGCTCTAGTGGACTAGTATAGTAAAATGTCAATATAATTAACTGAAAAAAATCATATGAATGCTTGAATTAATCTCAGATTGGAATCCCCCCCTTTGGAAAGATCTGAATGGAATTTGACATTATCAAGAAATATACTTATCATTTTGGCAAACAGGAAAGATTGTAAAGAAAACTATCATGAATATGTTGTCTTAATAATTTAAGTTGTGAGCATATATGAAAATTATGACATTTCAAATACTTATGTTTTGAAAGTAAAAACATGAGTTGCAAGAGTGGTACAATCTGAATTAGTAGAGGTTATTCTGGCAAACCTTGGAAAAAATCCAAACAGTGTAGTTTCCCATGGTTTCTTAAAATTTTTAATGGTATTTGCTCTTTTAGGTTCCAAAATGGTCTATCTTAAAATAGGCACGAAGTAGGTTTCATGATACATGCCTACAATCCCCTGGGATGTAATGGTAAAAGAGTCACAAACTTGAATCCAGCTTGGGTTATATGACAAGCCTCTGGAGAGAAGGGAGAGGAGAGGTGAGAAAGAGAACGTGTGTTTCTTAGGTGGCATCAGGGATGATAAAGAATAATATCTTCTACAGTCCCCACTGAAGCATTTCAATCTAGACCCCATCCTCTTAGCTCAGCTTCATCAGATGTTGAAATAATAGACATGAACCACCACAACTAGCTTCGATTCACAGTTATGTATTTTTAATCTATATGTCTCTTCTGAGCTCAAAGTTATTCATATGGCATTTTTCCATCTATTATTTTTACATTTTTATTTTGTTTGCTATATATTATAATCTGATGTTTCTTTTTATTTATTTATTTGTCTATTAAAATATAAAATGTGCAGGGACCAAACTTTGTCTAGCTTATGAAGAACCTACAACAGAATGTGCCCTACAAATATTTGCTGAGTGAATACTTGAAAAACTCATCGTAGAAAGCTTCTTTTGAAGTTATGGGTACAGATCAAGAGACATTAAGGTGGAAATAGCAGAAATTGGATAGATATATCTTGATTCCTTTTTCCAGAAAAATAGTAATTCTAAGAAAACAATAATTAGCCACCAGATACTGGAATATCATATGACCGGAATGTCATACAATGGATGAAGCAAATAATTATTGCATAGAAAAAATATAGTACTGTAACTCTTGGTTTCCAGGTCAGTATGCACACTATTTCTTTTTAATACAAAAGGCCAGATAGTTCTTGTTTTAGGTGTTTCTGGCTATATGGTTTCTGTTGCAGCAACAGAACCCTTGTAATCAGAATGCATCTGCCAGCAATGTATAAGCTTATACGCAAACAGGTGTGGCTATATAACAATACGATTTTGTTCATGGAAATTAAAATTTCATATTCAAGGAACTTTCTCATGTTTCAAAATACTATTCCTGTAATCACAGAATTTTTTTCCTCTATTTATTAGAAACTGTAAAGAATAATTCCAAGTTTATAGCCCATAGAATAAATATCAGGCAATTGGCTGAATTTAGTTTGTGGGCTGTAGTTTTTGCTGTTGTTTTTGTTTGCTTTGCTTTGTTTTGATTCCTAACTTAGACTGTCAGAGAACTGAGCTCTGTATCTACTGTTTTTTTTTCCTTGCTTTCAAAGTCAATTCATGGATGTTTTAAAACATTTTTAGATAATTTTTGGACTTGAATCTCCAGGGGTGTTCTGGGTTACAGGGAGGCAGTGGAAAGAGAATCTTTCAGTCCTAAATGGTTAATGTTTTTATTGCAGCATAAATTACTTGTTGCTCCAGATTGTCTGTGGTATCCATGCAGAGTGAATAATGTCAAGAAGATACAATGATGCAGTCTCTTGAATTTGATTTCAGCTGTTTCAATCTTTGATATGATTTGTCAATGACATTTGTATATTCTGTTGGTGATTAGTTAATGCTGGAAAGGACAGCCAGATGATAGCTTTCTAGAATATATAAAAAAAATATTTACTCAGCTTTGAAACTACTATAGAATATTATTACAAAATTAACCTCTAATTCATTTAATGTTTGTCACCAGAAGGCACTTACCATCTGTAAAATAACCTAAAATGTAAAGGATTTCTTACATCATTTGATTATATGGTGATTACAGAAATCTCATCACCAAAAAGAGCTCCATTCACATGATGCCTTGCTCTTGTTTGGAACCCCTGTGAACTCTAAGAAAATGAATTCTTTTTTTTTTTTTTTTCTAAGAAACTTTTGCTAGAAGAAATATCAACACACCTCACAGTTTGGAAATAAAGTATCTGAAATTACTGGTTTTACATAATGTTAACAGTGGCTCTTTACTAAGCTACTTACAATATACCTTTTGTTAAACTACTTTGATTGCCATTTTGTTTTCTCGTTAGTGCTTTTAAAAACTGTATAAAATTATTAGAATATTCTGCCTCTCACCAAATCATCCACAGGGAAGGGGGTTTGTGCTCACTTGACTTTGCGTCCCACTGGTCTCTAACATTGTTATTCTCTGATCCTAAATCTCAACACTATTAGCATCCGCGCTCAGATGATTCTTTGTTGTGGGATGTTTAGTTCATCTCCAGCTGCTGCCCATATCCCTTCCTAATTTATTATGGCACCCAGAAATATCTTCAGACATAACTAATGGATTGTAAAGGGATAGGGTCACCTAAAATAGGAAGAGAATTTAATGGCTTATATTAATCTGCCCAGGGTAGCGTATACACACAAAAAATGTCCTTAGGACTCAGCCTATATTCTCACTTTCTATGATTCTCACATCTTATAATGACTTGCTCTAGAAAATTAGAGTTGCATCACCTTTATCATTAATTCTGCTTTGTAAAAGATAAAGAGTTCACTATGATGTTTGCAGCACCAACTGGATAGTCTTGGTCCAAATTAGCACAAAACGCGCATCAACTTCTTTTTGAGAAATACAAAGGAGAGATTCTCTCTCACTCTTCCCATCCGTGATTCTTGTTCCTACTTCTTGTTGATTGATGTCTTACCAGACTCCTAGTGACAAAACTGGTGGTTTCTCTGCATTTGTGATCATAGGCATGCTATTTTGCTTTTCTTTATGCTATTCTTCACATTGAAAACTTTCTGAAACTAACATTCATCCTCTTAATCAGATAAAAATAACTTTTAAAAAAGTAAAAAAAATCCCCAGTTTCCGATCTGATAGTAATAATTTCTTTGGTCAGTTTGAGAATCAACTTCCTGATCAGAACCAGCATGCCCTTGTAGCTCCAATGATAAAACTTCTTAGAAAAAAATTTGGTCAACCTTTTAAAAAATATTTCATAAGAAAATATTAGTAGAATAGCATCCAGGAAATTGGCTATGTTCTTATGTGTATATGCTTCCTATGTTATGGAGAGGACACAAAGCCCTGAAAAAAGGACAAGTCTTGTAATGATACTGCATAGGAGCCCAGAACTCAGTTGCTGTTGCCAGAACTTTGTGATCACTGATAACAGCTTGCAGAGGGTTTTACTCAGAATCCCCAGGCCAAGATGGAAACAGCCTGGGAACAATGGCTGGGAAAACCTTTTATGATTACAAAGCCCCAAGAGGGAAAATACAACTGTCTCAGTCAACACATGTTCTTGGCCCTGGTCATTAAATTATAGGCATTGACCCAGCCCTACAAACAGGCAAATGGAACCCTCTGGTCTTTGGGCAGGTTTTTATGAGAAAGAAGCAAGCCCTGATAGTGGCTTCTCTGAGAACTGAGAATGTCACATCCTGAATAGCTTCCGTGTTCTCCTACATTAAAAAAGGAGAAGAAAAAATAGCTTTCTGGCCGGAGTCTGCTGGAGCAAAATCCCATAATTCCATTCCAAAGAAGACAGTTGTAAAGCAGAAAAACAAAAGGCATATGTACAAACTTAACTCAATAATTTGCTTTCTGGTTCATAAAGGAAAGTACTGGTTGAATTTAGAGCACCACAGAGAGCCACAGCTCCTTTGTCCATGTAGCATACGCCACAGGTAACAGGATCAGAGAGGGACGTCGTAGTCATGTGGTAGTCATTATGCTCAGATAGGCAGCATTTCAGTGGAGCATCTTAGACCATTGTGACAGGTTTTATTTTGTTTGAATGTTTTGACTACCTCCTGGTTCTCTGATTGATAGAAGCAATCAGATTTCTTAACCAGAAGTAAGGTAGCAACTTCCTCTTTGCACAAGGGAGAAAACATTCTTGGGTAATTTTTTTTTCAGATGAAAGGAAGAGAAACTGGTCTTGAAATAGTTATAAAAGAAACAAGAATTGAAATAGTAACTCTATTCCCAGGTATGTTTTCCTCCGGTAGGAAACTGGTTTAAAGTTTATGGAGCAGGTTAATGAGTTGGAGAGCCTTGCCTTTTGGCCCATATCCTAAAATAAAGCTTTTAAACACACTTCAAAAATATATAGCACTTCTCATTAATGGAAAATAAAGAGTTAGGTTTTGAAACAGAATGTTAAGGCAGAATGATTCATAAAGCAATCAGAAGCAGAAATGCTATTTTTCAGAAATGAAAATGTTTGTTGATTAAATGATTCCTGGAATAATGCAGACATTTATTTTACTTTGTCCTTTTCTATATGTTTTCAGTTTTCCTTGATAAAATGCACTCTGTGACTGAAGAAAATGGACCGCATTTGAGAATTGAAAAAAAAAAAAAAACAATTCAATAAAAAAGGGCATTTCCAAGAAGTAGAGAGGAAACTCAGTGATGTAGTGCTTGTTGAGCACATATGAAGCTATGTGTTAAATCACCAACACAATGTGCACAGGAGCACAAGTACATGTGTGTGCACTCATTCGTGCAGGCACACACACAAACACACACACATACACACACACACACACACACACACACACAACACACACACACATACACAAACATACACCCTCAAAACTTGGGAGGTGCCTTCAATTCTATAGTTCAGGGAAACATAAATTCAGAGCTTTACCTAAGGGCAGTAGGATAGATTGGAGGAATGTTAAGTCTGTTCTTATATAATAAAAAACAACTTCTGGGATGACACACTGGAAAACTTGTTATCTTTTCTAGTGCTAACTGAATAAGAGTAGAACTTGAAAAACTGAGCATCTGCTGACATGTTACTATGATCATTTTCACTCTGCATCACTTTTCGCTCAGATCACCTTAGCCAGCGTGCCCATGTTATTCTATTATGCATGAAATGCTGTATGTCAGAAGCGTTATTAATCCCTGGGCTACATGGTGACAAATGAAAATGTGTTAGCGTAATATTAACATTCAGAGATCCTATGGAATTTGGAAAAACTCTGCCTAGTCAAAAATATAAACGTATCATCAATGACTTTCTTCTTCCAAGCCTTTTCCATTTCCTTTTCTCTTTGCAGTCTTCTTTTTTCAATTTTATTGGATATTCTCTGTATTTACATTTCAAATTTTATACCCTTTTCCTCCACTCCCCTTCTCCCTTCCCCTCAACTTGCTTCCATGAAGGTGTTCAGTCCCCCAATCACCCTCTTCACCTCAGTGCCTTGGCTGATGATGATGCTGTTCTTCCCATGAGGGTGCAAACCTTTCAGCAACTTTAGTCCTTTCTCTAGCTCTTTCATTGGAATCCCCATGTTCACTCTGATGTTTGCAACCCCACTAACAGTGGAGAAGTGTTCCTCTTTCTCCGCAGCCTCTCCAGCATCTGCTGTCATCTGATTTTTGAATATTGGCCAATATGACTGGTGTGAGGTAGAATCTCAGGGTTGTTTTGATTTGCATTTCCCTGATGGCTAAGGATGTCAAGCACTTCCTCAGATGTTTCTCCGCCATTCGGTGTTCCTCAACTGAGAACGTTTTATTTAGCTCTGTACACCATTTTCTAATAGGGTTATTTGATTCTCTGGTGTCTAGCTTTTTGAATTCCTTGTATACCTTGGATATTAGGCCTCTATCTGATGTGGTGTTGGTAAAGATCTTTTCCCATTCTGTTGGTTGCCGTTTTATTTTCTTGACTATGTCCTTAGCATTACAGAAACTTTATAATCTCATTAAGTCCCATTTGTTAATCTTTGACCTTAGAGCTTGAGCCATTGGTGTTTTGTTCAGGAAATTTTCTCCTGTGCATATGTGTTCTAAGGTTTTCCCTACTTTCTCATCTAATAGTTTCAGTGTATCTGGTTTAATGTGGAGATCTTTGATCCACTTACACTTGAGCTTTGTACAAGGAAATAAGAAAGGGTCTATTTTCATTCTTTTGCATGCTGAGTGCCAGTTGGACCAGCACCATTTGTTGAATAGGCTGTCCTTTTTCCATTGAATGTTTACTGCTCCTTTGTCAAAAATCAGGTGACCATATACATGAGGGCTCATTTCTGGATCTTCCATTTTATTCCATTGATCCACATGCCTATTTCTGTACCAGTACCATGCAGTTTTCAGCACAATTGCCTTGTAATATAGCTTGAGGTCAGGGATAGTGATTCCCGCAGATGTTTTTTTGTTGTTGAGGATGGATTTCGCCATTCTAGGTCTTTTGTTATTCCATATGAAACTGCACATTGATCTTTCAAGTTCCATGAAGAACTTGGTTGGAATTTTGATGGGGATTGCATTGAATCTGTAGATTGCTTTTGGTAGGATGGCCATTTTTAAGATGTTGATCTTTTTAATCGATGAGCATGGGAGATCTTTCCATTTTCTGAGATCCTCCTCAATGTCTATCTTTAGAGGTTTGACGTTCTTGTCATACAGGTCCTTCACTTGCTTAGTTAGAGTCACACCAAGGTATTTCATAGTTTTTGTGATGATTGTGAAGGGTACCTTTTCCCTAATTTCTTTCTCCACAAGTTTGTCCTTTGAGTATAGGAAGGCTACTGATTTGTTTGAGTTAATTTTATATCCAGCCACTTTGCTGAACTTGTTTATCAGCTGTAGGAGTTTTCTGGTGGAATTTTTGGGGTCACTCAAGTACACTATTGTCATCTGCAAAGAGTGATGTTTTTATCTCTTCCTTTCCGATTTGTATCCCCTTGATCTCCTTTTGCTGTCTAATTGCTCCAGCCAGGACTTCCAGTACTATGTTGAATAGGTAGGGGGAGAGTGGGCAGCCTTGTCGAGTCCCTGATTTTAGTGGGATTGCTTCAAATTTCTTGCCATTAAGTTTGAAGTTGGCTGTTGGTTTGCTGTATATTGCTTTTATTATGTTTAGGTATGGACCTTGGATTCCTGTTCTTTCTCGGACTTTTAACATGAAGGGGTGTTGGATTTTGTCAAATGCTTTCTAAGCATCTAGTGAGATGACCATGTGATTTTTATCTTTGAGTTTGTTTATATGGTGGATTACATTGATGGATTACCTTATGTTAAACCATCCCTGCATCCCAGGGATGAAGCATACTTGGTCATGATGAATGATCATTTTAATGTGTTCTTGGATTCGGTTTGCAAGGATTTTGTTGAGTATTTTTGCATCAATGTTCATAAGTGAGATTGGTCTGAAGTTCTCTTTCCTTGTAGGGTCTTTGTGTGGTTTTGGTACGAGGGTTATTGTAGCCTCAAAAAATGAGTTAGGCAGTATCCCATCTGATTCTATCTTTTGGAATAGTTTGGAGAGTATTGGTGTTATATCCCCAATAAATATCTGATAAAATTCTGCACTGAACCCGTCTGGACCTGGGCTTTTTTTGGTTGGGAGGCTTTTGATGAATTCTTCTATTTCTTTAGGTGTTATAGGGTTATTTAGATGGTTTACTTGGTCCTGGTTTAACTTTGGGATCTTGTATCTGTCTAGGAATTCATCCATTTCCTCCAGATTTTCCAATTTTATCGAGTATAATTTTTTGTAGTAGGATCTGATGATTTCTTGAATTTCCTCAGTTTCAGTTGTTATGTCCCCACTTTCCTTTCTGATGTTGTTAATTTGTATACTCTCTCTTTGCCCTCTAGTTAGTCTTGGTAGGGGTTTATCAATCTTGTTGATTTTCTCAAAGAACCAACTCTTGGTTTTGTTGATTTTTTCAATGGTTCTATTTGTTTCTATTTGGTCTATTTCTGCCCTAATTTTGATTATTTTTGCCCTCTACTCTTCTTGGGTATATCTGCTTCCTTCTCTTCTAGGGCTTTTAGCTGTGCTGTCAGGTTGCTTATGTAAGCTCTCTCCAGTTTCTTTTTGGAAGCACTTAGGGCTATGAGTTTTCCTCTCAGTACTGCTTTCATTGCATCCCATAGGATTGGGTATATGTATTTTCGTTTTCGTTGAATTCTAGAAAATCCTTAATTCCTTTTTTTATTTCTTCTTTGACCCTGCTATCGTTTAACAGAGCGTTGTTTAGTTTCCATGTGTATGTGGGCTTTCTGTTGTCTTTGTTGTTGTTAAAGACCAGCCGTAGACCATGGTGATCTGAGAGGATGTATGGGAGTATTTCAATCTTCTTATATCGAGTGAGGCTCGCTCTGTGTCCAATTATTTGGTCAATTTTCGAGAAGGTGCCATGGGGTGGTGAAAAGAAGGTATATTCTTTTACTTTGGGATAGTATGTTCTGTATATATCTATTAATTCTAGTTGGTTCAAAGTCTCTGCTAGTTTTGCAGTGTCCTTGTTCAGTTTCTGTTTTCATGATCTGTCCATTGGTGAGAGTGGGGTATTAAAGTCTCCCACTATTATTGTGTAAGGTTAAATATATTTTTTTTGAGCTTTAGTAGGATTTCTTTTATGAATGAGGGCGCTTTTTTATTTGGAGCGTATATGTTAAGGATTGAGAGTTTCTCCTGACTGGTTTCCCCAGTAATGAGTAAAAAGTGTCCTTCCTTTTCTTTTTTGATAACTTTTGGTTGGAAATTTATTTATTCGATATTAGAATAGCCACTCCAGCTTGCTTCTTGGAGCTGTTTGCTTGGAAGTTTTTTTCCCACCCTTTAACTCTGAGATAGTGTCTGTCTTTGTCTCTGAGATGAGTTTCCTGTATGCAGCAAAAGGCTGGATTTTGTTTATGTATCCAGTCTCATAGCCTATGTCTCTTTATTGGGGAGTTGAGTCCATTTATGTTAATAGATATCAAGAAATAGTTGTTTCTGTTTCCTGCCATTATTGCTTTTGTTGGTTGAGTTGTGTCTGTGTCTTTTTCTTCTTTAGTTTTCTTGTTTAGGAGTTTTCTTGCTTTTACTAGGCTGTATTTTCCCTCATTGTATTGGGTTTCCCACCTATAATTCGTTGTAGTGCTGGGTTTGTGGTCAGATATTGTGTAAATTTTGATTTGTCTTGAAATATCTTCATCTCTCCATCTATGGTGATTGATAGTTTTGCTGGGTATAGCAACTTGGGCTGGCACTTGTGCTCTCTTAGGTTGTGCATGATGTCTGTCCAGGCTCTTCTAGCTTTCATAGTCTCTGTTGAGAAATCGGCTGTGATTCTGATTGGCCTGCCTTTATATGTTACCTGACCTTTTTCCCTTACTGCTTTTAGTATTCTTTCATTGCTTTGGGCACTTGGTGTTTTGACTATTATGTGTCGGGAGGTATTTCTTTTCTGGTCCAACCTATTTGGAGTTCTGAAGGCTTCTTTTATGCTCGTGGTCATCTCATTCTTGAGGGCAGGGAAGTTTTCTTCTACGATTTCGTTGAAGATATTTACTGTGCCTCCTAGTTGATACTCTTCTCCCTCTTCTATTCCTATTATCCTTAGGTTCGGTCTTCTCATTGTGTCCTGGATTTCCTGGACATTTTGGGTGAGGAGCTTTTTGTTTTTTGCAACTTCTCTGGCTGTTTTGTCTATGTTTACAATGTTGTCTTCTGCCCCCGAGATTCTCTCTTCCATCTTCTGTAATCTATTGGAAATGCTTGCTTCTGTGATTCCTGATTTTTTTTTTTTTTAGGTGTTCTGCCTCTAGGGTTATCTCTTTTTGTGTTTTCCTTATTTTGTCAATTTCCGTTTTAAATTCCCTCTTCCATTCCTTCATCTATTTGATTCTGTTTTCCTCTAGTTCTTTGAGTTCTTTGAGTGTTTTTCTTGTTTCCTTTTTAAAAGCTTCGGAATCTTTTTGCCTTTCCTCCCGTTCTTGTTTAAGTATCTCTATCAGCATCTTGAGGTATGATTTCAGGTCTGTGTCTTCCTTTTCTGGAGTGTTTGGAATTCTGATGTTTTCTGTTATGGGAGAGCTGGGTTCTGGTGTTGCCAGGTTGTCTTGTTTTCCTTGGGATATACTCTTTCGCTTTCCTCTTGCCATTTTGTTGTCATTGATATGTTCTTGCCTTTCCCTTGTATCTGGTCTGTGTCCCTGGATCTCCACTGGTCCAGGTGGCAGATGGGTCGAGCCCTGTTCTATGCCTCAGAGTCGCCGGGTGGGAACAGAAGTTCCAAAGTTCTATTCCTGGTTGCTGGATCAGACAGGGCGGGGCAGGGCAAGGCAGGGTGTGCACTTTCCGTGTGCACTCAGCAGAGATCTCTCTGCTCCCTGGCAGCCCAGGTCTCCCACCCACCAGTTGCTCGGCCTCTACGTGCTGCTTTTCCGGGTGGCAGATGGGCCAGGCTCTGCTCTGTGTCGTGAATTGGCCTCCGGGTGGAAACAGAAGTTCCCAAGTTCTGTTCCAGGTCACTGGATCGGGCAGGACAGGGCAGTTCAAGGCAGGGGGTGCACTTTCCGTGTGCACTCCGCAGAGATCCTTTCACTCCCCAGCAGCCTAGGTCTCCCACTCACCAGTTGTTCAGCCTTTACGTGCTGTCGTCCCAGGTGGCAGATGGGCCAGGCTCTGCTCTGCGTCCTGAAGTCGCCACAGGGTGGAAACAGAAGTTCGAAATTTCTGTTCCTGGTCACTGGATCGGGCAGGGTAAGGCAGGGCAAGGGAGGGGGTGCACTTTCTGTGTGCACTCCGCAGAGATCTCTCTGCTCCCTGGCAGCCCAGGTCTCCCACCTACCAGTTGCTCAGCATCTATCGTAGTCATTGTTTTTAATAGCTGAGTAGTACTCCATTGTGTACATGTACCACAATTTCTGAATTGATTTCTTTGTTGAGGGACATCTGGGTTCTTTCCAGCTTCTGGTTATTATAAATAAGGTTGCTATGAAAACTGTTGAGCATGCAGTCTTTCTTATCATCTATTTCTGTGTCTTCCCATTCTTCTCCACTTTATTCTTCATTTCTAGTTAAGGAAACTCTCACTATGGACATACAAAAAACAAAGGATTTTTAATGTCACCAATATTAAAATGTGATGGTCATTAATAATTCTGATTTTCAGAGAACATTCATATTAACAGGAAAAGAAATATCAGAGGAGGGCAGACATTTACAGATTCTTTTAAAGTCTGTAAGAGAGAAACCAAACCAAAACAAAACAAAAACAAAATGAAGCTATAACAGTTAGATCTACTATATTCATTCAAATAATAGCTTTCTCCCAACATTCTATTAAGTGTAGAGACATACAATATGTAATCTCGGGTCTCTAGAGGCAAATACAGGATGATCATAAGTTTGAGGCCAGGAGAAGCTACACAGTTGAGACTGAACTTAAGCTGGAGCTTCCCAGTACAATAACATGGCTTTTAATGGTACAGCAATAATGAGACATGGGTAACTGTGTCCACATACCACAGACTGTCTTACCTCAAGGTTTAATTTAAAACTTAGACACATGAAAAGTAACTATCCAATAAGAAAGTACAGAAATAACTTGTTTTCAATGCAAAGGGATATTTTCAGAACTTAAATAAAGGCCATTTAAGTGGTTTTAGTATATATTCCCTTTATTGCATTAATAATTTTAAGAAAATCTCAAGCCAAAGATTCCCCCATCAAATTGTACATAAGGCTGAAACAGCTGTTCTGAGTGCTAGTTTGGTGGTGTTTTGTGTTTCTACAGCCTAGTCTCCTTCAGACCTTCCGGTAATGGAGTGATGGAGCCCAGAGGTAATGTTGTACCTTCTACCATGCCCTGGGCCACCACAGCCGGCCAGAATCACTCTGCTCCTCATTTCACCAGAAGGAAGTCCTACAAAGAGAGCTGCAACAATTTGTCCCCACAAACAATAATGCAGGGGGGGGGAGAGATTTACACCAAGTATCCTCAACAGATCTTAGCTTTTCTGCCCTACAAGGCCAAGAAGGTAAGATAAGTCAAGTTGGCAACATCATCAGACTCAAAACACAGAAGCAGAATCAGGCTGTAATTAGCAATGATGAACACCTTCCAGGTTCTCCTGTAATTGTCCAGAACACTTTAATATCCAGTAACCTCATTTTTCTCTAAGAGTTGTGAAGGTGTCATGATTTCAGTCTCTCCTTGATGAACTTTGTCACCAGTATTGATCCTGACCTTTCCACTATGTGGGGTGGGGGGGGGTGAGTTTGAAGGCTGTGAGCAGTAGCATTAGAGCAAACTGGTCATGTTTGTGACTCGGAGTTTGTCATGAGTTGTGTTGATTTTGAGGCAGTCAGAGCTGTCTCTGAGGGCTTCCTGGGTTTGAGGGCATAACCCCCAGGAAGAAAGGCTGCCTTTAAAAGCCTGCTACCTGATATCTCTCTGAAGTCCTTCAGAAGGAGCTTATGCCCCTGGTGGCCTCTATTGCCTGCTTCCCAGTGGGGGAGCAGACAAGCAACCAATGGGACTTCTCTTTGTATTTTGCTCCCTGCCTGGGGCATTTTTCTTGCTACTGCTTGCCAGGACATTTGTATTCTTAACCCTCTGTGAGCAAATAACACCCTTGCTTAAACAAGCCCATCAAAATACTGATTGACTTGAAAATCTGAGGACTACATACATTTCAGGGTCTAGAAGCAGCCCAGGAAAGCGCAGGGGGGTGGTAGTCCCTGAATTCAGTGGCACTGCTTTATGAGGTAGGTGTGTCCTCTGATATGATCAAGGCCTCAGCCTCTGAAGTCTAGTTGACCCTGTGGACTTTGGGGTTGAAGGGTCATGCCCTGGTACTTCTGCTACCAGTCAGTCATTTGAAGGTTTCAAAGCCAAACCCAGCACCAACAGTCTCTATTTCACCATATCTGTTGTGCCATGCCTGGAATGCAGAAAGAGAGAAAACAGCAACTGATAACAGATGCTGAGACATGGCCAGCCATCCTCCTTCTGCCTGCATCAGTTTCTCAGGGGTTGCTGCTCAGTAACTATTATTGGGCTTGTTGTTCTAAGATCACAGCTTCCCATTCATGTGTGGTGGAGCATTTTGCTGCTTCTCAACATAGCCTGTTCAAAATGGACTCACCCCAAGAGCTCTCATGGAGATGTAAACCCAAGCAATTCATCTCTGTCATTATCTGCACATTCTTATTTATTGGGTACTGAGATTAGAATCCAGGAGCAGTTGCCACTCTGAAAGCCTTCATAAATGACTAATTTCAGGAGGCGGTAATAGAAACATGGGAATAAGAGGAGATTATGATTGATTCAGAAGGTAAAAGCTAATATTTATGTTGAAGGGCAAAAAATGATAAAGCAAAAACATGCCGAATTGTTAGTGTTCCATTGAAATACATTTATTTTCTGCATTAAAAATGCTTATAGAGTTTTTATTCTAATACGCTAGGTGAAAAGCTTAGGACATACAACAAAGTGTGGTAGATTTCATCTACTATCTAGGCAATTGAAAGGGAGGCTGAGGCAGAAGAATTGCCCTAAAATTGAGACTAGCCTGTTTTAAGCAGTGAGTTCCAAGACAGCTTAAGCTACAGAATGTTGATTTTGTCTGAAAATAACAAAATAACATCTTACTATTTTTAAATATTTTCTTTCAATTTTAAATGATATGATAGTGTATTTAAGTCACCCTGAATTTTACACCAGAAAAAAATTACAGTTGAGAACCAAATTCAGCAAAGTGGTAGGATATGAAATTAATTCAAATAAATCAGTTGGCTTCCTCTACTAAAAGAATAAACAGGGTGAGAAAGAAATTAAAGAATCAGCAACCTTCACAATAGTCACAAAGAATATAAAATACCTTGGGGTAACCCTAACTAAGCAAGTGAAGGATCTGTATTACAAGAACTTTAAATCTCTGAAGAAGAAAATTAAAGAAGATCCCAGAAGTTGGAAAGATTTCCCGTTCATGGATTAGAAGGATCAGCATTGTAAAAATGGCCATCTTACCAAAAGCAATCTATAGATTCAATACTACCCCAAACAAAATTCCAACTCAATTCTTCATAGTGAATTTCTTCATTTGCAAATTCTCTGGAACAACAATAAACCTAGAAGATCGAAATCTATTCTCAACAACAAGAAAAGTTCTGAGAGAATCACCATTCCTAACCTCAAGCAGCATTACAGACAAATTGTAATTAAAAACTACATGGTATTGGTACAGAGACAGGCAGGTAGATCTATGGAACAGAATAGAAGATCCAGAAATGAACCCACACAGTTATGGTCACTTAATCTTTCACAAAGGAGCTAAAAACATTCAATGGAAAAAGGACAGCCTCTTCAATAAATAATGCTGGTTCAACTGGCAATCAGCATGCAGAAGAATAAAAATAGATCCTTTATTATCTCCTTATACAAAGCTCAAGTACAAGTGGATCAAACACCTCCACATAAAACCAGGAACACTGAAACTATTAGAAGAGAAAGTGGGAAAGAGCTTAGAACACATAGGCAAAAGGGAAATTTTCCTGAACAGAATACCAATGGCTTATGGTCTAAGATAAAGAATCCACAAATGGGACCTCATGAAATTGCAAAGTTTCTGTAAGGCTAAGGACACTGTCAAGAAAACAAAACGTCACCCAAAGATTGGAAAGGGATCGTTTCCAATCCTGCATCTGATAGATGGCTAGTATACAATATATACGAAGAACTCAAGAAGTTCAACTCTAGAGAATAAAATAATACTATTTAAAAATGGGGTACAGAGCTAAACAAATAATTCTCAACTGAGGAATATCAAATGGTTCAGAAGCACCCAAAGAAATACTCAACATCCCTAGTCATCAAGGAAATGCAAATCAAAACAACCATGAGATTCCACCTCACACTAGTCAGACTAGCTAAGATCAAAAACTCAGATGACAGCAGATGCTGGCGAGAATGTGGAGAAAGAAGAACACTCCTCCACTGTTGTTGGGTTTGTAAGCTGGTAAAACCACTCTAGAAATCAGTCTGACAGTTCGTCAGAATTTTGGACATAGTACTACCAGAATACCCAGTTGTTTCACTTCTGGGTATATACCCCAAAGATGCTTCAACATATAATAAGGACACACACTCCACCATGTTCATAGCAGCATTGTTTATAATAGCCAGAAGCTGGAAAAAAACCCAGATGTCCTTCAGTTGATGAATGGATACAGAAATTGTGGTATATTTATACAATGGAGAACTACTCAGCAATTAGAAACAATAACTTTATGAAATTTCTAGGAAAATGAATGTATCTAGAGAATATCATCCTGAGTGAGGTAACAGTCACAAAAGAACATATATAATATGCAGTCACTGATAATTGGATACTAGCCCCAGAATGCTCTGAATACCCAAGAAACAACTTATAGATCATGTGAAGCTAAAAAAAAAAAAAAAAAAGGAAAGGCCAAAAAGTGGAAGTCTCAAAGAAAAGAAGTGTATAGCACCCTCTCATAATGGAGTACACCTAGACCTTGAGCCATCAGTAATTCAAGAACTAAGAATGTAGCCTTGTAGCAATTCTTGGTATTTAAAAATCATTACGTTTAATCTTTACACACCAAGAACTCTTTGGCTATTTCCATTTTACATTTTATTTTACATGTACTTTATGCTCATTGTAACTAGTAAGATTTCAATGCATACTATCAAACCTTAAAAAAAAATCAAGTACTGACCAAGATATGTCATATTGTTTGTGACTATTGTAAAGGGTATCTTTTTCCTAATTTCTTTCTCAGCATGATTTTCCTTTGTGTAGAGGAAGGCTACTGGTTTGTTTGAGTTAATTTAATATTCAACCACTTTGCTGAAGTTCTTTATCAGCTGTAAAAGTTCTCTGGTGGAATTTTTAGGGTCACGTAAGTACACTATCATGTCATCTGCAAATAGTGATATTTTGACTTCTTCCTTTCCAATTTGTATCCCTTTGATTTCCTTTTGCTGTCTAATTGCTCCAGCCAGGCCTTCCAGTACTATGTTGAATAGGTAAGGGGAGAGTGGGCAGCCTTGTCTAGTCCCTGATTTTAATGGGATTGCTTCAAGTTTCTCGCCATTTAGTTTGAGGTGGTTATCGGTCTGCTGTATATTTCTTTTGTTATGTTTAGCTATAGGTCTTGGATTCCTGCTCTTTCCTATAGTTTTAACATGAAGGAGTGCTGAATTTTGTAAAATGCTTTCTCAGCATCTAGTGAGATTATCATGTGTTTTTTTCTTTGAGTTTGTTTATATGGTGGATTACTTTGATGGATTTTTGTATATTAAACCATCCCTGCATCCCAGAGATGAACCCTACTTGGTCATGGTGAATGATCGTTTTGATGTGTTCTTAGATTTGATTTTCAGGAATTTTATTGAGTATTTTTTCATTAATGTTCATAAGGGAGATTGGTCTGAAGTTCTCTTGTCTTGTAGGGTCTTTGTGTGATTTAGGAATGAGAGTTATTGTGGCTTCAAAGAATGAGTTCGCTAGTGTTCCATCTGACTCTATTTTGTGGAATAGTTTTGAGAGTATTTGTATTAGGTCATCAATAAATGTCTGATAGAATTTTGCCCTGAACCCATCTGGTCCTGTTTTTTTTTGTTTGTTTGTTTGTTTGTTTGTTTGGGAGGCTTTTGATGACTGCTTCTGTTTCTATAGGTGGGAGGGTGAGATCTCTTGTGAGGCTGTTCTGGGAGCTCAGCCCTCTGCCCACAGGTCTTCAGACCTTCTGGGGGATACCTGACTTTTTCACTACACCAACAAGAACCCTTTTCCAGAGAGCACAGCACTCTCTGCTCTCTGAGAACACGGAGTGTGCCCTCCCTGGGCCTGTCTGTCTCATCTCTCGTCCAGGTGCAAAAGTGCCTGTGAAGCTGATCTTTGAGCACCGGCTTTCAGGGCAGATCCTGATTCCCTCTGATAGAGGCCCAGCCCATACTTTGGGCTGGAAAGGAACCTTTTCCACAAGCACTGATAAGCAGTATCTGTGCTCTGCATACTCAAGGCACAACCTTACCAGGCCTGTGTACTAGGTTCTCTGCTGATCCAGGCCTAGTAAGTTATCAATAAGTGAAGATCTGACACTGTAGATTGAGAGCTGGACAGATCGAAATACTTTGGACTTACGTCTAACTTTACAATTTGCTTATTTATTGATTTGTAATTGATAATAAGTTACTTTGTTGTGTGAATCACTTCGCAAAAGTTAAGGGACTCATCAGATGTCAGCTAGTGAGGATTTGTGATTATCATAATTGTATATATTGTCTCAAAATGGGTATAGTTTTTAGTTTCATGTTTATATTATTTCTCTGAGAAAGAATATAGGATATCAGGTATTTTAGTTGTAAACTAAGGGACACGCTATTTTGAGGGAAAGGTTTTGTCTTTGTGGTCTCAAAAAGTATGATTTGGCTCTGTGTGTCTATTAGAGTCATATGGATTAGATTTTATAAAGATTGACCATCTGAAACAAAAACAATTTTAAGAGGATCAAACTATATCTCGATATTAAAATGTTTTTTGAACTTTATATATATATTACAAAATGCACAGCTATAGTGAAGCTTCTCATCAGAGAGTTGAACTGCCTGATTCCAGACATCAGAGACTATAATTGCCAGTGTGGCTTTCTTTCTTGAGGCCTGTCTGGCTTTCTCATTTCCCTCCCCCCTTCTAAATTTTCAATACTCATATATTCAGCTTAATGAAGTTATGAAAAGTAATTGTTCAATTCTTTGGATTTTGGGGTGGGGTGAAGGTGGTTATTATAAGGTTGTTTTTATTTTTAAAAATCTAAAATGGTCATATAATCTTATAGGGAAGAATTAGCCAGATTATACTATACAGCTATAATCTTCTTTTGGTAACTAAGCTAAAGTCATATCTTTACTGGTAGAAATCTTTCTAATTGATACAAAGCTATAGTTAGAATCTATATATCCTAAGGATAATAGGAATAGAAGAAAGAGAAGAGTATCAACTAAGAGGCACAGTAAATATCTTCAACAAAATCATAGAAGAAAACTTCCCCACCCTCAAGAATGAGATGACCACGAGCATAAAAGGAGCCTTCAGAACTCCAAATAGGTTGGACCAGAAAAGAAATTCCTCCCGACACATAATAGTCAAAACACCAAGTGCCCAAAGCAAAGAAAGAATACTAAAAGCAGTAAGGGAAAAAGGTCAGGTAACATATAAAGGCAGGCCAATCAGAATCACACCCGATCTCTCAACAGAGACTATGAAAGCTAGAAGAGCCTGGACAGACATCATGCACTCCCTAAGAGAGCACAAGTGCCAGCCCAAGCTGCTATACCCAGCAAAACTATCAATCACCATAGATGGAGAGATGAAGATATTTCAAGACAAATCAAAATTTACACAATATCTGATCACAAACCCAGCACTACAACGAATTATAGGTGGAAAACCCAATACAATGAGGGAAAATACAGCTTAGTAAAAACAAGAAAACTCCTAAACAAGAAAACTAAAAGAAGAAAAAGACACAGACACAACTAAACCCACAAAAGCAATAATGGCAGGAAACAGAAACAACTATTTCTTGATATCTATTAACATAAATGGACTCAACTCCCCAATAAAGAGACATATGCTATCAGAATGGATACATAAACAAAATCCAGCCTTTTGCTGCATATAGGAAACTCATCTCAGAGACACAGACAAATACTATCTCACAGTAAAAGGGTGGGAAAAAACTTCCAAGCAAACAGCCCCAAGATGCAAGCTGGAGTCGCTATTCTAATATTGAAAAAGTAAATTTACAACCAAAAGTTATCAAAAAATATAAGGAAGGACACTTTTTACTCATTACCAGGGAAATCTGTCAGGAGGAACACTCAATTATTAACATATATGCTCCAAATAAAAAAGCACCCACATTCATAAAAGAAACCCTACTAAAGCTCAAAAAATACATTTCACCCCACACAATAATAGTGGGAGACTTTAATACCCCACTCTCACCAATGGACAGATCATGGAAACAGAAACTGAACAAGGACACTGCAAAACTAGCAGAGACTTTGAACCAACTAGAATTAATAGATATCTACAGTGAAAGACCCCCGGAGGGTATCTTCCGTCTGAAGAGACCCCTCCCAAGGAACAGCGAGACCACTCACTTCGGATGCAAGTAGCAAGAGGTTTATTTACACAGGTACCCGTGGGCACACAGTCTCTCAGAGGACTTGCACGCCGGACAAAGGGGCAGTCCCCTTTTTATAGGGCTTGTGGGGCAGAAGCAAGGTAGAGAAGCAGAAGCATAGCAACAGGATTTTAATTGGTTAGTTTAAATGAAACCAGGGTGAACTGGGGACAAGCCTCAAGTTCTTCAGAAAGGGTGGCCTTGGCCCCTCCTCTGGGACAGGGTGCTGTTTTTTGTCCTTGTCTCAGTATGTATGGCAAAATATTGTGTCTTTACCCAGGTCCAGGTGCTCAACTACACACATCTTGTTTGGCAGGGACTGTGGCAGAAATATGGCTCCAAGGACACAACTCTTGGTACTAGTCGGGGGCTGCAGCTTATCTGAAAGCTGGGCTTGTCTGAGTGTCTCCCTTTCTTTGTCTATTGCAAGCTGGCCGCCCACCGGTATCTTGCTTGGCCACCTGGAACCCTGACCTAGCCTGTCCCGTGTGTGCACAGCCTTACAGACATGGCATTTACTGTTACTAAGCGGGGGTCTTTCAACAGAACATATCATCCTAAAGTAAAAGAATACACCTTCTTCTCAGCACCCCATGGCACCTTTTCGAAAACTGACCACATAATTGGACACAGAACAAGCCTCAATCGATATAAGAAGATGCACCCTCTCAGATCACCATGGTCTACGGCTGGTCTTTAACAACAACAAAGACAACAAAAAGCCTACATACACATAGAAACTAAACAACGCTCTGTTAAACGATAGCAGGGTCAAAGAAGAAATAAAGAAAGAAATTAAGGACTTTCTAGAATTCAACGAAAATGAAAACACAACATACACAAACCTATGTAATGCAATGAAAGCAGTACTGAGAGGAAAACTCATAGCCCTAAGTGCTTCCAAAACGAAACTGGAGAGAGCTTACATCATCAACCTGACAGACAGCACAGCTAAAAGCCCTAGAAAAAAAGGAAGCAGATATACCCAAGAAGAGTAGAGGGCAAGAAATAATCAAAATTTGGGCAGAAATAGACCAAATAGAAACAAATAGAACCATTGAAAAAATCAACAAAACTAAGAGTTAGTTCTTTGAGAAAATCAACAAGATTGATAAACCCCTACCAAGACTAACTAGAGGGCAAAGAGAGAGTATACAAATTAACAACATCAGAAAGGAAAGTGGGGACATAACAACTGAAACTGAGGAAATTCAAGAAATCATCAGATCCTACTACAAAAACTTATACTCCACAAAATTGGAAAATCTGGAGGAAATGGACAAATTCCTAGACAGATACAAGATCCCAAAGTTAAACCAGGACCAAGTAAACCATCTAAATCACGCGATAACACCTAAAGAAATAGAAAAAGTCATCAAAAGCCTCCCAACAAAAAAAAACCCAGGTCCAGAAGGGTTCAGTGCAGAATTTTATAAGACATTTATTGCGGATATAACAACAATATTCTCCAAACTATTCTAAAAGATAGAATCAAATGGAATACTACCCAACTCATTTTTGAGGCTACAGTAACCCTCGTACCTAAACTACACAAAGACCATACAAGGAAAGAGAACTTCAGACCAATCTCACTTATGAACATTGATGCAAAAATACTCAACAAAATCCTTGCAAACCGAATCCAAGAACACATCAAAACCATCATTCATCATGATCAAGTAGGCTTCATCCCTGGGATGCAGGTTTGGTTTAATATAAGAAAATCCATCAAAGTAATCCACCATATAAACAAACTCAAAGAACAAAATCACATGGTCCTCTCACTAGATGCTGAGAAAGCATTTGACAAAATTCAACACCCATTCATGTTAAAAGTCCTGGAAAGAACAGGAATCCAAGGTCTATACTTAAACATAATAAAAGCAATATACAGCAAACCAACAGCCAACATCAAACTTAACGGTGGGAAACTTGAAGCAATCCCACTAAAATCAGGGACTCGACAAGGCTGCCCACTCTCCCCCTACCTATTCAACATAGTGCTGGAAGTCCTGGCTGGAGCAATTAGACAGCAAAAGGAGATCAAGGGGATACAAATCGGAAAGAAAGAGATAAAAACATCACTCTTTGCCAATGACATGATAGTGTACTTGAGTGACCCCAAAAACTACACCAGAGAACTACTACAGCAGATAAACAGGTTCAGCAAAGTGGCTGGATACAAAATCAACTCAAACAAATCAGTAACCTTCCTAAACTCAAAGGACAAACAAGTGGAGAAAGAAATTAGGGAAAAGGTACCCTTCACAATTGTCACAAAAACTATGAAATACCTTGGTGTGACTCTAACTAAGCAAGTGAAGGACCTGTACGACAAGAACTTCAAACCTATAAAGAAGGAAATTGAAGAGGATCTCAGAAAATGGAAAGATCTCCCATGCTCATGGATTGGAAAGATCAACATCTTAAAAATGGCCATCCTACCAAAAGCAGTTTACAGATTCAATGCAATCCCCATTAAAATTCCAACCCAGTTCTTCATGGAATTGGAAAGATCAATGTTCAATTTCATATGGAATAACAAAAGACCTAGAATAGCGAAATCCATCCTCAACAACAAAAAAACATCTGCGGGAATCACTATCCCTGACCTCAAGCTATATTACAAGGCAATTGTGCTGAAAACTGCATGGTACTGGTACAGAAATAGGCATGTGGATCAATGGAATAGGATAGAAGATCCAGAAATGAGCCCTCATGTATATGGTCACCTGATTTTTGACAAAGGAGCAGTAAACATTCAATGGAAAAAGGACAGCCTATTCAACAAATGGTGCTGGTCCAACTGGCACTCAACATGCAAACAATGAAAATAGACCCTTTCTTATTTCCTTGTACAAAGCTCAAGTGTAAGTGGATCAAAGATCTCCACATTAAACCAGATACACTGAAACTATTAGATGAGAATGTAGGGAAAACTTTAGAACACATAGGCACAGGAGAAAATTTCCTGAACAAAATACCAATGGCTCAAGCTGTAAGGTCAAAGATTAACAAATGGGACTTAATGAGATTGTAAAGTTTCTGTAATGCTAAGGACATTGTCAAGAAAACAAAAGGTAGCCAACAGAATGGGAAAAGATTTTTACCAACTCCACATCAGATAGAGGCCTAATATCTAAGGTATACAATGAACTCAATAAGCTAGACACCAGATCATCAAATGACCCTATTAAAAAAATGGGGTACAGAGCTAAATAAAATGTTCTCAGTTGAGGAATATCGAATGGCTGAGAAAAATCTGAGGAAGTGCTGGACATCCTTAGCCATCAGGGAAATGCAAATCAAAACAACCCTGAGATTCCACCTCACACCAGTCAGATTGGCCAAGATCCAAAACTCAGAGGACAACAGATGCTGGCGAGGTTGAGGAGAAAGAGGAACCCTTCTCCACTGTTGGTGGGGTTGCAAACTAATACAACCACCCTGTAAATCAGTCTGGCAATACCTCAGAAAATTGGACATAATACTACCTGAAGACCCAGCTATTCTACTTCTGGGCATATACCCCAGAGACACCTTAGTACACAACAAAGATATATGCACCACAGTGTTCATAGCAGGTGTATTTATAATAGCCAGAAGCTGGAAAGAGCCCAGATGTCCTTCAGAAGATGAATGGATACAAAAATTGTGGTACATTTACACAATTGGGTACTACTCAGCCACCAGAAAGAATTCTTGATCAAATTCTTAAGAAAATGGCTGAATCTAGAGAATATCATTCTGAGTGAGATAACCCAGTCACAAAAGAACAGACATAATATGCAGTCACTGATAATGGAATGCTAATCCCATAGGCTCGCACTGCCCCAGAAACAACTCACAGAGTGTATGAAGTCCAAGAAATTAAGAAAACAAAACAAAACAAAACAAAAAAATCTCTATACAACAAAAAAACTTTGACTATTTCCATGTTACATTTTGTTTTACATATACTTTATTCTCATTGTAACTATTAAGTTTTCAATGCATACAATCAAACCTTTAAAAAAATCAAGTACTCACTAAAAAATATATTCATACAGTTTTATGTAAAAATTATTTTAAAGTCTGAAAAAAAGTACTGACAAAAATGTATTGTATTATGCAAACAATGCTTAAAATCTGTACATTTATCTTTGTTTTGTAAAATAAAATTGTTAAAAAAAATTGATGTTCTGTTCAAGAAAATTTCCCTTCTGCCTATGTGTTTGGAGCTCTTCCTCACTTTCTCTTCTTTAGTTTCAGTGCATTGGGTTTTATATGAATGTTTTTGGTCCACTTGGACATGATCTTTATACAAGGAGAATAAGTATGGATTAATTTGCATTCTTCTACATGCTGACCTCTTGTTGAACCAGCACCATTTGTTGAAAATGCTGTCCTTTTTCCACTGGTTGGTTTTTAGCTCCTTTGTCAAAGAACAAGTGACCAGAAGTATGAGGGTTCATTTTTGGGTCTTCAATTTTAGTCCATTGTTCTACCTGCCTGTCTCCTTACCAGTACCACACAGTTTTTATCATGATTGCTCTTTTATACCACTTGAAGTTGAGTATCCAGATTCTCTCAGCAGTTTTTTTTTTTTTTTTTTTTTTTAGAATGATATTTGCTATCTTGAGTTTTTTAATTCAAATGAATTTGCAAACTGTTCTTTCTAATTATATGAATAATTGAGTTGGACTTTTGATAGGGATTGCATTAAATCTTTAGATTGCTTTTGGCAAGATGGGCATTTTTACTATATTAATCCAGTCTATCTATGAGGATGAGAAATCTTTCCATCTTCTGAGATTTTCTTCAATTTCTTTCTTCAGAGACTTGAAGTTCTTACATACAGATCTTTCACTTGCTTGGTTAAAGTCACACCAAGGTATTTTATATTATGTGTGACTATTGTGAAGGGTATCACTTCCCTAAGTTTTTTTAGTCTGTTTACCCTTTGAGTAGAAGAAGGCTACTGATTTGTTTGAGTTAATTTTAAATCCAGCCACTTTGTTGAAGTTGTTTATCAGGTTTGGGAACTTTCTAATGGAATTTTGGGGGTCACTTAATTATACTATCCTCTCATCTGCAAATAGTAATATTTTGACTCCTTCTCTTCCATGTTGTATCCCTTTGACCTCTTTGTTGTCTAATTGCTCTGGGAAATTCTAATAACCACAGTTTCACTAGTATCCCTTACCCTACCAGCTGTAGCACTAGAAAAAAGGAACATGTCCTAAGAAAGTTGAGAATTTCAATCTAGGAGATTTCCATAGGATACCTTGAAGCTCGGATTAAGTCTTTAAATATATATATATATATATATATATATATATATATATATATATCATTCATGACCTGATGCTGAGATCTTTCCATTTTCTAAAATATAATGCCAGATATTAAAACTATAATCTCATCCCAAGAGTGATGATGATATGAATGGAAAGACTTTGCAATTTGAATACACAATTAGTCATTTTAGTAGCCTATGTCTTCTTCACTTTGGCATATTCTTCCTGACTCTGCTACTATAGATAATATCTTAGGTTATTTTCAAATGAAGGTTGAAAAAATTTTTAACATATAAGATACTTTTGCTTTGCTGTCATTTCCATTTCTCATTTCTTGTTTGTTTTTTGTTTTTATTTCAAAGGTTTTTTTGTATATTCTCTGCTTTAAATTTCAGATGCTATTCCTTTCCCCCAATCCCATCCCTCCTCTCCCTCTCATTATCTCCTTGAAGGTGCTCCCTGTCCCAACCACCCTCTTCTACCTCAGCTCCTTGTCATTCCCTTACACTGGAAAGATGAGCCTTCTTGGAACTAAAGGCCTCTCTTCCTATTGATGTCAGAAAATGTTATCCTCTGCTACATATGCACCTGGGGCCATTGGTCTCTCCATGAGAACTCATTGGTTTGTGTTTTAGTTTCTGGGAACTGTTGTGAGTTTGGCTAGTTGATCATCTTGTTCTTCCCATGGGGTTGCAAATCCTTTCAGCTCCTTCAGTCCTTTCTCTGGCTCTTTCATTGGTTTCCTCGTGCTCACTCTGATGATTAGCTATAAGCATCCTCCTCTGTATCAGTATGGTTCTGGAAGAGCATCTGAGGAGGCATCCATATTTTGTTCCTGACACTAAGCACTTCTTGGCATCAGGAATATTGTCTGGGTTTAGTGGCTACATATAGGGCTGATCCCCAGGTGAGGCAGTCTCTGGATGATCTTTTCTTCAATCCCTGCTCCTCTATTTGTCCCCTTATTTACTCCCATGAAAGTTTTGTTATTCCTTCTAAGAAAGACAGGGGCATCCACCTTCTGGCCTTTTTTCTCTTTGAGCTTCATAAGTTCTGTAGATGGTTTCTTGGCTATTCAGAGCTTTTGGGACTAGTATCTGATTATAAGAGAGTGCATACCATGAGTGTTCTTTTGTGACTGGATTACCTATTTTCTAGTTCAATCCATGTGCTTAGGAATTTCCTGAAGTGATTGTTTTTCATAGCTGAGTAGTTCTTTATTGCATATATGTACCATGATTTATGCACCATTACTCTGTTGCAGGACATCTGGGTTCTTTTCAGCTTCTGGCTATTATAAATAAGGCTGCTATGAACATGGTGGAGCATGTGTCCTTGGAATATGTTGAGGCTTTTTTTGGATATATACTCAAGAGTGATATAGCTGGGTCCTCAGGTATTACTATGTCCAATTTTCTGAGGAACCGTCAGACTGATTTCCAGAGTGGCTGTATTAGTTTACAATCCCACCAAAAGAGGAGTCATGTTCCTCTATTCCCACATATTCGCCAGCATCTGCTGTCACCTCAATTTTTAAATGTAGCCATTCTGACAGCTGTGAAGTGGAATCTTATTGTTGTTTTGATTTGCATTTCCCTGATGACTAGAGACATTGGGCATTTCTTCAGGTGCTTCTCAGGCATTCAATATTCCTCAGTTGAGAATTGTCTGTTTGGCTCTGTACCGCATTTTAACAGGAGTATTCCATTCTCTAGAGTCTAATTTCTTGATTTCTTGGTATATATTGAATCCTAGCCCTCTATCATATGTAGAACTGGTAAAAATCTTTTCCTAATCTGTTGCTTGCCATTTTGACCTCTTGACACTGTCCTTTGCATGATTATATCCTTGTTTTTCCTAGGTTGTAGTTTACTCCTTGTGTTGGAGTTTTCCATCTATTTTTCGTTGTAGGGCAGAACTTGTTTACAGATATTGTGTAAATATGGTTTTATCGTGAATATCTTGGTTTCTCCATGTATGGCATTTGAGAGTTTGTCTGAATATAGTAACCTGTGCTGGCATTTGTGTTCTCTTGGGGTCTGTATGACATCAGTCCAGGATCTTCTAGCTTTTATAGTCTCTGTTGAAAAGTCTGGCATAATTCTGATTATTCTGCCTTCATGTGTTACCTGTCATTTTCCCCTTACAGCTTTTAGTATTCTTTCTTTGTTTTGAACATTCGTTGATTTCACTATTATTTGTCAGGAAGAATTTCTTTTCTGGTTCAATCTATTTGGGGTGCTGTAGGCTTCTTGTATGTTCGTAGTCATCACTTTGTTTAGGTTAAGGAAGTTTTCTTTTATGATTTTGTTTGAGATATTTACGGGGCTTTTTAGTTGGGAGTTTTCCCTCTCTTGTACACCTATTATCCTTAGGTTTGGTCTTCTCATTGTGTCCTGTATTTTCTGGATATTTTGGGTTAGAAGTTTTTTGATTTTTGCATTTTCTCCGACTGTTATGTTAATGTATTCTGTGGTATCTTCTGCTCCTGAGAGTCTCACTTCCTTTTTTTTTTTTTTTTTTCTTTATAGTCTGTTGGTAATGCTTGCATCTATGACTCACGGGGTCTTTCCTAGGTTTTCCAACTTCAAGGTTGTCTTTTTTTGTTGTTGTTGTTATTTCTTCTCTGTTTCTATTTCTGTTTTCAGTTCCTTTACCTGTTTGCTTGTGCTTTCCTGTAACTCGTTATGTCATTTTTGTGTTTTTTGTGTTTCCTCCTTAAGGGCTTCGACTTGTTTGCCTATGTTGCAACTGGGCTGGCTCTGACCTTGGGCTGGAAATGTCTGTTCCCAGGCAGCACCCCTATCTGTGACCTGAGAGATTTGGTCAGCCTCTCCTGGGACAGTGAGAGGAGAGGGAATGTGGACTCTCCCCTATTCCCATGCTCAGGAGTGAGCACCCTCCTGTGGCTCTTCCAGATGCCCAGCAAACTGTAGACAGGCTGCCAGTCCTGATGGAACTGGGCCGGGTTTCCTGTTTCTCATTTTAATTGTCTTTGTTTTTGTAAATTTTTATTTTATCATCTTTTCCTGAAAACTGTATGAATCAAACTCTGTTCCACAGTGGATTCCAATAGCTTCTTCTTGTAGGGCAAATGAAACTGTTCATGTTTCAGACAAACAACAGGTTATAATATAAAATACATCATTATTTCCTCCTATTCCTAATTCTTTAAAAAAGACCACTATGAATATTAGTTCCATTTGCATGATATTAGTGTTAGATTCTAAATGTTTTGGGGTATTTTTAAATAATTATTATCCATAGAACAATTTTCAGTTCATAGCAAATAGACTGGGAGGCACAAAGATTTCCAACATGCCAACTCTCTTTCCAAAGCTGCTCTCATTTCAACAACACACATGAGATAGACACATAGTTTACAATTGATAAACATGTACCGACACATCATTATCACTGAGAGTCCACAGTTTATATAAAGTTTTGGTGTTACATATTGTGTGTTTTAACAAAGTATAAAGTAGGGTGTACCTCATTCTATAATACTAAATGATTACCAGTGGGTTTCTATTTTCATTTCTTTTTTCTGTGATTGAGTATGGTTATATCTGAATAAATCTTTATCTCTCTTCTTTTAGATCCAGGGTTTGTTTTTTAGTGATTAACTGTATTCTTTGAGAATCTCTCTCTCTCTCTACCCCCTCTCTCTCTCGCACGCGCGCACACATACACACACACACACACACACACACACACACACACACACACATATAATTCTTACCACATTCTCTCTCATCACCCTTCTGCCTTTGTCTACTTCTACCAATAGGCTTTTTAAAACAACTGCACTCATGTCTTTTATTTTGCTTTATAAACTATCAATTTAACTAGAGCTATTTATATGCACATGGGCTTAAAATTATCCATTGGAGCCTGATGGGACCACCATTGTGTACATAACTAAAGACATGATGAAATATTGATGTCCAGCTTTACCATCATCATCATTATTATTTGGTATCATAAGTACTAAAAATTCAAACTTAGGCTCTAATGCTTGTACAACCTTTTTTATTAGAGAAAATGATATTTTTAAAGGTAAGAAGAATATGCTTCATAAAAATACAGAACACACATTTAACTGAAAAACTCCTTTGTGTAATAAAATAGAATAGGATATTTCCTATTCTTGTCATTCCCATATTTTATTATGACTGATATTTAACATTTTATACTAATTGGATTTCTTTTAAGTATTCACCATGGACTTATAATAAAAGCCTTCCACATAGCCAAATTTCTAGTAAAAAATCAAATGTTTTAAACTCACATGGCATTTCCTCCATCAAGAAATAAGGTCAGATATAAAATGTCTTTTTAATGGACAATAGATTTAGTATCCTGGTATTTGGTAACCATATTAAAGACTTATACATGTGTACAAACAGTAAGCTCTCAGGTCACTTAAGTCACTGAAGTTATGGACAGAGCTGGAAAAATTCCATTTAAGGATATGACTTCATAGAGTTATTTCTATTTTAATGAAAAACCTAATAAATCTCTCAATCTTTATTTACAGCTGAACTTTAATATGTATTCTAAAGAAAACAAAACTTCAACATCTAAGTTATTTCAACTTTTTTCAAAGTATAATCATATACTTTATCATAAGAATTCTCAATGTCTATGAAACCACCATTTTGTAATTATTTTGGCATGTGTATATTTACTAAGAATTATGTCTTTCTCACTGGATAAAGAGCTAAATAAAATCACGAAAATGAAGCCTACTTTTAAAATGTCTTTCTTCTTTTTTTAGCACAAGGACAAAAAGAACTTAGATTTGATTTTTAAATAGTAAAAATAGGAAGAAAACATTCTGTTGGACACTGTTGATTGTTTAAGTTATATTCATTAGTCTTCTAAATTCTACTTCAGCTAGTCCGCTAAGTGATTAAAGTTTTCATATTGCTATGTCTGCATTATGATGTAAATATTTACTGAGAACAAAACCTGGACTGTCAAGACATACCCTAGTAGTATTAAATAAAAGAAAAAGAAAAAGATCTCTATGTTATTTCAACAACAAACAAAATTAATTCCAAAGATATGCTCAACCTTAACTATGTGCAATCCAAGTATTGTATATTTTCACAGAGATCAAGAGATAAATATATCTGTACACAAATATGCATTTTTACAGAAGGTAATACAAGGAAAGTAGCAAGAAAAAGAGAAAATTCCAGGAAATTCAGAGGGCTTCTTAGAAACAGGAAATACTATTTAAGTGCACAGAGAACAATGAGATGCAAAAAATTTACCCCAATTCTGTGATTGGTCTTACATTCTGTTAATACTGTCATTTGATGCACTATTATATATATATAATATATATAATACATATATATATAATATCAGTGGTCACTATCTAGATGTATATAGAATATCTGTTATCTATGGAGCTAGGGAAATGAGCCAGTAGTTAAAAAAAAATCTTGCTGTTCTTCCAGAGGACATGAGCTAGGGTCTCAGCACCCATATCAGGCAGATCACAATCACCTGTAATTCCAGTTCCAGAGAATAAAACACCTGCTTCTGTACTCTGATGAGATTCACACCATATGTTTGCATGTACACACATAGACAAATACAGCAGTAAATGAAGGAAATAAGAAAGAGGAATAAAAGAAGTGGGTAGGAAGAGGAAGAAGGAGGAGGAGGAGGAGGAGGAGGAGGAGGAGGAGGAGGAAGAGAAGAAGAAGAAGAAGAAGAAGAAGAAGAAGAAGAAGAAGAAGAAGAAGAAGAAGAAGAAGAAGAAGAAGAAGAAGAAGAAGAAATATGAATAACAAAAATACTTAAAGACTGATTTTTAAAATAGGCCAAGAATTTGGATGAACATCTAATAATCACATACACAAAAAAGAGTTGTGAGTTTAAAAGAGATCAAGGAGTGGTACATCTGGAGGTTTGGAAGAAGGAAAGGGCAGAGGGGAATGTTTTAATTAAAATAGGACCTCAAAAATAAAAGGAAAAAACAAAACACACTAGTAGGGCTATATAGATTTATGTTAAGGTGATACATGATTGGACACTAGAGAGGTGGGTGAACAAAAGTATAGGAAGGTAGAAGAGTAGGCAGGAGGCAGAGATTGTTGGAGAAAGAGACAGAGGCAAATGTATATTATTCTCTTGATGCATCTCTAGCTTGATGAGGTTGGCATGATTATTTCTAAGGGTTTCTATGTGTCTAATTTATCTCATATAGATGGGAAGTTTATATCTTTATCCATTGGTTGTAAGCTTATTATGTAGATGGTTTGTGGATTGAGAATTTAACATATAAAACTGATTGATAAATTGATGGTTGAGTCATGTTCCTACTGGGCAGTGGAGGAAAAGAAGGAAAGAAACACACCTGGGTAATTGGTCCTATATATCTGGGACAGAAGCAACAGGGGTGGTGGAGGGAACCTCGCTTGAGTTCATAGAGGCAGCCTGGAGCACCAAGATGGATATCCTCACAGTGCCAGATGGCCCCGCAGAAATAAATATTAATAATTCTGGAAATGCAAATCAAAATTATAATAAGATAACACTTCGTGCCCGTTAGTGATGGATGGCTTTATTTGAAAAAGAAAAAAAAGAAAACCAGAAAATAAGTGTTCTGAAGATGTGGAGAAATTACAGCCCCTATGTACTGTTGGTAAAAATGTTGAGTTGTACAGCAATCTATGTGTATACTGTCCACGAAACAACTGAAGAATGAACTCAAACAGAAAATTGTATACATGCTCATATCAACATTATTCATTATAGCTAAAATGTGGAAAGATCATAATAATTCATTGAAAGATAGATTAACAAAATATAGTATAAAGATTAATGGAATATGACCAATATTATTAAAACTTAAAAAGGTAGGAACTCCTGATGCAGGATCACAGCCAACAGTGAACCTTGAAATTTTAAAGTAAATAAGTTCGTTAGAAACATAAAAGTATTGTACGATTACTCTAAACATGCTTTGCACCTTCAGTCTCCAAGGTTCTCTTAATAGACAGAATTGTGGTGTACAAGTATGAAATGCCTGCCTAGCTTGTGTGAGGTCCTGAGTTCAGTCCCTAGTACTGGCAACTAAATAGATATATAAGTAACAAAAAAGTCAGCTCCATTAAACATCAAGTTTATATAAGTCAGTAAATTCTAGATTATGCTGAAATAACAAACAGCTACAATATCTAAGTCCTTAATCCAACAAAAATTTTGTTCATACTTTTATTATGTATTCAAAATAAGTTAACAGTGATCTTTTCTCATTGATATCATTTAGGATATCAAGATGATAGAAAATCAACTTGGAATGTGTAGGTAAACACAAATGCTAAGATACTCACCTTTAAAGAATCTCTGTGCATTTGTTTTTAACTAATGTGGTTATATGTCCACATACACCATTGGGGTAGGCAGCAATGAGACTTTATGGCATGACAGAAAAAATAGACTTAATATGTTTCCAATGACATCAGTAACTTCTATGCTTGTAATACTTAAGCTATAAACATGTTAGAAATGCTGTATAAAAATGACAATAGGAGGGCATGTAAAGTTCTATTTTGTATTATATCCTTATGAAAATGAGAACAGCTCATGCTGGAAGTTTTCTAAAAACAGTATTTTATATGTTCACCCTCCCCCTCTCTCTCCCTCACTCCCTCTCTTTTTTTGGAAGAAGAACATTAATAAGTGAAAACCAGAATAGCAAAAAATATTCTCAACAATACAAGAATTTCTGGGGTAATCACCATCCCTGACCTTAAGGTGTATTACAGATCAATTGTTATAAAAATGTATGGCATTAGTATAGAGACAGACAGGTATATCAATGGAGTAGAGTGGAAGACACAGAAATAAACCCACATACCTATGGTCACTTGATCTTTGATAAAGGACCTAAAACCATCCAGTGGAAGAAAAGGGCAGCATTTTCAAATATGGTGCTGTTCAACTCTAGGACAGCATGTAGAAGAATGCAAATCAACCTATTCTTATTCTCATTATACAAAGCTCAAGCCCAAGTGGATCAAAGACACCCACATAAAACTGAAACTAACAGAAGAGAAAGTGTAAAAGAGCCTTAGCCACAAGGGCACAGGGGAAAATTTCCTGAACATAAAAGCAATGTCTTGTGCTCTAAGATCAAGAATCAGTAAATGGGACCTCATAACATTGCAAAGTTTCTGTAAGGCAAAGGCTCATATCCTATATATACAAAGAACTCAATTAGTTAGACTCCAGAGAATCAAATAACCCTATTAAAAATGGGGGACCAAGCTAAACAAAGAATTCTGAACTGAGGAATACCAAATGGCTGAGAAGCACCTAAAGAAATGTTCAACATCCTTAGTCATCAGAGAAATGCAAATCATAACAACCCTGAGATTCTACCTCACACTACTCAGAATGGCCAAGATCAAAAACTCAGGTGACAGCAGAGTATGGTGAGAATGTAGAGAAAGTAGAACACTCTTGCATTGTTGATGGGATGGCAAGCTGGTAAAACTACTCTGGTAATCAGTCTGGCAGTTCCTCAGAAAATTGGACATAGTACTACCTGAGGACCCAGTTATACTTCTGAGCATATACCCAAAAGTAGTTCTAACATCTAACAAGGACACATGCTCAACAATGTTCATAGCAGCCTTATTTACAATATCCAGAAGCTGGAAAGAACCTAGATGTCCCTCAAAAGAGGAATGCATAGAGAAAATGTGGTACATTTACACAATAGAGTGCTACTTCGCTATTAAAAACAATGGCTTCGTGAAATTCTTAGTCAAATGGATGGAGCTAAAAAATGTCACCCTGAGTGAGGTAACCCAGTCACCAAAGAATGGACATGGTATACAATCACTGATCAGTGGATATTAGCCGCAAAGCTCAAAATACCCAAGATACAATTTATAGACCACATGAAGCTCATGAAGACAGAAGACCAAAATGTGGATGTTTCAGTCCTTAGGGAGGTAAATAAAATATTCAAGGGAGGAAATATGGAAACAAAATGTGGATCAATGAGTGAAAGAAAGGCCATCCAGAGACTGCCCCACTTGGGGATCCATCCTATATACAGAAAACAAACCGAGACTCTATTATGGATGCCAAGAAGTGCTTGCTGACAGGAACCTGATATAGCTCTCTCCTGAGAGGTTCTGCTAGAGCCTGACAAATACAGAGGCAGATGATTTTAGCCAAGGACTGGACTGAGAATAAGGACCCCAATGGAGGAGTTAGAGAAAGGGCTGAAGGAGCTGAAGGGGTGTGGAACCCATAGGAACAACAATATCAGCCAACCAGACCCCCCCAGAACTCCCAGTGACTAAACTACCATCTAGAAAGTACACATGGGGTCCCATAGCTCTAACTGCATATGTAGCAGAGGATGGCTTTGTCAAACATCAGTGGAAAGAGAGGCCCTTAATCCTGGGAAGGCTCGATGCCTCAGTGTAGGTGAATGCCAGGGCAGGGAGAAGAGAGTGGGTGAGTGAAAAAGCATCCTTATTAGAAGATGGGGGGATGGTATAGGGGGTTTCTGGAGGGGATAATATTTGAAATGTAAATAAATAAATTATCCAGTTAAAAGGGATAAATAAAAAAATTAATACAAATCAATCATGTGTATGAATCAGAAAATGAGTACACTTTGGCATAAAGTAAAAACCGTGCCAGTCATAACTTTGTATTGCTCTTCTAAATTTGTTTCCATGGGTTATTTAAAAAGGTGTGCCATAGTCATTAAGCTTATCTTTCCTCCTTCCACTCCTCTCACTGACTGGAGAATAATGTAAATGTATGAGAGGACAGAATCTGGAACTCATAAGAGATGAGACAGAAAGATCCACTCTCCTTTATAACATACAGGAAGGAAAGTGGGTCATAAAAGCAGCAACAGTTTGAAGCCATACCCACTAGGATTCATAGGTTCCATGGAGCACTACACTGAGATTCTTCCTCGAGACTCAGTTCTTCCCTGCTTTTTGATAGAGAAGAGATGTAAACTGACTAAATAACTCAGTCCTGCAACAGGCAAAGGGGTTAGTACCTTGCTTTGGTAAGGCCCATTCTAGAGAACAGAGAAACTTCTCCACAAAGTAATCCTACCACAGGACAAAAGTGAAGGTTAAGAAATAGGCTCTTCCTTTCCTCCCTCTGAAGTGTTATTTTTGTGCCAACAGTTTAATTTAGTGGGAATATGATGTGCTGGGTGGCCTTAGGAACATTTTATTCACTGGTTTGAAATCATAAAAATATCATACAAATCAATCCACATTCATTTATTCAACACATAGCCACTGAGTATGTACAAAGTCTTGAACATGGTGGGTTTAATGTATATATTACCTACCCTTTGTTCCTTGCAATTCCCTTTTTGTAGAGAAATTATCATTCTCTGTTTTAGTCTTTCCCCTGCCAAATCATGTCACAGACTACATTTCTACAACCTGAAAATAATAAACTCATCTTTTCATTAAAGACAGTGAGCAAGAATACATATGTATATTCTTCCCTTTCCTAAAATCCCCCTTTAACTCTGATGACTGTAAAGACATTTGCTAAACAAAGGCAGAAACTCAGTACAACAAAGAAAAAGACAGGAGATAATAGGACCAGAATTTCAGCAGCTGGTGAACAGATGGATATGCTAATTGATTTAGCAGGCTCAAGAAAGTGGGAACCTAAATCAGCAATGGAAAAAGCTAAGGGAAAACCCATTCCGGAAATCCCAAAGGCACAT
This sequence comes from Micromys minutus, assembly GCF_963924665.1. Classification (NCBI taxonomy): domain Eukaryota; kingdom Metazoa; phylum Chordata; class Mammalia; order Rodentia; family Muridae; genus Micromys; species Micromys minutus. The sequence continues at coordinate 20,885,596 of NC_137970.1, read as the reverse complement.
GAATTGATTGGCTCAGGTACTGCAGCAAAAACGTGCAAATGTGAGGCTAATGACAGAAGGGTTAGTGAAATGTTTATTTAAGAAAAAGTTAAAACCCCAGATCCTCTAAGTATAAATATAATGTGCACCAAAGACATAACAGAAAATAATGCTTATTCTTAACAAAGAGGCAGATAACCTCCAAACTGGTAGATATAGAACAATGCTTCTCAACAAAGAACATTTTTTCCTACAGGAAATTTAACAATATCTGGAGACATTTTTAATTATTAGAACTAAAGGAGTGCATGCTACCTGTATCTAGTGAGTAAAGGCTATGGGTACTGTTAAGCACACTACAGTACTCTGCACAGCCTCCCATAGCAAATGGTAATTGTTTGAAAAAATGTCAGCACTAACCAAAGTGGAAAACATCAGATGTGGAAAAAAAGCCCCAATTAAAAAATGTAATTGATAAACTTGTCGCTTCTAAATACTGAGATATCAACTTGGCAACTTCAGCCTACTTCATACACACAGCTTCTAGAGTACTGGATCCCACTGTTCTGATAGGTAATGGCAATGTAAATGTCTTCGCAGAGAAATCTTGACAGTTTAAAAGAAGACCATCTAAAAGCCAAACACCAGAATCTTCCTAATAAAACTCTGGGTCTCTTGAAAGAAACCCATAGTAAAAAAACTTCACCATGAGCTCACAGTTTCTTACCAGTATTGTGCCCTCTCTTACATAGCAGCTAAAGGCGCCAAACATTTGAGGGATGGGGCATGTAATATCAAAGACAATGTGAAGGAAAAATAATTGGAACTAAATAAGACTGCATACAGAAAAGAAAAACTTCACAGATTAGTGCATTTAGAGAAATAAAAAACAAGAATAAATGTTATGATGAAAGAAGACATTCAGAATTTAAAATAAAAACAAAGCAATAGAAATAATTTAAATTATTAGATGGAAATGAGAAAAAAATATGGCACCTCCCCCCCCCCCCAAAAAAAAACCAACAACAACAAAAGTAACAACAACAGTAACAAACAAACAAACAAAGAAACACACTCAAAACTCCAAAACTTGGATCCAATGTTTGACAACAGAAATAATCCAAGCTATCTCATAATGAAGTATTCAGCAAGGTGAGAGAGAGGGGAACAATGGCTCTCAAAGGACCAGCATCAATAATGGTATTGAGCTTTTGAATAACAACACCAGAGCTAAAACAAAAAGAAGCCATCTCTTCACCTTTCTGGTGGAGGTGACCCCTAGCATGTGATTCCATAGAATGTTAAAGTTCTTAATATAGTGGCCAAGAATGCAATGTCATCTTGAAATAGCTACATCTGGTGCACACATTCTCAGGAATCCCGTAAGAGATGCACTCTAGTAAGCAAGGAGTAAAGCAGACACAAGGATACAACTCAGGAAACAGGAGACCTGCAGTGTGGGGGGGGGTAGAAGAAATCTCCATCAACTAAGGAAAGGAGACATTAGGAAAGACAAAGTAGACAGAAGATCTAGAGATTTTCCCAGGAAGATAAAATAGAATTTCTGAAGTGTTAGAATATAATAAGAAGAGAGCTATACAAGAAATTTAATGTTGGAGAATACATCAAATGCGTGCATAGGAAACTAAGCTTACCAGATAAATAAAAGGGACCTTTAGAAAAATCTCTGCAGAGTAGGAACTATCAGTAGGCTCAGCTATTTAAGTTTTACTGTCTCTTTGGCATAAAGCTAGAATCATAATCTCACCCATCACAGTAGGAGACACTGCCAAGAGGAAATGTTGACTCTAACCTTAAGTGTACAACCGATGGAGGCAAGGCATAAGAATAAACTGACCCACATGTGAAGAATACCAAAGATGAGAAGATGCTAAAGAGCAGAAATGATGAAGTGGATGTTCTCAAGTTGATATGGAGGTTAAGAAAAGGGTGTTTTAATGGGAGCAGAAATACATAAAGACAAGAACACTCAGGTTATCATGAAATAAATGTGCTTTCCCCTCATCATTGTGGACACTACATCTCAAGATTATAATTAACAAATCGAATGGTTACCTAAAAGCACATAATCCAATTCAGGTGACTTTGTGGGCCTAGGGTTGAGTTGCTGATTTTCCTCTGCCCTCCTCTCCCCTCACCTCTCTTCCCCTCCTTTCCCCTCCCTTCTCCTCTCCTCTTTCTCTCCTCAGCTTCCCTTCCCCCTCCCCCTTCCCCTTTCACCTTTTTCTTTGTCCCTTTCCTTTTCTTTTACTTTTTTTTTCAAGAAAGTGTCTCACTCTGCATTCCTGGCTATTCTGGATCTCACTATGTTGACCAGGATGGACTCAAACTCAAAGAAATTTGCCTGCCTCTGATCCCTCGATGCTGTGACTGAAGCTGCGCACCACCATACCAGGCAAGCTGCTAATTTTCAACCAAAAAATAAATGACTGGGTGTGCGGTTCAGTGGCCAAATCTATACAAGGTTCTTTAACACACTCAATAAAGAAGAGAGAAAAAAAATAACAGCTATGGGTTTAACCCTAGACAAAATCTATGGGTGTTGTCAGGCCCTGAGGATTCTTAGCTCAGGAGCGTGACCCACAAAACACAATTAGACAATAGACCGCTGTAATAACGAGAGGTTTTTATTCCATGTACGTGGGGTTGCTCATCCTCGCAGGGAGAGTCAACCGCAAACTCAAAAAGCATAAGTCTTTTATACTTATTTTGTGAGGGGGTGAACTATTATCTTACCGTTGGTTAACAGTATAATTCTCAGAAAGAGGAGAGGAAGGGGTGGGGAAAGGGGGAGAGACTTTGGCAGTAAGATTGTTGACAATTTGCATTCTCCTTGGAATTCAGTACAGGGAGGGGTAGGGGAGCTGTTCCTAAAGCAGTCATTTTTGTTTTGTCTTAACTCAGCTTGGTCAGTACAGCTTGACCTGTCCACTAAAACTTTGTTTTAATATTTTTAGACACTTGTTTATCTTTTAAAAACTTTGAGGGGTTTGTCCTTGTTTTGTTTCTCAGAAATGAGTGATTAGAGCATGAGCTAACTATGACTTGCGTCAGGACCCTATCTAGGGCTTTCTAGAAGGCCAGGTGGCGATCAGACAGTATATACTGTGGTTTTTTGTTTTTGTTTTGTTTTTGTGTGTGTGTGTGTGAGAGAGAATTACTCTGGGCCATTGTTTTAATTTGTCAGGCACAAGTGGGATCTCATAGCCTTGGGATGACTGGAAAATCTCTGAGTCTGAGTTTTAACCATCTCTGTGTCTTTAGGGTCTCACATTCTAAGAGCGGGGTCTTTTGGAAAAGTCTCTGAGCCCCTAAAAACTTTGCTGTTTACACCATGGGCAATTGGAGAATGCTGAGGACAGGAGAGCTAGTCTTTCCCAAGAAAAAGTCATCCATTTGGTTATACAGTGATAAGTGATCAGTTCTGAGATCATATATATGTATATATGGTCATACAGGTAACATTGTAGGGACTAAACAGACTCTATTTGTATTTGTGCATTTAGAAGTATGTGTGAGTGTGTGTGTAAAATAACAAAGGAAACGGTCATAAATTTGAGACCATGTTGTGGGTGGTTAATGAAGGGAAGGTGATATCATTATATTTTCAAAGGATAAATAAAATAAAAAGAAGAAATCAGTGGTATATAAGAATCTGATATCTTCCTAGACTCAACCATGTCCTCTGAACATCAAGAGTGTAGATATGCCACACTAATCACTAGGTCACTCTATACACAGAATACTTAATTGCTGCTTATGACTGGCTTGGCACAGTGCTAAACTCATTTCAATTACCTGAATGATCCCTTTCGGTGAATTGCATTTCCAGAAATCCTATTCCATCAGGATTACAGCTATTTTCCCATGCAGTAGATGCAAAAATTCCACCAAAGACTAATTGCAAAAATTCTGAAAGCTGGTTGTGAAATTTCCACTTAAATGTTTGCCACTGAAATGACAGCAGAAAATCATAACAAAAGATAAAAACAAACTGCCTCCCGAATTTATTACGTCAGAATGGGCATATGCTTGACTTTGTATTCTAAAAGCAACACAAACATCGGAATTAATCTTTATCACTACAGAAAATACATGAAATAAATAAAAAGAAAAATATAGAAGATCCCAGACAACTGAAAACATGTGATATAGCATCCCAGGTGCTTGTACAGTCATGTGGGTTTATTTTTAAAACAAAGGTAGCCCCATTTAATGTACTCTGTATGGGGTCTGTTTTTCTTTTTACAGAGTGAAGACCCTCCCCTACCAGGCCAATCAACTTCCTTTCTGGACTTTTGACATAAAATATGTGCAAAAGGCAGAATTGTCTTAAGTGAATGTGGTTTTTCTTTTACTCTATTATAATCCGAGGGTTGCAGCATCCTTGTTGGATCTGGTCTGGTAAAAAATGTAGCAAAATGGTATGATGACAAGTTTCCTTAACCAGAAATCAAGCAACATCCATTTTGTCTCTTGCTTCCAAAAGTGGAAGGATTTGAAGAAATAGTCTAAAAGGTAGGTGGTGAGAAGGCAGAAGCCCAGCTTTGTAGTCAAGGCCTTAATACTTTGGTTTTTCTATTACTGGTCAAGTCATCCTCTGCCAGTTACTGCAGTGCTGCTCTCCTGTGCATACAGGAGCTAGAATTCATGACTTCAAAAGGCTCCTCTGTGGAAAACTTCCATGTTTAGAATATTGCCTGACTTAGGCCTAAAACTGAAAACTAAAGATGCTGCTAGACTGTTTGAACAACTTTAAGCAGCTTGAAACTGGCCCAATGTCTTTTATCACTTCTTATTAACTCTCCATACTCAATGGGAGCAAAGTAGGATACTTCTCTTATGAAACCCTAAGATGTGCAGTTTAGAGTTACATACACTCCAGTGTGTTCACACACACATTAGTGGCCTCTTACTGCAATGCAGATTCCGACTCAAGAAATCTGCATAAAGCAAGTTGGTGTTTCTACAACTGGTCCATCCATGGAGGGCATGTAAGAGCCTGAAACTGCAGAACTAAAAGCATTTATTATCAGGTTCATGATGTAACATTTTGGTCAACACAGACTAGAGTATTAAGAACTCAGTTATACAACCACAGATATCTGTTAAACACCTAATGCTTTGGGGGTTCCAAATACCTTCTCCATAAAATAATTAAATGGACATACCTTCTGTTTATTCCAGCCACGTAAGTGACTATGTATGAAAATATTTTAGATGATTCTGAAGCATATACCCAACTTGGAACAAAGTATCAGGCTACCAAAAGTGAGTAAGATATCAAACCAAGATTAATGGAGCAGAAACAAGATGGCATGACTAATGACCATAATCTGATTAATTGAGAGGCTGAAGCAGGAGGATCACTGCAAGTTTGAGACTAGCCTGAGTTACATACTAAATTCCAGGTTATCCTGGATTACGGGGCATGAAAAGTGGGGAGAGAGCTAGGAACCCAAATATTAATATAGACGGGAAACAAAATATTTGAAAACAGTTGCTTTAGAATGGCAAATTAGAAGTAAACATGCTGAGTAGTCTCTGAATTCAACACCATCTCATTATTATTTACAGTAGATATACCTTTCACAACATTCTTCATTATGAGGTAAATTTCTAACACCAACACAGGTGTCAAGCCATTGAGTATAGACGTCTGGGTTTGATCAAAATTGATTGAATATGGTTTCTGCTTTTTGTTTGTTAGTTGTGTTTTTAATGATATGCCAGTGTGAGTGGGACTGGATGCAGTAAGAGTATACCATATAAGAGGTGCATGGAGCTTATGATATATGGCACATCATTTTATAGACAAGGTGATACTCTCTAGTCTCTAAATACTGTGGTGTCAATAAACCAATGCTGTGAAGGTATTCATATCATAAGTTTAGATAACATCATAATCCTTCACATTGTGTGTTCCTCCTGAAATCCAGAAGCACTCTGGACAGTATTACCAGCAAACTTTCTGGCCTTTCTTTTTTATAAATTCGTATTTGCAGATGCTCTACCCTCCCCCTTTAGTTTTTAGTGTCTGAAAGTGCTACAAATGTGCTTGTAATCCTGGTTCATAGTAGTTGGAAATAAGAGACAGAACTCCAGTGACTTGCCCTAAGTCAGACATCAAAGCAGATACTCAATTAGAACGTAGGTCTCCAGGGTGCTTTGTTAAGCTCTTCCCTTTATTAAATGTTACACATAATAAATTTCCAAGGCAGCACCATTCCTGGAATGTACAGTATGCATTACCCAGCACCCAGTGGACTTAACTTTGTCACAGATGCATTAAGACTCGATTTTGTGTTTGCTTTTCTATTGGTTGGTTTTTAGAAGAAACATTAAGCTTTTCATTCACGTAAGACAGAGTATCTCATTCCCTCTAACAAATCTTTGAGTATGCCTGTTCTTTTCCCATGTTTCATCTCCTAGAGATGATTCTTTTCCACAGAGTCTGTCAGCCCACTATAATCAACAGGGTAAACTGTCCAAATATAGAAAACACAGATCTAAATAAGTAAACAAATTATTTTCCCCTCAGAGCCTTTCCATTTCTGTGCATTAATTCAGTTAATAATGAAAACACATTAAGGTCATTTAATTTTTTATCATCTGACAAGCAGTGTGCTAACCACTTAATGTGAATTTATTTGTACCCCAAAAATCACAACTCCAAGAGATGAACACTATGACCATACACATTTTATAAACACACCACTAAGGTTTGGAAAGGACAAGTAATTACCCAGCATGAGTCAAAACCAGGCAGCCTCCCAACCAAGATGTGGCCCTAAGCTATCTCTATATAGTATTTCTTTGGTCCCCAGTAAACACATGTGTTGAAGTTACTTTTAAGAACTGTCCCAATTAACCAGTGCAGCATGATAAACCACCCCAACAGAAAGTAGCTTTAAATCTTGTATTTATATCTTGCTGACTCAGTGAATAATATAGGTCCTTCTGCAGGCTTTTGCTTAGGGCTTTAGGCAGTCTTCATCAGGAAGTATGCAGTAACATAATTTGAAGCCTTTGCACTTATATTAGATGTGGTACCTAGCATGGTGGGCACTGTTGACTCTGGAGAGGAATCTTTTTCCAGGTATCTGGATTGTACTTAATTATATCAGGGTGAACATTCTTCTCTTCAGATATACCCAATCTGTAGTATATAGGCCACATATGCTCTAAGATATAAAGTAACATGGCACAACACACAGTTGTAAACTTAAAAAATATTATGAGAAATTTGTGATTTTTTTAATAGGCTAAACAAAATAAATGACAAAGCGGTAATGTCAAATGGTTGGACAAAACTGCTTGAGCAGGAATTCCAAGATAAGCTAGCAAGACTTCATACATCCTGGACTTAGAAATTCTACAGCATTTATTCCACTACCTTAAATAGAAATTTCCTCTTTTGACTATGTTCTACCAGGCTTATGGAGAAAAGCTCCTTTCCAAAAACCTGGTTTGTTTGTTACTTTTAATGGGAAAATACACCTCAACTTTGAAAATAAAGTTGAATTAAGTTTTAATATATAGGGATTCGGTAAAAGCCAGTGTTTCCCTCACTTATTCCCTGCTTTCATACAGTCATTCAGCACTTCTAACACCAGATGGATAAGGGTTCTTCCACACATATCACATGTTTCTTCAGACAATTCTGACGGAGTGATGCTTTGCATGTGAACATTTTGAACAGCAATGGAAATAAAAGAATTAGGGGACTTTAGTTTTCTGAGCTTTAACCCTCCTGTGTTAGATTCTTATCCAAAGCTTAAATCCTTTGGTGACAAAAAGAATTACATTTAGTTTTTCAGCTTCAGGCATTTTGTGGTCCTGAAAATGGTATCAGACCTTCATCTGCTGCCACCTCGGTTTTCTCTTTGGTTCATAAAGCCAGCTTTCTATAGAGGAATCCAGAAGGGAAATCTGAGAACAAAGATGCTTTTAGACCAAATCCTTGTCTCTGAAAACACCTGTGCCGAAAAAGAATACAGGCTTTAAGCCATCACTGCGCCATGGACCACTATGTCGGCAGCAGTCTTTTGTCTCTGACAGCTAATGTAGAGGAGATGATTCATTTAGTCTGGGACAAGCATCTCTTGAAAAAAAATACATCTGTGCAATAGACTATTTTTTAAAAATAAAAATAGCATTTGCAGAAAGGAGTTTGTGTATATGCTTGTTTGTTTGTTTCAATACAATTCAAAAGCCTATGGCTTCTTTGAAAAATAAGAGTTGACCCCATAATAACAATTACTAATGGCAATGGATGTGTCCTTTGGACACACCTTCCAGTTGCTTGAGATTAAGCCATTAGTGGTTTGATTATTTTAGTAAGAATGCAAGAATGGACATTCTTCCTCTGGTTTGTTGTCTTAGTGTTGACAAAACAAGAATGGCAGTGTCACATACCAAAACCAAGCTCTCCTGGTGCACTGAACGAGTGGAAGCCATTAAGAAGCTGAAATGTAAAACCTGACTTTGTTAAGCCAAAATTGAATCATCATGCTGAACTTAATTATTGGAACAGCTGCCATTACCAAGCCAATTCTGTTTCATGTCGGATTTCCCAGAGCTCCTATCATCTTCACTGCACTCTTATCTGGGGCTGATTTGAGAAAGTCATTTGCTTTTAAGAAATTGTTTTTTTGGGGAGTGTTAAACATTCCAAACCAGCAATCTAAATCTTTTTTTCTTTTTTTTTCTTTTCTTTTCTTTTTTTTTTTTTTTTGGAGTGGAAAGAGCATATCAGTGCCTCTAAATGGACACATCTCTAAAGGACCTTGGCATGACCCCGCGTTGTAGACTTGAAATTTACTCTTTCCACAATCAACCCCTTATTTACCTCTGAATTTTAGTTGCTTGTTCTTTTGTCTGGACCTTTCCCACAACTGACCTGGCCTAACTGGCTTAGTAAAATTATCTTTACCCTTTTAAACTTGTGGATTTATTATCCAAGATGCCTATCCTGACCTTCTGTACCTTGGTGCTTATGCTATTAAAAGACATATCCACAGCCTGCAATGTAGCTGCCAACATATGTGCTACTGTTTAATCATAAGAACATTATGGTCTCACTATTTACCCTTTCCACTTCTCTTTTCTTCTTTTAAATGCTTAGAAGGTTCTTGAGAATGGGGAACTAATCTTTAATTTACTTTAGCAAATATTTATCAAATGCAATATTCTATTTACATAATTCTTTTGAAAAAAGAGAATTACAGATTTCTCTAAATTTATTTTGTTTCTTTCAAATAATCCCTTTTCAAGTACAAAACTTTCTTTGAGGCATTTGCTACTCATGCTTTTCTTTTTTACTGAAAAATATTTGGTTTTTACTTTTCCCAGATTTCTTATTCTCATCTTTTCTTCCATATTCACATTCCTCTACATCTTTTAAATCCATATTTTTGAGAAGTGACATAATTGGATTAGTAAATTAAATCAGATGCTGTACAAGGAAAGTTTGCTGTATAAAGACATTGTGTAAGGAATTAAATCATTTCCTTATTCATACATGTAAGGCAAAATGTTTTTGAAAAGCAGGTCAATCTTGTTTCATTTTCCCAGTGTAGGGCTTTTAAGAAAGGTTTTTGATGACTATTTCTATTCCAGCCCTCACTATGAATCTGTTATTGAAGGACAGATTTTGAGAATGTGTCACAGTTATTTGGTGTGGTGGTTTGCTTGAGAATGGCTCCCTTATGGTAATATGCTTGAATATTTAGTCCCCATTGGTAGAATTGTTCCGGAAGGACTAGAAGGTATTGCCTTGTTTAGGAAGGTGTGTCACTGGAGTTGAGATTGGAGGCTTCAAAATCCACCAGCAATCTCCCCAACTGTGATATCTATCTGCCTCCAGATCTCAGATCAGAATGTGAGTTTTCAGTTGTTCCTGTCACCAAGCTTTTGACCTATCAGTATGAACTCTAACCTCTGACACTATAAGCCCAAATAAACGCTTTCTTTGATAAGTTGCTTTGGTCATGGTTTGTGTAAGCACTAGAAAAATAATTAAGACACACAGCTAGTGGACTAGATTCCCACAAGAAAATGATTTAGGCCAATACTGAGGGATCATTTATATAATTCAAACTTTTTGGAAGGCTGGGGTAGAATGAGTAAAATCCCATGGCCTTCCTGAGCTGCAGAGTAAGCGTGAGGCCTGTCTGGGCAAAATTGTCTCACAAAGTAAAAAGAAAATTAGGAATACAAGTCAAGTGTTTGGGTGCTTGCTCAGCATGTGCAAAGCCCTAAATTCAATCCCAGTACCGCCAAGATAAGATACAGAAGAAAATTATTTCTATCTTAAGGAGGAGAGGCTAGGATATCTCAGTCAAGAAATAAAAGACTGTCAAGGAGTCACTATTAGGAGAAAGAATTTAGAGACTGATGCTTCTCTAAATGTAAAAAAGGGGTGGGGGATGCCAGGTTGAGCCACAGCAACAAGATAAATAACTAATCCTCATCTGGTGTTACTCTTTGCTCCTTGAGTGAGGTGGGGTAACGTTTGTTTTAAGTAAAAAACTTAGAATCCCCATAGAAAGAAAGAAAACTTTGATTTCCTGAAAGTTCTAAAAAGATGAATCTGCTTTTTGGTGAGAAGAAAGGAATATCTCATCCAGGCTAAAGGTGCTAGACAATACAGTCAGATATAGTAGTATGAACTGTAGATCTCAGTAACAGCATGTGAGCATTCCTGGGTGAAGCTTAGATCAGGATATATCACCAGAATGGCGCAACTTAGAACAGATTTTTCTCAGCCTCAGCACTAATAATATTTTGAACCAAAAAACTTTTACTATTGTGACTGTTCTCTGTATCATAGGTAGTATAACAGCATCTCTAGTCTCTCCCTACTAGATACAACTGATTAGTAACATGTTTCCCAGTTAAGGATCCCCATTCTGTAGCAACAAAAGGTAAAAGAAAGAGAGCAAATTAGAGTGAAAACACATACTGAAGAAAATGATGATATGGTCTGATTCACAGCAAAGGAGTCCGAGACTCACACAAGTAGAGAAACCTCACAATTGAATAGAAGAATGAATGAATCCCATAGCCCACAAAAAAAAAATGGCTGAGATGACACACTTTCAGCAACCAGCCTCAAATCATGTTAGCTTTATATTATAGAGGTTTCTGGAAGACATAAATATGGTCTACCATCTTTGCTTCTTTCTCTTTACTTCCTGGCCAAAGAAAGCAGCTATACTTGTTGAATGAATGGTTGTGAAAGAGCAGTCACCATGTTGTATTAACTTGCCTTTGTTTACAGTCCCTACAAAGTGAATGATCCAAGTTATTCCTTTTTTAATAAGAAACAGAAGAGATGTTGTGAGGAAAAGCATGATTGATTGGTTTTCCACACATACCTTCAGTTATCACCCCAACATTAACAGTACCCCAAACTCTCCAGATGTGATACATTCTTTGGAAGAAGGGAGCATCTTTCTACTTGGTGCCAGGTGCTACAGTAAGTAACCAAACAAAATGTTTCTGTCTTAAAAAAGATATTCTTTTTAAAATTAAATTATAATTACATCACTCCCACTCTTGTTTCTTTCTTCCTTCCAATCACTATGTCCCTACCTTGCTCTCTCTCTTGAAACTAACTTCCTGTCATTAAAAAGAGCCTCCTGAAAGATTGACCAAGCATGCCCTTATAATAAACCAAGTTACAAACTGATATAAAATAAGTACTCATTGTAGAACTGTAATACTGTACAGAAAAGGTACTTAACCTTCCTAATGTTCCGACCCTGTAACACAACACAGTTTCTCATACTGTGGTGACCTCACTCCCCCACAGGCATAACATTATTTTCATTGCTACTTCATAAGGGTAATTTTACTAGTGTTGTGATTCATAATTACCTGTGTTTTCTGGTGGTCTAAGGGACTTTCCTGTGAAAGTTTAGAACCATCCAAAAAAACTTGTGATGCGAAGGTTGAGAACCACTGCTGTAGATGTTTCTGTGCTGAAAAACATAGAGGTCTTCTTCACACAACTCTTCTGTCATGTCTCTTTCAGTCAGACTATTTTGTGATTCCACAAACTTCTATAGCTTCAGAATCCTTATGAATCTTAAATTGCACTGCTAAAGCCTCTCAAAAAAGACGCCGTGGAAAGAAAAACTAAAACTTCTTCCAGAATATCAGAAATTACAATCAATCTAGTTGTCTATCAACAGATTAATGCATAATGAAATGCTGCTGCAAGTGCACTTGCATGCAAGCATGCACTCAAGTGTGTATGCACATATGAATACTATGCAGTTCTAAAGAAAAAATGTTTAAAGATTGCAGGAAAATGGTTAGACTTACAATGATAAGCAATATCACACAATCTCAGAAAGAAAATAACACATGTTCTCTCTCTTATGTAGAATCTAGCCAATAATATATGTATATGTGGGCCACCAGAAACAGCACAGACCCAGGGACGCAGGCCTGTTGAGACTGCTCTGCGAGTAGGCAGGGTGCAGAGAGGTCTGTGCTGAGCGAGCAGAAAGCACAGCCCCCCAACATAGGTTAAGGGGAGCAGGAACTCTGCCATAGGGACTCGGTTTCCACCCAGAGGGCCCTTGCATGAAGAGCAAACACTCATGACATCTGCCACCAGGAACAGCAGAGATCCAGGGACACAGGCCAGGTACACTGTAGAGACAGGAACCAATCACAGACAACAAGACCATGTATAATCACAGACAGCAAGATGTCAAGAGAAAAGCAAAAGAATGTACCCAATGAAAACCAAGATAACCTGGCAACATCAGAACCCAGATCTCCCATCACATCAAACAGTGGAATTCCAAACACTACAGAAAAAGAAGACTCAGACCTGAAATCATGCCTCAGGATGATGCTGTAGTTTAAACAAGAAAGGGAAGAAAAGCATAAAGAAGTAGAAGATTTGAAAGAGAAAACATATAAAACACTCAAAGAAATAGAGGAAAACAAAACGAAAGAGATGAAAAATTAAAGAAGGAATTTAAAATGGAAATGGAAACAAAAAGGAAAACACTAAAAGAAACAACCCTGGAGGTAGAAAACCAAAAAAAGAAATCAGGAGTCACAGATGCAAGCATCTCCAACACACTACAAGAGATGGAAGAGAGAATCTCAGGTGCAGAAGACAACACTGAAAACGTAGAAAAAAAGTTAAAGAAGATGCAAAAGCCAAAAAGCTCCTAATCCAAAATGTACAGGAGATCCAGGACACAATGAGAAGACCAAACCTAAGGATAATAGGAATAGAAGAAGGCAAAGAATATCAACTAAGAGGCACAGTAAATATCTTCAACAAAATCGTAAAAGAAAACTTCCCTATCCTTGAGAATGAGATGACCATAAGCATAAAAGAAGCCTACAGAATGCAAAAAAAGAGAGGAACAGAAAAGAAATTCCTCCTAACACATAATAGTCAAAACATCAATTATCCAAAGCAAAGAAAGAACACTAAAAGCAGTAAGAGAAAAAGGTCATGCATGTAGCATATAAAGGCAGACCAATCAGAATCACACCCGACTTCTCAACAGAGACTATGAAAGCTAGAAGAGCCTGGACATACATTATGAAGACCTTAAGAGAGCACAGGTGGGAGAAACTGGTGAGTGGGAGATCTGGACGGCCGGGGAGCAGAGAGATCTCTGCAGAGTGCACACACGGAGCAAGCCCTCCGACCTGCCTGATCCAGGGACCAGGAACAGAAAGAACTTTGGAACTTCTGTTTCCACCCGGCGGTGGCTACTGGGCACGGAGCAAAGCCCGGCCCATCTGCCACGCGGACTGCCAGCTCCTAAGGTTGAGAGACTGGTGAGTCGGAGATCTGGGAGCCCAGAGAGCAGAGAGATCTCTGCGGAGTGCGCACCCAGGGCGCACCCTCCGACCTGCCTGATCCGGGGACCAGAAACAGAACTTTGGAACCTCTGTTCCCACCCGGCGACCCTGAGGCAAAGAACAGGGCTGGACCCATCTGCCACCTGGACCAGTGGAGATCCAGGGACACAGACCAGATACAAGGGAAAGGCGAGAACATATCACTGACAACAAAATGGCAAGAGGAAAGCGAAAGAGTATATCCCAAGGAAAACAAGACAACCTGGCAACACCAGAACCCAGCTCTTACATAACAGCAAACATCGGAATTCCAAACACTCCAGAAAAAGAAGACACAGACCTGAAATCATACCTCAAGATACTGATAGAGATACTTAAACAAGAACAGGAGGAAAAGCAAAAAGATTCAGAAGCTTTTAAAGAGGAAACAAGAAAAACACTCAAAGAACTCAAAGAACTAGAGGAAAACAGAACCAAAGAAATAAAGGAACGGAAGAGAAAAATTAAAACAGAAATAGACACAATAAAGAAAAAACTAAAAGAGATAACCCTAGAGGCAGAACAAAAAAAAAAAAAAAAATCAGGAGTCACAGAAGCACGCATTTCCAATAGATTGCAAGAGATCAAAGAGAGAATCTCGGGGGCAGAAGACAACATTGCAAACATAGACAAAACAACCAGAGAAGATGCAGAAAACAAAAATCTCCTAACCCAAAATGTCCAGGAAATCCAAGATACAATGAGAAGACCGAACCTAAGGATAATGGGAATAGAAGAGGGAAAAGAGTATCAACTAAGAGGCACAGTAAATATCTTCAACAAAATCATAGAAGAAAACTTCCCTGCCCTCAAGAATGAGATGACCACGAGCATAAAAGAAGCCTTCAGAACTCCAAATAGGTTGGACCAGAAAAGAAATACCTCCCGACACATAATAGTCAAAACACCAAGTGCACAAAGCAAAGAAAGAATACTAAAAGCAGTAAGGGAAAAAGGTCAGGTAACATATAAAGGCAGGCCAATCAGAATCACACCCGATTTCTCAACAGAGACTATGAAAGCTAGAAGAGCCTGGACAGACATCATGCACACCCTAAGAGAGCACAAGTGCCAGCCCAAGCTGCTATACCCAGCAAAACTATCAATCACCATAGATGGAAGGTGAAGATATTTCAAGACAAATCAAAATTTACACAATATCTGATCACAAACCCAGCACTACAACGAATTATAGGTGGAAAACCCAATACAATGAGGGAAAATACAGCCTCGTTAAAACAAGAAAACTCCTAAACAAGAAAACTAAAAGAAGAAAAAGACACAGGCACAACTCAACCCACAAAAGCAATGATGGCAGGAAACAGAAACAACTATTCCTTGATATCTATTAACATAAATGGACTCGACTCCCCAATAAAAGACATAGGCTATCAGACTGGATACATAAACAAAATCCAGCCTTTTGCTGCATACAGGAAACTCATCTCAGAGACAAAGACAGACACTATCTCAGAGTAAAAGGGTGGGAAAAAAACTTCCAAGCAAACAGCCCCAAGAAGCAAGCTGGAGTCGCTATTCTAATATAGAATAAAGTAAATTTCCAACCAAAAGTTATCAAAAAAGATAAGGAAGGACACTTTTTACTCATTACCGGGAAATCTGTCAGGAGGAACTCTCAATTCTTAACATATATGCTCCAGATAAAAAAGCACCCACATTCATAAAAGAAACGCTACTAAAGCTCAAAAAACACATTTCACCCCACACAATAATAGTGGGAGACTTTAATACCCCACTCTCACCAATGGACAGATCATGGAAACAGAAACTGAACAAGGACACAGTAAAACTAGCAGAGACCTTGAACCAACTGGAATTAATAGATATATACAGAACATATCATCCTAAAGTAAAAGAATACACCTTGTTCTCAGCAGCCCATGACACCTTCTCAAAAATTGACCACATAATTGAACACAGAACAAGCCTCAATCGATATAAGAAGATTGAAATACTCCCATGCATCCTCTCAGATCACCACGGTCTATGGCTGGTCTTTAACAACAACAAAGACAACAAAAAGCCTACGTACACATGGAAACTAAACAACGCTCTGTTAAACGATAGCAGGGTCAAAGAAGAAATAAAGAAAGAAATTAAGGACTTTCTAGAATTCAACGAAAACAAAAACAGAACATACCGAAACCTATGGGATGCAATGAAAGTAGTACTGTGAGGTAAACTCATAGCCCTAAGTGCTTCAAAAAAGAAACTGGAGAGAGCTTACATCAGCAACCTGACAGCACAGCTAAAAGCCCTGGAACAAAAGGAAGCAGATATACCCAAGAAGAGAAGACGGCAAGAAATAATCAAAATTAGGGCAGAAATAGACCAAATAGAAACAAATAGAACCATTGAAAAAATCAACAAAACCAAGAGTTGGTTCTTTGAGAAAATCAACAAGATTGATAAACCCCTAGCCAGACTAACTAGAGGGCAAAGAGAGAGTATACAAATTAACAAAATCAGAAAGGAAAGTGGAGACATAACAACTGAAACTGAGGAAATTCAAGAAATCATCAGATCCTACTACAAAAACTTATACTCGACAAAATTGGAAAATCTGGAGGAAATGGACGAATTCCTAGACAGATACAAGATCCCAAAGTTAAACCAGGACCAAATAAACCATCTAAATAACCCTATAACACCTAAAGAAAGATAAATGTACAGATTTTAAGTATTTTTGCATAAAATTATATAATACATTTTTGTCAGTACTTTTTTTCAGATTTTAAAATAATTTTTACATAAAACTGTATGAATATATTTGTTAATCAGTACTTGATTTTTTTAAAGGTTTGATAGTATGCATTGAAAACTTAATTGTTACAATGAGCATAAGGTACATGTAAAACAAAATGTAACATGGAAATAGTCAAAGTTTTCTAGTTGTATAAAGATTTTTTTGTTTTGTTTTGTTTTGTTTTCTTTATTTCTTGGACTTCATACAGTCTGTGAGTTGTTTCTGGGACAGTGCCAGCCTCTGGGGTTAGCATCCCATTATCAGTGACTGCATATTATGTCTGCCTTCTACAGCTGATAAAGAAGTTCAGCAGAGTGACTGGATATAATATTAACTCAAACAAATCAGTAGCCTTACTCTACTCAAAGGACAAACATGCGGAGAAAGAAATTAGGGAAAAGATACCCTTCACAATAGTCCAACAATATGAAATACCTTGGTGTGACTCTAACTAAGCAAGTGAAGGACCAGTATGACAAGAACTTCAAATCTCTGAAGAACAAAATTGAGGAAGATTTCAGAAAATGGAAAAATCTCCCGTGATCGTGGATTGGAAGGACCAACATTGTAAAAACGGCCTTCTTGCCAAAAGCAATATACAGATTCAAGGCAATACCCATTAAAATTCCAACCCAATTCTTCATAGAGTTGGAAAAAGCAATGTGCAATTGCATCTGGATTAACAAAATACCGAGAATAGTGAAATCCATCCTCAACCACAAGGGAACATCAGCGGAAATCACCATCTGTGACCTCAATTACAAGGCAATTGTTTTCAAAACTGCATGGTACTGGTACAGAGATAGGCACATGATCATTCGAATAGAATAGAAGATCCAGAAATGAGCCCTCACATATATGGTCACTTGATTTTTGACAAAGGAGCTGTAAACATTCAATGGAAAAAGGACAGCCTATTCAACAAATGGTGTTGTTCCAACAGGCACTCAGCATGCAGAAAAATGAAAATAGACCCTTTCTTATCTCCTTGTACAAAGCTCAAGTGCAAGTGGATCAAAAATCTCCACCTTAAACCAGGTACACTGCAACTATTAGATGGGAAAGTAGGGAAAACCTTAGAACACATATGCACAGGAGAAAATTACTTGAACAGAACACCAATGGCTCATGCTCTAAGGTCAAATATCTACAAATGAGACTTAATGAGACTGAAAAGTTTCTGTAAGGCTAAGGAGACTGTCAAGAAAACAAAAGGGCAGCCAACAGATTGGGAAAAAATCTTTACCAACCCCACATCTGATAGAGGCCTAATATCGAAGGTATACAAAGAACTCAAGAAGTTAGACACCAGAGAATCAAATAACCCTATTAAAAAATGGGGTACAGAGCTAAACAAAACGTCCTCAATTGAGGAATATCGAATGGCTGAGAAACATCTGAGGAAGTGCTCGACATCCTTAGCCATCAGGGAAATGAAAATCTAAACAACCCTGAGATTCCACCTCACACCAGTCAGAATGGCTTAGATCAAAAATTTAGATGACAGCAGATGCTGGTGAGGATGCAGAGAAAGAGGAACACTTCTCCACTGTTGGTGGGGTTGTAAACTGTTACAACCACTCTGGAAATCAGTTTGGCGATTACTCAGAAAATTTGACATAGTACTACCTGAAGTCCCAGTTATTCCACTTTTGGGCATATACTCTAGAGACGCTCCAACATACACCAAAGACACATGTACCTCAATGTTCATATCAGTCCTATTTATAATAGCCAGAATCTGGAAAGAACCCAAATGTTCTTCAGTAGATGAATAGATACAAAAAATTGTGGTATATTTACACAATGGACTACTACTCAGCTATTAGAAACAATGACTTTATGAAATTCATAGGAAAATGGATGCATCTAGAGAATATCATCCTTAGTGAGGTAACCAAGTCACAAAAGAACAGACATAGTATGCAGTCACTGATAACTGAAAGCTAACCCCAGAAAACTCTGAACACCCCAGAAACAACTCACAGACTATATGATGTTCAAGAAAACCAAAGGCCAAAAATAAAAATGAAAAATCATTATGCTTAATCTTTACAAGAAAACTTTGACTATTTCCAGGTTATATCTTGTTTTACATGTACTTTATGCTCAGTGTAACGGGTAAGATTTTAATGTATTCTCTCAAACGTTTAAAAAATCAAGTACTGACAAAAATGTATTCATATAATTTTATGAAAAAATTCTTTTAAAAACTACATTTATCTCTGTTTTTTTAAAATAAATTTGTTCAATTAATGTATATATATATGTGTGTGTGTGTGTGTGTGTGTGTGTGTGTGTGTGTATGTGTAAATAGATGTTGATGTGTCTAACGTATAACTTAAAGAAAGACCAAGAAAAACTAAGTATAAGGGAATGAGCAAGGAATGAATTGGGTAATGACCATAAGTTATGAAAGGGAATACAAAGGTAACTTTTTTTCTAAATATAATTTTGTCATAATTTTCTTTTGGCTTTGGCAATGAAGACATGAAAAAATGTATTTAACGTGCACGTGTAAAGTTTAACTTGAGGTTCCACTACTTTGATTCCCAATGTCTATTCTAACTGCATAAGAGTTTATTGAGCTCTATAAAATTTAAGTATGGTCATTTTTGGTGTGTAGTGTTTTTACTTCTCTGTAAGATTTCTTACAATGAAGTTTATAAAATGGGTCAATATAAAAAAGGGAATGCATGGATTCTTCTGGTCTTTTAAGAAGCCAGATCTGCAATAGCAGACAGCATCACATGTCTCCAAACCCATCACACAGGTGCCAGCCTAATGCTCATTCCATGTATCACCCAATGGCTCTGCCAGAGCCTGACAAATACAGAGTCAGAGGTTCACAGACGACTATTGGACTGAGCATGGGCACCCCAACTGAGTAGTAAAAGAAATCACTTAAGGAGCTGAAAGGTTTGAAACACCATAGGAGAATCAACAATATTAAGAACCAGACACCTCAGATCACCCAGGGACTAAACCACCAACCAAAGAGTACTCATGGAGGGACCTGTGACTCCAGCTGCATATGTAGCAGAGGATGGTCTTATCTGGATTCAATGAGAGGGACGGCCTTTAGTCCTGTGAAAGCTTTATGCCCCAACATAGGGGAATGCTAGAGCAGTGAGGCAGGAGTAGGTGGATGGGTGTGTGGGTAAAGGAGGACCCTCATAGAAGCAGGGGGAGATGCATTGGGATAGGATACTTGTAGAAGGAAAACTTGGAAGTGAGATAATATTTGAATTATAAATAAATAAAATATCCAAATTAAAATTGAGAAAAAGGAATCCTGAAAGTATCTTATGAATATACAAAACTGGTCTTTCTGGAAAAGTCGCAGGGATAAAGAAACTGAGTATACCTGATATTCATGTAAATTTTAATCACATATTGGGCAACTCCAAAAATAATGATGAGACTATTGGGTCCAATGCTTTGAATTGCAAAGGCCTATGATTTTTATAAAATGGGTGTTATTTCTGCCTTTCATAGCTTTACTGTTTTTTCAGTAATATAGGTGACACATTTAGATCACTTTTGGTGGAAATAGAAGCATGAAACCTAAATGATTGTGAACTTAGTGCTTTTTGTGAGGAATGTGCCTTTTAAAAGGCAACATATAGTGGGTGGAATTACTAGTTCACACTGAGTCCTAAATGTGCCAGTATAAAAAAATACAAGACATTGAGTTCTTTTTTTTTTTTTTTTTTTTGATGTTGGCTGTTGATTTGCTGTATATTTCTTTTATTATGTTTAGATATGGGCCCTGGATTCCTGTTCTTTCCAAGACTTTTAACATGAAGTGGTGTTGGATTTTGTCAAATACTTTCTCAGCATCTAGTGAGATGACCATGTGGATTTTTTCTTTGAGTTTGTTTATATGGTGGATTACACTGTAGATTTCCTTATATCAAACCATCCCTGCATCCCAGGTATGAAGCCTACTTGATCATGGTGAATGATTGTTTTGATGTGTTCTTGGATTCAGTTTGCAAGGAATTGTTGAATATTTTTGCATCAATGTTCATAAGTGAGATTGGTCTGAAGTTCTCTATCCTTGTAGGGTCTTTGTGTGGTTTAAGAACGAGGGTAATTGTAGCCTCAAAAAATGAGTTAGGTAGTGTTCCATCGGATTCTATTTTGTGGAACAGTTTGGAGAGTATTGGTATTATGTCGTCAATAAAAGTCTGATAAAACTCTGCACTGAACCCATCTGGACCTGGGCTTTTTTGATTGGGAGGCTTTTGATGCCTGCCTCTATTTTGTTAGATACTATGGGATTATTTAGAAGGTTTACCTGGCCCTGGTTTAACTTTGGTGTCTTGTATCTGTCTACAAATTCATCCATTTCCTCCAGATTTTCCAGCTTTGTTGAGTATAGGCTGTTGTAGTAGTATCTGATGATTTCTTGAATTTCCTCAGTTTCAGTCATTATTTCTCCACTTCCTTTGTGATTTTGTTAATTTGGATACTCTCTCTTTGCCCTTTAGTTAGTCTGGCTAAGGGTTTATCTATCTTGTTAATTTTCTCAAAGAACCAGCTCTTGGTTTTGTTGATTCTTTGAATGGTTCTTTTTGTTTCTATTTGGTCTATTTCTGCCCTAATTTTGATTATTTCTTGCCTTCTGCTCCTCTTGGTTGTATCTGCTTCCTTTTGTTCTAGAGCTTACAACTGTGCTGTCAGGTTGCTAGTGTATACTCTCTCCAGTTTCTTTTTGGAAGCACTCAGAGCTATGAGTTTTCCTCTTAGTGCTGCTTTCACTGAATCCATTACGTTTGGGTATGTCGTGTTTTCATTTTCATTGGATTCTAGAAAATCCCTAATTTCTTTCTTTATTTCTTCTTTGACCCTGCTATGGTTTAATAGAGCATTGTTTAGTTTCCATGTGTATATGGGCTTTTTGTTGTCTTTTTTGTTATTAAAGACCAGCCTGAGACCATGGTGATCTGAGAGGATGCATGGGAGTATTTCAATCTTCTTATATCGATTGAGGCTCGTTCTGTGTCCAACTATTTGGTCAATTTTGGAGAAGGTGCCATGAGGTGCTGAGAAGAAGGTGTATTCTTTTGTTTAAGGATGATATGTTCTATAGATATCTATTATTTCCAGTTGGTTCATAGTCTCTGTTAGTTTTACAGTGTCCTCATTCAGTTTCTGTTTCCATGATTTGTCCATTGGTGAGAGTAGGGTATTATAGTCTCCCACTATTATTGTGTGGGGTAAAATGTATTTTTTGGGCTTTAGTGGGGTTTCTTCTATGAATATGGGTGCTTTTGCATTTGGAGCATATATGTTAAGGATTGAGAGTTCCTCCTGACAGATTCCCACTGTAATGAGAAAAAAAAGTGTCCTTCCTTATCTTTTTTGATAACTTTTTGTTGAAAATCTCCTTTATTTGATATTAGAATGGCCACTCCAGCTTGCTTCTTGTGGTCATTTGCTTGGAACTTTTTTGACCAACCTTTTATTCTGAGATAGTGTCTGTCTTTGTCTCTGAGATGAGTTTACTGGATGCAGCAAAATGCTTGGTTTTGTTTATGTATCCAGTCGGATAGCCTATATCTTTTTCGTGGGGGAGTTGAGTCCATTTGTGTTAATAGATATCAAGGAATAGTGGTTGCTGTTTCCTGCTATTGTTGCTTTGGTAGGTTTAATTGTGCCTGTGTGTCTTTCTTCTTTTGGTTTTATTGCTTAGAAGTTTTCTTGTTTTTACTATGAGGTGATTCCCCTCATTGTATTGGGTTTCCACCTATATTTCGTTGTAGTGCTGGGTTTGTGGTCATATATTGTGTGAATTTAGTTTTGTCTTGGGATATCTTCATCTTGCCATCTATGGTGATTGATAGTTTTGCTGGGTATAGCAGCTTTGGCTGGCACGTGTGCTCTCTCAGGGTCTGAATGATGTCTGTCTAGGCTCTTGTAGCTTTCATAGTCTCTGTAGAGAAATCGGGCGTGATTCTGATTGGTCTGCCTTTATATGTTACCTGACCTTTTTCCCTTACTGCTTTTAGTATTCTTTCTTTGTTTTGGGCACTTGGTGTTTTGACTATTATGTGTCGGGAGGAATTTCTTTTCTGGTCCCACCTATTTGGAGTTCTGTAGGCTTCTTTTATGCTCGTGGTCATCTCATTTTAAGGGTAGGGAAGTTTTCTTCCAGGATTTTGTTGAAAATATTTACTGTACCTCTTAGTTGATATTCTTTGCCTTCCCGGCTGGGAATAGAGAGCCCAATGCTGCCGGGTTCCTGGATCCTGGATCAAGCCAGGCAGGCAGGCGCACACTTTCAGTGTGTTCCTGTTAGATCTCTCTGCCCCCTGGCTAGTCGGAATCTGTTCTCACCCGGTTCCAGCGTGTCCTGTGTGCCTGGGCCTCTGCTCTTTCTGACATTGACTTCTTAAGTACCTGCTTTACTCTGTCTGCTTGTTTGTTTGTGGGATCAAGGAATTAGAGAAGATATGGGGAAGTAGAATATCCTTCTCTTCCCTGCATGGACCTGTGAAAAATGACTTTTTGAAACAATAAACTGAATGCTGTACTATGTGGAAGGTGAGCAAGTTTGGGAAAGAAGTAAGCAATGTTCATTTTTCTACTCATTTCATTTTCTTTTCATTAACTCTCCCTCTCACACACATAATTATTAACTCACATTTAATGTTTTTGTATACATTTCTGTGCATATATTTACATCTCCCTTAATAATGCTCCTAGATTTCAATATTTAAATATTGTCCATCATTTCTCCCATACAGGACCGAAGTAGGAATTTATTTGTTTGATTATAATAGATCGCTTACCATAAGCTACATTTAAATTTTAAATTTTCATGAGAAAATCACATGCAGATCCCAAACACTCCTACTTCAATTTTTTTGGTTGTTGTTGCTTTTTCAAGGGAATCCCATATAGTGTTTTAAGAGCAGAAAAGAGACCAGAAGATTCTAATGTCCCCAGGAATTTGGGGTTATGTTCCAAGTTTGTGCTGCCTCGCTGAACTCAGTTCCTAACACTGGGAGTAACTAAAGACTGCTAAGTAGAAAGGAACTCATGTATTTCAAAAATTCACTAACCAATCATATTTTATTCTAAAAGACAAATATTTGTACAAAAATGTGATCTCACAATAGTCCCTTTTAAAAGAAAAACATTTTTATTAATTAAATTTGTTCTTTGACAATTCCATATAGTATGTAATGCCCTCTAATTACTCTCTCCTCCGCCCTGTCTTATCTATCGCCCATCCTTATTAGTACCCCTTCACCATTACCAGACCCTCTCCCAGACTTATGTAACTTGGTTTTGTGATTGATTTAGTTTAACAAGAGAAATCTACATGGCCATTGGATTGGAAGTGCCAGTGGCACCTGGTAAGGTCATCAGTGTGTACCCAAATGAAGTCAGTGATATTCTCTCTACCATGCTTTATGAATCTATCAGAAGCAATATAGCCCAGCAGTATTGGCTATGAGCCCCTGAGCCTCTCTCCTCCAGCCATACCTGACTCTTGAAAGACCCATTCTTGTGCAGCCCCGAGGCTTCTGTAAGTTTGTGCTTGAAATGACTATGTCTTGGAGGATATGTAACATTTTTTCAGTCCTTCTTATCTTCTGACTCTTGTATTCTTTCTACCAGTTTGTTCTGCAATGTTTCCTTATCATTCAGAGGGATGCTAAAATGTCTTGTTTAGGAAGGAACAGTAATCTGCCACTTGAAACCCATGGAGGCACAAGGCTCTGCATTCACCATAATTCACTGAAAAGAAAGCATGTTTTTCATGGTACATTTATTACTGATGCAATGATCTCATTTTAAATAAAAAAAAGTCATGAAAATGTAAGACATTTCATAGTTGGTGAAATGAATGACTTGCTCATATACCAGGAAACACTTCAGTTCCTCTCTTATACACCTTGAATAGTCAAAATAAATTTACATTTAAGAAGACCACATATATTCCCCTGGGAACCATAGTCCTGCTTGATTCCATTTTGCCAGAAGGCTTGACAGCCATCTCTATAGTTCCCAGCATATTCTGACTTCCCTTTCATGACTTAGGAACTGAAAGGCATGACCAGGAATGGGAGATGTCTTTTTTAGTCATTGCAAGCAGGAACGGTTGAATTTGGTTTCATTTAAAGTTAATTGCACATTTTGACTGATTTCGGTTTTGGCAAAATCTAAAGCATATTTTGAAAATCGCTTTTCCCATTAAATGCTAAAACCTTTTATTTTTAAAAGGAAATGTAATCCATATGTTTGGAATTTGTTTACATTAAAATTATAAAATGTATGTACCTTTTATTCATGTCCCAGAAGCTTTCTTCACTATTTTGTAAATTTCTTTTTAAAAAATCAAGAAGTGATACATTGCCAAAAACTAATGGGAACAAATCCATAACTATTAGAAATATCAATTTATGATTCCTTATGGTCTGACTTAGTAAAATATATCTTTGTGGTTTAGTCATCTCGTGGAAAAAATGATGTTCCTTCTTTAAAAGAAAAATACCTATATTGGTAGCGGATCCATTCTTCTCATGGAGAGAGGTTTCCTTCAGCTTACTTTTATTAAGCTGTTTGACCAAAATCAACTTTGAAAAATAATAATTCAGAATATGCACTAGTAAACCAGAAGCTGAGAATTTAAAATATGCTACTCGTTTCAAAAATATCTATAATTGAGAGGTTCCACTTTTGTAGTTTTCATAGTCAGACATCTTTTATTTGGCCAGGAGTTAACTCTCAGCTGTTAAGAGTGTGTAGTTACTACTCAGAGAATTTGAGTTCGGTTTTTAGAACTCACACAGTGGCTCACAACTGACTGTAACTCCAACACCAGAACTTAAAGGGTACTTGGACTCAAGTGTACAAACCTGCATGGAGACACATACCTAAAAACATAGCAAGATAGTAAATATACATCTTTTAGGACCCTTGTGGTTGAATTAAAGAAAAGTTGGAAGAAGCTGAGGAGGAGGGCAGCCCCATGAATAGAGCAGCAGTCTCAACAAACCTGGAACCCCCCTCACCGAGAGCTCTCAGACACTGAGCCACCAAACAGGCAACATACACGTGCTGGTTTGAGGCCCCGGACACATATACAACAGATTACTGCCTGGTCTGGCCTTAGTGGGAGAAGATGCACCTAACCCTTGAGACACTTACCCTTAAGACACTTGAGAGCCCAAAAAGTGGAGATACCTAGTTGGGGAGAGTGGTAGATTGGAAAGGTAAGCACATCCTCTTGAAGACATGGGGAAGAAGGAATGTGATGAGGAACTATGGGAGGGCCGACCAGGAGGAGGCTAACAACTGGACTGTAAAAAATAAAATAAAATAAACCTAATAAAAATGAGAAAAAAAACCTTTTAAAAAATCTCCCACCTGACAACAAGAAAATAAGAGAGGTGGCAAGAAAGCCTAGGTGTTCCACTAAAATTAGGCTGATCTTTGCCTAAATATTATGAAATTGTGTTTGCCTTTGACTAAGAATAGGAAAACTATTTCTGGGAAGGACCAGATAGTAACTATTTTAAGCCTTGCAAACCATATGGTTTCTATTACAACAATTCATTTATGTCACTGGAGTACAAAAACTGATACAGACAATACATGAATAAGCATGTGGTTGTGTAAGAATAAAACTTAATCAATTCTTTAAGATCTATATAATATATAACATACATGTTATATATAAATTTAAGCTACTTTTACAAAATGTGTAATAAAATATATAATTACTATTTGTTTGGGTGTGTATGTGTGTGTGTATGTTTAAAGTGTACCATAGTTTAAATTTTTCCTGTTTTTGTTGTGTTTCATTTGTTTTAAACAGGGTATCAGTACATAGTTTTGGCTGTCCTGGATCTCACTGAGATGATCAAGCTGGCCTCATATTCACAGAGATCCACCTATCTCTGCCTGGGATTGAAGGTGTGTGCCACCACATATGGATTGTACTTGAGATTGTATCTGGAAAAAAATGAACAAACTTTGCATTTCTTTTGTTTGAATTCTCCCAACTTAACTTGAAATGTTTAAAAAAATAACTTATAAGTAGATGAAACTTTATCCTTTGCACTCATGGACAATCACACTCAGGAGGCAGGAATTACTGGGGAGATTAAAGCCTCCTGAATCTGGTACATCGTGCACTTTCAGAAGCACAACCAGCGTATTTTTCATGATCTCAAACAATATTGAAGTTTCTGAGCAAAAGCAGTTTGACTAGGCTAAGCTATGGTGTTTGATGGCACAAGTTTGGTGTCTCTTCTCACTTTTATACTTGTTATATGCTCTTTCATACACTATGGTGATTTGTGGTCAACGTTTGCATTCTTGAACCTTGGATCACAGTCTTGTGCCTATATCATGCAGTAGTAGTTGAGAGCATAAGTTCCAGAGCCAGGCTATGATTAATCAAATATGCAAGCTGAAACTTACTAGCTGTAACCCTGGAATTATATACATGTAAATGCATTTCTTATTTCTTATAGAATACAATTCTCAGTATCTGTTGGGGGCATATAGCTCCAAACAAATAAGATTAAAAACTACATTTCTTGAAGGCTAGAGGGATAGTTTAGCATTTACATACCTGGTTGCTTCTCCAGAGGACCTGGGTTCAATTCTCAGTACCCACATTACAGCTCACACACACAGTTTGTAACTCCAATCCCAGGGCATCTGATGCACTCTTCTGCACTGTGGGCACCAGGCACACAAGTGGTTCACACAAATTCATTCAGGAAGAACAATGACACATATAAAATAAGAATAAAGTTTAAATAAGATTTAAAAACCAAATTTTCAATTTTTACTGCAAGTTTTTCTATATAATTAGTTTCTGGCCAATTAGAATAAAATCAAGGTCTTGCCAATTTTGTTTTCCACAGTTTAATACAGTGTGTTTCACTGTGGGTAATTTTTGTCTATTTTGGGATTCTGTGGCTGCTGTATATTGATGTCATTAATCATTCATAAAATTTTCCCAACTTTTACCTCCTCAAAACGACTTATCTACAGGCCCTTTTCTTTGGCTAAGTGTCTCCAATTAAACAAATATTAAGTGTATCAATTCCTTCTTTCTCACTTGTTAATTTTCCATTTGTTGGCTTTCTATGCTGCAGTTTGAACAGTTACCGTGAACTCATTCTCAACCTCCAGCCAGATCTTGTTATTTTCAGAGGTTTACAACAACTGTGTATCATGGCTTTGCCTGCCTGAGTCAGTGGTTCTGCTGACGTTGTCTGAACTTGCTCATGCCTCTGCAGTTAGCTTTCTGGGCAGTAGACATAGAACAGATTAGCCGGGTTGACTGCTGCATCTCACCTCTCCTATACATTCTTCTAGCAGGTCAGTGATGGAGGCAGTGGCACATGAGCAAGCAGTGGAACAAGTAGAAACACACATGCAAGTTGTTCTCTACCGGTACTGTCCTTTGAAGTAAGCTGTCTGGCAAAGACACTTTTCTATGTTGCTAAGTGTTCTTCTTCTTCTTCTTCTTTCTTTTTTTTTTTTTTTTTTTTTTGCAGTAGCGTGCTAATTTCTTCCTCTTGTCTCCTTATCATTCTACCAGTGACTGAGGCCACAGAAACAAAATGGATGGAGTTCTAGTACTTAAAGGAAAAGTCTGCTTTTTTTTCTATTATGATTTGCATTCGATAATAATCATTCAAAATTACAGGAAAAATAAAGCTCATTTCCAAATGTTTCTCTTTAAAATGTTCACTTCAGTTCACTGCCCAGGTAAGTGACTAAGAATGAAACCACTAAGCATTTCTATATTAAATTAAAAGAGTTTCCATAGGGTCTAAGAAGAAGTTAGCAGAGAGTTCAGAAATGCTGTAATGCCTTCCCCAGCTTATAAATGAAAAACTGCCCACTTGGATATTAGAACAAGGGTCAAGGAATAAGGACACATTGGAGGATCACAAAAGGACAATCAGAGTAGGAGCATAAAGAAAATGGAATTTTCCACAAATGTTTCATAGATGCTCTTTCCCCCTTTTGTTTACTGTAATGGGAAATTTGCTCTCAGGAGTATCCTGCATGTTGCTAATGTTGACCTTCTTTTTGCTTTTTGTCTGAGCATGATCTTATTTTAAGTACTCATTTAAGTAGCCAGGGAAAGTTTCTAGGATGTAGTCAATACACAGAAATTTAAATTTCATTGTCAAAAACAGGTTCATACGAAGCAAAGCAGTTGAATTGGGCATATGATTATCACTTAAACACATGTCTCTTAGATATTTCTGGGAACAATTCCCCATTCTGTGACATAATGTGGGTTATTACAAAGATAGAGTTAAAGAGGGCTAAGAGCACAGATTATCTAGCAGACAGAGCTGAATTTATAATATTATTATCATGCTTGGTTCTCAGAGTTAAACTGATGGTATTCTATCACCTTTATTGATATATATCAAAGATTATTAGATTAACAATCCTAACCTCTGAGTCATTCTGTGTCCCATGGCTCCTAGGCCTTCTTGAGAAAATCAGAGGCCTCAGCTACTAAAGGGAAGGAAAGGGGTCTAATGGGCTTCAGTATTTAAATCTGGGACATATGACTAAGTCCATGTCAACAAAATGTAATAAAAGGTCATGAAAACCAGTTTCCTGCCATCTTTAAAATAGTTTTTACAGAACTGGAGAAATGGTTCAGCAGTTAAGAGCCCTGACTGTTCCTCAAGAGGGGCTGGTTTCAATTCCCAGCACCTACCTGGCAGCTCACAATTGTCTGTAAATTCATTTCCAGGGGAATATGACATCCCTACACAAGCATATACACACGAAAAACGCCAATGCACTAAAAGATATGAAATAAAATGATTTTTCACAAAACCATTGGCACTCTCTTTCTTAATAAAAATATAGAAACTTATTGAAGACTATATTATCAACCCATCTTTGTTACCTAACAAACCACCTAAAACTGTGTGGCCTAAAAGAAACAACCATTTTGTTTATGGTTCTATTTTAACATTTTCAGAAGGGCTCTGCTTGAGAGTTCTTTTGTAAGCCATGTTTGAGATACTTCATATAGCTCTGAGAAACGGCACTGACTGAAGTGTGAGTGAGTATCAGGTGTAGTAGCTCATCTATTCTCCATGGGATCTCCTTTACTTAGGACTTTTCCATATCGGTTAAGAAGATTCTAGCAGGAGGTGTCAGTGTTGAAGATTCTGAATAAGGTCTGTGTTGAAGATTCTGAACAAAGTTTCAGTTGAAGGAATACAAAAACATTATTCACCAGAAGATTTTTACGACACCAATCTAAGATTGTTGTTATGTCCCTGATGATAAACAGGACAGAACTAATTGAAATTCCTGAAAATATAATGATCTTTATTATCGACTATTATAGTAATTGAGAAATAAGATGTGATCATGCTTAGCCACTATTATTTCATGGTTTATTTGTTAACACAATATGGCCTATTATGTAATATTAGCTAATATTGGGAGAATGACCTTATTCACAAGTATGAGAAAATGTTTACTATTACTACATTTATAATAAACCCCATAACATAAAGCTCCGAGTTGTTTTCCTTAGACTCATAAACCATTTGTTTAATAATATTTATAGTAGTTTAGAATGTACATGGTTGTTCAACATACACTAATTATTTAATCTTTGATAAAGAATTGTTTTTAGAGACCAAGACAAATTAAGCTAAGTATTAAACAATGTAGAGACCATTAAGTTAGAATAGGCTGGGTATTTTATTTAATCAGACTCTGCTCTGCATTTATCACTAGATGTGCTTGAAATACTCCAGCCATCAGTTATTATTAACATTATCTTTTGCACTAGTGTTTGTTGGAGAAGAAATAGAAAGGAGCTAAATGTCCCTTTTGGAATACACAACATATGAAATCTCTCTGTGATATCACAGATCCCAAGAGTCTTTGGATTGTTGAGTGTTATCCTTTTCCTTTCAGGGACATCAGGTTCCAAAGCTAAAATCTACTTAAGGTGGAGATGCTTAACTTTACTAATAAAAGTGCCAAGTAACTTTATTCAGAAAGTGATGTCAGATATGGAGAGTCCAACCCACAAGAGAAAGAAACATTCTGCAAAAGCATTTTTAAAGCCTAAAAATGCCCCCAAAACTACTAATTTAATTAGATGTGAAAACATCTCCCCAGCCAGAGGATCCAAGACCAGACCATAAACAAAAAGAGTATGTAGGGATGCAGAGCTTAAATAAGAAAGGTTGGCTCAAATGTCACCATGTGTCTATGAAGGCTTTTGATACAGAAGACTTGGAAGCTGATTTTTGGCATAGTTGCTCTACCAGCCTTTATAGTAAGGTCCCAATGATGTACAGGAGATATCATTAAAATATAGTCTATGGCCTAGACCTATAAGGTTTGTAGTTTTGTCTTATTCTAAATATTTAATTGACAAAAAATTCTCATAGCCTAAAGTAAACCATTTCAAAATGAACAATTCAGTGACATTAATATCTTCATAGATTTACACAACTGCCACCTCTATCAAGTTTGACACATTTTCAGTTTTCTAAAGGATGTCCTATACCTAGGAAGTCAATATGCTACCTCTGCTCTTTCATGTCCTCTGGTAATCAATAGTTTTCCTATCAGAAAATTTTCATCATATTGCATCGTACAATGTACAAACTAACATATCTGGCCCTTGAAATTCAACATAATAATTTGAACATCATCTACGTTGTGAGATGGATTCACACTTCATTTATTTTATATCTGACCCCTATTCCACTGAAAATAATTCATTTGCTCATCATTCCATGATATATATATATGTATATTTACATTTTGGCTAGTGCCATTACTGATATATTATACAAAGATGTAGTTGAGTACTGAATTTCAGTTGTTTTTTTTTTCAATATACTCATAGAAGCGAAAATCTGCCTCTTTTTGAATATTTATTTTAATGAACCATAACCACACCCATATGTTTATACTTCTTTATGGTTTTTTCAACTATAATAGAAGAAGTTAGTACTTGTAATGAAGGCCATATAGCCACACAGACAAAAATAATTGCAATCAGTCAGCCTTATTACAGAAAAATGCTGCTGACTCTTGGGATACAAGAAACTCCACTACCAATCTTTCTGACCTTTATGTGACTTAAGTTACTTCTTTTTTTTTTGCTCCTTTATGTAGTGGCAAGAAATTGGAGTTTTCCTTCTGTCCATAATGACTAACACCATGTGAGATTCTAAATTGGAATCAGAAATGAATGCCAGTGAAAATCCTTCCTATTCTTTCTTATCTTCCACTTGAAACTTTCAGGTTTCTCTTAAGAAACAAGGAAACAAAGTGAAGGAAGTGAAAGAGGAAGAAAGAAAGACAAAAAAATGTTGATGATTGGATTCTACCGCTAGAGATCCTGGGTCCTACCCATGATGAACTTAGTGTGGGATGAAGTCTGGCATCCAGATGTTTGTAGCTTGTACAAAACTTCCAACATGTGAAGTTTGTGGGGAACTGTCCTAGAGTTCAAGAAGCAAGCTTTGGAATTGTGTCAGCAGTGGCTGTTTTCAGACCAGGTCATTGTTAAATATGAATGAGAATAATATTTGCTCAAAATGCCAACTGGCTCTCTACCCATCAAGTGACTTCTGTCAAATATTCTATATAATGCAACTAATTTAGGCTATCAAGAGAATCCATGTAATTCAAAGATGAATGTATTTCAATCCCCTTTTCCCAAGAAACTGCCCGGCAAAGCTGTGACCTGCTTCCTGCCTCTCTTTGTATCAACAGCATTAGGTCACTGGGACCTCATCTTCATCGAGAGCAGAATGTACATGTTGATCCAGCACTTCATGTTTTAAGCTTGTCTCTTCCTATTTCCACATTACACACTTATTATATTCAGATGACTTGACATAGGACTAAGTTTTAAGATGTTTGAAAACTTCCAGATGAATAGTGAACTTATTCTTCCTTTAAACTAATGTAAAAATGCCTACATTCACACTCTTTATTTTATACTTCAAATGCCTTCTGATAAGCCTATATGTTCTAATCTCATCTTCCATATCTTCAGATTAGAAGGCACATGAATATTTCTTAACAAAAGTTAAATATGAGTCTTTGTGACAGCCCCCTGACCAGTATAGCTGAGTCTATGACAGCTACCCCTCTAAACTATTGCCTCCAGAGCTACAGGTGCCATTCTTTCAGAAGTTAAATCATTATCACGTGACTCTCCAATTTTTGGCCACCATGACAATGACACTGCTTGTGTTCTTTTTATTAAAGTCCATTTTCTCAAGAAATTGGTCATGTTTACATCTTATATCACATTTTATAGTGATTGTAATGTAAGATTAAGGCCATTTGTAAATGTGCAACATGACCTGCCCAAACATGGTTTATCTTACTAGTCACTGATTTAGTGACTGCTTTAGTCACCGCTTCGGTTACTGTTCCTTGGACCAGAAGCAACATGGAAGCTCCTTCTAACGGTTTCAATGGTAGTACACAACTAAGAAGAGCTGGAGATGAACTATGGTGATATGGTGACATCTATAATCCACTTTAATCAGGCATGTTACACTAACCAGGTAATATATTGCTGTGTCATGTCTCAGTCACATGACACAACAATGACTTTGCTCAGTATGCCTTCAGTAACCCCCAGAAAGCTTGTATCTGGTGGCATTGGAGTCCTGATGAGCTTCCTATGTTTTCTCTTGGACTCAGGCTTGCAGAAAAACAAATACTGAGCAAACACTTCTCTTGGATAAAGTTAGAAGCACCTAGAGGGCTGACCATTTGTTTGTTTGTTTGATTGACTGATTGAATGAATGATTGTTTTGTTTTATGTTTTAACTTCAAAACTGAGATATGTCCCTTTTTGTGCATCTAGTCCACTGATCCATTATGGTCACATAGCTACCTGCAATGAAACAAAGGTTGATGGGGCCATGGGTACAAAAGGAAAACTAATTGCTGAACAAGAATCTAATGCACATCACTGGAACGTTGAATAAATATATACAAGACAGACCCTGATACCTACTAAATGCAAATTAATTTCTATAAGAAGAAGAAATTAATAAAACTACAATTACACAATATCAAGAAAAAACATTGAGAATACAGACAATTGTTATTATTCATATGACAAATCCTAGAAAAAGAGTTTTTGTCAATAGTTCCTTTCTAGTTTTACTTTTAAAGAACGTATGCAGTATAAATTTTTTTATTTAAAAAAATCAATGGAAATACCTGGTACAGCAATTTTCTCATGGTTGTTTTGACTTTGAAAAACTGACCAGTTTTTTATCCATCTTTTAATGTGTGCATTTTTTAAAGAAAATTTCCAACTCCTATAATTAATTCTCTAACCACACTCAACTGGCAAGAACCTATAAATGAAAAAAAAAATCTTCCTTAAAGATACAGTTAAGGGCATAAAAATTAAAAATGTAATCAATTATCCATTATGTAATTACTTAGGAGACAGGAAAGATACGTTCTTCTCTTTGTTTTACCTCAGTGACTAGAACATTATGGCCAATAAGCGTTTGTTGACTTAAACACATAAGTTTTTATCAAGATGCCCACCAACTGTCAAATGCTAAGATGAGTGAATTTTTGAAAGAAGATCAGTGGCCTGGAGAGATGGCTCTGCAGTTAAGAACCCTATTCTTCCAAAGGATCCAGGTTCAATTCCCAGCACCCACAACTGGTAACTCTAGTTCCAGAGAACCTGGCATTCTCATATAGACATGCACATAGGTGAAACACTGATGTATATAAAGTAAATAAATTATTTTAAAAAATAAAGGTGATTTTCCAAGTGCTATTATGTGAACTGAGGCTGAGTGCTATAATTAATACCTGTAGGGTGTGGGTCATGACCCTTTCAGGGGTTGCATATCAGATATCCTAAATATTAGGTGTTTATTTTTTGACTCAATTACAAATATTCAGTATTAATGAAAATAATTTAATGCTTGTGGGTCACTACAACAGGAGGAAATGCATTAAAGGGTCACAGGCTTAGGGAGGTTTAGAACAAGTGCTTTAGAAGTAAACAATTGATCTCTTAATATATAGAGATATAGTTCAGTGGTAGAATACATGAAGCCTTGAATTGATTGCACAGCACTGTGTATACTTGATAGAGTGGCAGCTGCCTATAATTCTAGCATCCAAGAACTGGAGATGGAAGCATGAGAAACTATTTTTTTATTTTAGTATCTCTGTGCTTTTTTTATTGAACAACTTTATTTAAAAAAACAAAGATAAATGTACAAATTTTAAGCATTTTTGTATAAAAGTATATGAATATATTTTTGTCAGTGCTTGGTTTTTTTTTAAAGTTTGATAGTGTACATTAAGATCTTACTAGTTACTATGAGTACAAAGTACATGTAAAACAGGATGTAACCTGGCATTAGACAAAGTTTTCTTGGTGTGTAAGGATTAAGCATAATGGTTTTTTATTTTTTTTCTTGAACTTCACACATTCGGTGAGATTTTTCTGGGGTGTTCAGAGCTTTCTGGAGTTAGTATCCAATTATCAGTGACTGCATATTATGTCTGTTCTTTTGTGACTGGGTAATCTCACCCAGTATGATATTTTCTAGATGCATCCATTTTCTTAAGAATTTCATAAGGTCATTTTTTTTCTGATAGCTGAGTAGTACTCCATTGTGATTGTTTTGATGAGACACTTGATGAGGAGAGATATTTTTTAATTGAACAACTTTATTTTAAAAAACAAAGATAAATGTACAAATTTTAAAAGAATTTTTGCATAAAATTATATCAATACATTTTTGTCAATACTTGATTTTTTAAAGCTTTAATAGTATGCATTAAAATCTTACTATTTGCAATGAGCATAAATTACATGTAATACAAGTTGTAACCTGTAAATAGTCAAAGTTTTCATGGTGTGTAAAGATTAAGCATAATTTTTTTTGTTTTTCTTGAACTTCATATAGTCTGTGAGGTATTACTGGGATGTTCAGAGCTTTCTGGGGTCAGTATCCAATTATCAGTGCATATTATGTCTATTCTTTTGTGACTGGGTTACCTCACTCAGGATGATATTCATTCACTCAGGATGCATCCATTTTCTTAAGAATTTTATAAGGTCATTGTTTCTGATAGCTGAGTAGTACCCCATTGTCTAAATATACCACAATTTTTGTATCCATTCATCTACTGAAGGACATCTGGGTTCTTTCCAGCTTCTGCCTATTATAAATAGAGCTGCTATGAACATTGTGGTGCATGTGTCTTTGTTGTATGTTGTAGCTTCTCTGGGGTATATACCCAGAAGTGGAATAACTGGGTCTTCAGGTAGTACTATGTCCAATTTTCTGAGGAATGGCCAGACTGATTTCCAGAGTGGTTGTACCAATTTACAACCCCTGAGAAACTTAAGGTTACCATAAACTATATAGCAAGTTCCAGGTCATTCTGACTTTTAAGAAAAGCAGGATCTCAATATATTAGCCTCTAATTTATCAAAATATATATTCAAATATATCAGAAATATTCTATGATATGATGTGTTCCAATTCCAGATAATGACATTTTATGTACTGCTCATAATGTGACAGGGGACTGTGAGGAATGACTTCAGTTTAAGTTCAACAGATTCATTTCTAACATCTTGTCTTGGTGAAAAGTTCCATGAATTTTGGGTTACTCTGTCTCCAGGATCACAGACACTTAATGTAAATGACTATAGTTGGAGAATATGCTCATGTAAGAAAGAAATACATAAGCTGGTTCCAGTTTTATCTGCACCTGGAGACAACCCTTTTTCACAGTTCTCTGTGCCCAAAGCCTGCCAGGAGGGTACTGTTCTCCCAGGAGTGCTTACATACCTGAAAGCACAAGGAAGACCACCACTTCTACACTGAGAGACCCTTCCAGAGCTTTCAGAACACGAAAACAAAGAGTAACTGGGGAAGGGATCCTGTCTGGTTTCTCTCTGCCCATTGGAGCTGACCCTGTGCCACAGTTCTCCATAGCTAAACTCTGCCCAGAGAGCTTGTCTTCCAGGAGTACTGGTACACAGGCTTACAGGAGGGTCAAGCCACACTCAGAGACAGCAAGACCAGTTAACACCAGAGATGATCA
Organism: Micromys minutus; assembly: GCF_963924665.1. Taxonomy (NCBI): domain Eukaryota; kingdom Metazoa; phylum Chordata; class Mammalia; order Rodentia; family Muridae; genus Micromys; species Micromys minutus. The sequence continues at coordinate 20,848,818 of NC_137970.1, read as the reverse complement.
GATGGCAAGAGGCAAGAGCAAGAACTTAAGCAACAGAATCCAAGGTCACTTAACATCATTAGAACCCAGTTCTCCCAACAAAGCAACCCCTGAATACCTCACAAACCAGAAAAGCAAGATTCTGATGTAAAATCACATCTCATGATGATGTTAAAGAAGCAAACTTATTTCAGAGAAAAATACAGAAACTACCTTAGAGTAAAAGGCTGCGAAAAAACCTTCCAAGAAAATGGTCCCAGGATACAAGCTGTAGTAGCCATTCTATTATCGAATAAAATAGATTTTCAACCAAAAGATATCAAAAAAGATAATGAAGAGACCATTTACTTATTTCTGGAAAAATCTATCAAGAGGAACTCTCAATTGTTAACGTCTATGCTCCAAATGCAAGGACACCCAATTTCACAAAAGAAACACTACTACAGCTCATAGCATATACTGCACCATACACAATAATAGTGGCAGACTTCATCTTCTCACTCTCATCAATGTACAGATAGATCATGAAAGCAGAAACTGAACAGAACACAGCAAAACTAGCAGGGGTTATAATCCAGTTAGATTTAACAGACATCGATAGAATATTTCATCTTAAAAAAAAGAATATACCATCTTACCAGCACCTCACAGTACCTTCACCAAAACTGGCCATATGGTCAGTCACCAAACAGGCCTCAACAGATATAAGAAGATCAAAGTACTCGCATGCATCTTATCATGTCACCATGGACTAAGGCTTTTCTTTAACAACAAGAAACAATAAAAAGCCCACATACAAATGGAAATTAAGCAATGTACCACTCAGTGATAACATGAAAAAAGAAGAAATAAAGAAAGAAATTAAGAATTTTTTTTAGAATTTATCGAAAATGAAACATACCCAAACATAAGGGAAACAATAAAAGCAGCAGTAAGAGAAAAACTCATAGCTCTAAGTGCCTTCAAAAAGAAACTGGAAAGAGGATACACTAGTAGCTTGAGAGGAAATATGAATGCTCTGGAACAAAAGAAAAGCAGACACACCCAAGAGGAGTAGATGGCAGGAAATACTAAAACTCAGAGCAGAAATCAACCAAGTAGAAACAAAAAGAATCAGGAGCTGCTTCTGAGAAAATCAACAGGATCAGTAAGCACTTAGCCAGACTCACTAGAGGGCACAGAGAGTATCCAAATGAACAAAATCAGAAATGAAAGGGAAGACAGAACAACAAAACAGAGAAAATTCAAGAAATCATTAGATCCTACTACAAATGCCTATACTCAACAAAATTGGAAAATCTCATAGAAATGGACATTTTTCTAGACAGATACCAGGTACCAAAGTTAAATCAGGATGAGATAAACCATCTAAACGGGTCCCACAACACTTAAATAAATAGAAGCAGTAATCAAAATTTTCCCAAGCCCCTCCCCCAAAAAAGCCCTGGAGAGATGGATTCAGTCCAGAATTCTATCAGATCTTCTTAGAAGACCTAATACCAATACTCTCCAAACTATTCCACAAAATAGAAACAGAAGGAACACTAGCCAACTCAATAGTTGAAGCCGCAATTTACATTCATAAATAAGCCACACAAAGACTCTACAAAAAAAGAGAACTTCAGAACAATTTCCCTGATGAACTGCAATGCAAAAATACCCAATAAAATTCTTGAAAACCAGATCCAAGAACACATCATTGATCAATGATCATTTAGCATGATAAAGTAGGCTTCCTTCCAGGGATTCAGGAATGGTTCAATATAGGGAAATCCATCAAACTCATTTACCATAAAAAGAATCTCAAAGAAAAAAACCACATGGTCATCTCACTAGATGCTGAGGAAGCATTTGACAAAATTCAACACCCCTTCATGTTAAGTCTTGGAAAGGTCAGGAATTCAACGACCATACCTAAACATAGTAAAAGCAATATACAGCAAACTGGTAGCAAATATCAAGCTAAATGGTAAGAAACTTAAAGCAACCCCACTATAATCAGGGACTAGACAAGGCTGCCTATTCTCCCCCTACCTATCCAATATCATCCTGGCCAGAGCAATTAGACAAAAATTGGAAGTCAAACGGATACAAGTAGGAAGGAAGAAAACTAAATATCACTATTTGCAGATGACATGATAGTATACTTAAGTGACCTTAAAATTTCAACCAGAAAACTCCTACAGCTGATAAACAACTTCAACAAAATGCCTGGATATAAAATTAACTCAAACAAATCAGTAACCTTCCTCTACTCAATGAATAAACATACTCACAAGGAAATTAGGGAAAAGCCACCTTCAACAATAATCAAAAACCATATGACATACCTTAGAGTAAGCCGAACTAGACAAGTGAAAGATCTGTATGACAAGAACTTCATATCTCTGAAGAAGGAAATTGAAAAAGATCTCAGAAGATGGAAAGATCTCCCATTTTCATGGATTGGAAGAATCAACACTGTAAAAATGGCTATCTTGCCAAAAGAAATCCAGATTCAATGCAATTCCCATCAAAATTTCAACTCAGTTCTTCATAGAGTAAGAAAGAGCAATTTGCAAATTCATTTGGTATAACAAAAAACCTAGGACAGCGAGATCTTTTCTCAACAATAAAACCTTCTGTGAGAATCACCATTCCTGACCTCAATCTATATTACAAAACAATTGTGATAAAAACCACATGGTATTGGTATAGAGACAGGCAGGTAGAAAAATGGAACAGAATTGAAGACCCAAAATGAACCCACACACCTATGGTCCCTTGATCTTTGACAAAGGAGTTAAAAACATTCAATGGAGAAAGAACAGCCTCTTCAATAAATGGCTAGTCCAACTGGCAGTCAGCTTGGGGAAGAATGCAAATCATTCCTTTCTTATCTCTGTGCACAAAGCTCAAGTGCAAGTGGATCAAAGACTTCCACATAAAGCCAGGCACACTGAAACTATTAGAAGAGAAAGTGGGGAAGAGCTTCAAACATATAGGCAGAGGGGAAATTTTTCTGAATAGAATAACAATGGCTTATGTTATAAGAACAATAATTGATAAATGGGACCTCATGAAATTGCAAATTTTCTGTAAGGCTAAGGACACTCTCAAGAGAACAAAATAGCATCCAACAGATTGGGAAAGGCTCTTTACCAATCCTGTATCAGATAGAGTTCTAATATACAATATATACAAAGAACTGAAAAGTTTAGATTCCAGAGAATCAAATAATCCTACTATAAATAGGGTACAGAGCTAAATAAAAAATTCTCAACTGAGGAATATCGAATGTCTGAGACGCAACTAAAGAAATGTTCAACATCCCTAGTTAGCAGGGAAATGGAAATCAAAACAACCCTGAGATTTCACCTCACACCAGTCAGAATGGCTAAGATAAAAAAAAAAAAAAAAAAAAAAAAAAAAAAAAAAAAAAAAAAAAAAAAAAAAACTAAATGTGACATCATATACTGACTAGGATCTGGAGAAAGAAGAACACTCCTCCATTTTTGGTGGGATTGCAAGCTGACACCACCACTCTGGAAATCATTCTGACAGTTCTTCAGAAAATTGGACATAGTACTACCTGAAGACCAAGATATTCCACTCCTGGGCATATATGCAAACAATGCTCTAGCATATAACAAGAACATATGCTCCACCATGTTCATAGCAGCCTTATTTATAATAGCCAGAAGCTGGAGAGAACCCAGATGTCCTTCAACAGAGGAATGGTACAGAAACTGTGATACATTTACACAATGGAGTACTAAGCAGCTATTTAAAACAATGACTTTATGAAATTCCTAGGTAAATGGATAGAGCTAGAAATTATCATCCTGACTGAAGTAGCCCAGTCACAAAAGAGCACGCATGGTATAAACCCACTGATAAGTGGATACCAGCACCAGAAAGGTCTGAATTCCCAAGAAACTATTCACAGACCTTATGAAGCTCAAAAAAGTAAGGCCAAAATGTTGATGCATCAGTAAATTTTAAAAGGGAGAGCAAAATATTCATGGGAGGAAATATAAAAATAAATAAAGGAGCAGGGATTGGAGAAACGGTCATTCAGAAACTGCCTCACCAGGGGATCCATCCCATATGCAGCCACCAAACCCAAGCTCTGTTGCTGATGCCAAGAAGTGCTTACTGGCAGGAAATAGATAGGGATACTTCCTCATAGGCTCTCCCGGAGTCATACAGATACAGTGAGAATGCTTTCACCTAACCATTGGACTGAACACAGGGACTTCAATGAAGGTGCTAAAGAAAGGCCTGAAGGGGCTGAAAAGGTTTTCAACGCTATGTGCAGAACAACATTATCAACCAACCAAACCCTCCACAACTCCCATGGACTAAAGAACCAACTATTGAGCACACACTGAAAGAGTCATGGCTCCAGTTGCATATGTAGCAGAGGATAGCATTGTCTGGCATCATTGTGAGAAGAGACCTTTGGCCCAGTGAGGGCATGTTTTCCCAATGTGGGGGAATGCCAAGGCACTGAGGTGGAGAGGGTAATTGGGAACTAGTGCACCTTCCTGGAGACAAGTAGAGGAGGAGGGGGAAGGGATAACATTTGGAATGTAAACACAGAGGGTATCTAATAAAAGAAAAATAGTAACATTATTCTCACCTGCATTAGGGTTAGAACCAACTATGGTAAATATGGTTTCTTTATTAGCTCTATAAAACAAAACAAAGACAAAAATTATAACCAATAAAATATTTTCGTAGCTTTGTGACTTAAAGTGCAGTCCATGGAACAGCAGCAATGATCATCACCTGGACCTCATTAGAACTGTGCAATCTCAGGCTCCACCCAAGATCTGCATCATCTGCATCTACATAGCCATGCACGTTCACACTGACACAGGGCAACTTGCTGTACTCTGTTTTGTACTGTTAGAACAAGTCGGTTGAGAACCTAGCTTTAGAGAATAAAGGCCTTCTCTTTGATTAATTTATAAACACCAGATCTATTTATGTTTTGATTCTGCTCATTATGAGCAGCATTTCACAGTATGAACTAAACCATTGGGGAACTTCTCACATTCTAATTATTGTCTTCACATATTATTTCAAAGTACTAGCAACAACAATAGTAAGCCAAAATGAGGTCCACCTGGATAAGATGCCATAAGGTGCTGAGAAGAAGGTATAATCTTTTGTTTTAGGATAAAATATTCTATAGACATCTGTTAAACCTATTTGGTTCATAACTTTTGGTAGTTTCACTGTATCTCTGCTCAGTTTCTGTCTCCATGATCTGTCCATTGATGACAGTGGGGTGTTGAAGTCTCCCACTATTACTGTGTGTGGTGAAATATATTCTTTGAGCTTTAGTAGAGTTTCTTTTATGAATGTAGGGCTCTTCCATTTGGAGCATAGATGTTCCGAATTGAGAGTTCATCTTGATAGATTTTTTCTTTGATGAATATAAAAGCGTCCTTCTTTGTCTTTTTTTTTTTTTTTTTTTTTTTTTTGACTTATTGCTGAAATTCTATTTTATTTAATATTAGGATGGCTACTCCAACTTCTTTTTTGGGACCATTTGCTTGGAAAGTTTTTTCTTAACATTTTATTCTCAGTTAGTGCCTGTCTTTGTTGCTGAGATAAGTTTCCTGTATGCAGCCAAGCAGCAAAGTTCTGGATCCTGTTTATGTATCCAGTATGATAGTCTATGTCTTTTTATTGGACAAGTGAGCTCATTGATGTTAAGGAATACTAAGGAATAATGATTGTTGTTTCCTGCTATTTTTGATGTTACAGATAGAATGATATTTGTGTGCTTTTCTTGTTTGGTATTTGTTGCAAAATAATTTGTTTCTTGATTTTACTATGGTGAAGTTCACCTCTTTGTGGCGGTTGGTTTTTTTTTTTTTTTTTTTTTTTTTTTTTTTTTATCTATTATCCTTTGTAGGACTGGATTTGTGGACAGATATTGTTTCAATTTGGTTTTGTCCTGGAATATCTTGGTTTTTTCATCTATGGTGACTGAGAACTTTGCTGGATATAGTAACCTGGGCTGGAACTTGTATTCCTTTAGGCTCTGTATGATGTCATTCTCGTCTTCTCGCTTTCATAGTCTGTTGTCATTCTGATCAGTCTGTCTTTATATGTTACTTGTCCTTTTTCTCTTACTGCTTTTAGTATTCTTTCTTTGTTTTGAGCATTTGTTGTTTTGACTATTCTGTGTCAGGAAGAAGTTTTTTTCTGGTCCAGGCTATCTGGGGTTCTGTAGGCTTCTTTCTTGTATGTTCATACATATCTCTTTTTTTAGGTTAGGAAAGTATTTTTCTATAATTTTGTTGAAGATATTTACTGTGCCTTTCAGTTGATATTCTTCATCCTCTTCTATAACTATTATTCTCAGGTTTGGTCTTATTGTATTCTGGAATTCCTGGATGTTTTAGGTTAGAATCTTTTTGATTTTTGCATTTAGTCTTACTGTTGTGTCAATGATTTCTATGGTATCGTCTGCCCCTGAGTTTCTCTCCTGCATCTCTTGTATTCTGTTGGTGATGCTAGCATCAATGACCCCTGATGTCTTTCCTTCAGGGATGTCTATTTTCTTATTTCTTCATTGTTTTTATGTCTGTTTTCAGTTCCTGCACCTGGTTGTTTGTGCTTTTCTGTAGTTCTTTAAGTGATCTTTGTGGGTTTGTGTGTGTGTGTGCGTGTGTGTGTGTGTGTGTGTGTGTGTTTCCTCTTTAAGGGCTTCAACTTGTTTGCATTTATTCTCTTGGTTTTCCTTTACTTCTTTAAGTGTGTTATTTATTCGCTATTCAAAGATCTCCATCATCATTATGAAGTATAATTTTAAGTCTACATCTTGTTTTTCTGGTGAGTTGGGATATTCACTAATTGCAGTGGTGGGAGAACTGGGTTCTGATGCTGTCAATTTATCTTGGTTTCAGTTTTTTAGAGTCTTGAGCTTGCCTCTTGCCATCTCTCTGTAGGTGATGCTAGGTCATCTTGTTGTATTTTACTGAATCTTGTCCCTCTTTTGGGTCTGTGGGCCCGTGAACTCAAGAGGGAGATTGTTCCAGTGTGTTCCTCTCTCTGGGTAGGCTGTGACTTCTGCTGGCAGAGCCCAGTCCTGATGTTCCTGGGCCGGTTCTGGCCTTGGGCCGAAAGTGTGCGCTCCCAGGCAGTACAGCTGCTTGTATTGCTGGAGTTCTGGCCAGCCTCTCCCCTGCTGGACAGTGGGTAACAGAAGTTGGCTCACCCTTCCACTTAGGATGAAGAGACCTCCTGCAGCTCTTCCGAGTATCCTGTGACCGGTGGGTGGCTGTCTGAAACTTTTTAAGAAGTAAAAAGAAAAGGTTTTTAAAAGACTTAAAATGAAAGGAAAGGGGAAATATTTTTAAGATTATTTATGAAGCTAATGAAACATTCCTTTCACACTTTGTCACATGTTTTAACCTAAACTATTATAATAGCATATATTCATTTAATTAACAAATCTTCTTGGAACATTTTGCTAAATTCTTTTCTGAGGGAGATGTAAGCCAAGTCTATCCCTTTTCTTAAGGTCCCAACCACAATTAAAGGTGCAATTCCACCAAAGTTCACTCCGAGGAAACCAATGGGTATATTACACTTCCTTGCAAAGCATGTATAAAGAATTACCTACAGAGGTTTGAGCATTCCGTTCTAGCAAGCCACACACAGAAATCATTTATTCAGCAAATATGTAACCCCTATGCACTAGATCTCTCTCAGGCCACAGTTAGATACTGTCAATAAGCTTATCTGGGATGATCTTTTCCAAGTGAAGGGACAACTGAATACAGGAAGAACAATCACCACAGCATGTTGAACAGTGTCCAAAATCAAAACAGAAAAGGGAGACAGGGCAGAAGGAAAGAAACAAAGAAGAAAGGAAGGGCGGAAATAAAGGAAGAAAAGAAGGAAGGAAGGAAAAGAGAGAGAGAGAGAAAGAGACAGAGAGAGACAGAGAGAGAGACAGAGAGAGAGACACACACACACACACAGAGAGAGAGAGAGAGAGAGAGAGAGAGAGAGAGAGAGAGAGAGAGACACACACACAGAGAGAGAGAGAGAGAGAGAGAGAGAGAGAGAGAGAGAGAGAGAGAGAGAGAGAGAGAGGAGAGAGAGGGGTGAAGAGAATGGAAAGGAGGTAAGGTAAGGGAAAGAAAGATAAATACATGAGAGGCAAGTCATAACTGCACTGAGAGAAACCTAATAAAAATCTTGAGAATATGAATTTAAGACAGACTCTCCTTCAGGCAGTTTAAATCATCACTTCTTCCAAATATTTAACAAATTATTAGTAGGGAAATAGTAGAAAAATCTATACTTTAAACAATATTCCTCAACCTATATATGAACCTTTTTATTCTTTATCATTCAAGGTTCTGACTGGCAAACGTTGGAATCCTTTGTCTGACAAGTTTAAGCAAGAAGGGGATTTACTGAAAGTTATACAGTTGCTTTAGCATCACTGGAGAACTGAGAAAGCAAATCCAAGACAGAGATTTCAGGAAAAATGCCGAAGCCATGCTGCAAATTAATATGATTTGAAGGAAAATGTCTCTCTGGTTTTACTGCTGCCACTGAGAGTAATAAGAGTATCTGCCTTATACATGAGAAAGTAAGACTTGTCACTTGTCCCACCATGAAACACAGCTAGACAGACTGCTACCTGACCAGGGGAACTGAAGCTCATGGAGGAGCCTGTTTCCTTTCTCCACTCTGAATGAAGTTTCAGAGTAGCTATTTTATTCTAAATAGCAGAAGCTGGGTAGCTTTAAAAGAGTTGAGAGTTTGAGCTCTGATTGTCTATCTACAATAGACTGTCCTGATGCACACTCTCACCCAATAAACCACATTAAAGAAAACAGGGATTTGAGGCAATTATGTCAGTGATCAACCTCGTAACTTGACTTAGTAATCTATATTCTACATTTTATTACTCTTCTTAGCCTTTTCATCCTGTCCCAACTTACATGTTGTTGCTGTTCACATACAATTGCAGAAAATGCCAATGTTGTTCATGATCACTTTGCCTGTCTTTTGTAGGATATATACATGCCAGACAATTGCAAATGTGGTTGGAAATTACATTTGTTTGAATCTCCCCCCCCACACACACCACAGAGCTAGTTTTCAGTTTGTTATCCTAAGTTTTCCTTTCATTATTCTGGTTTGTCTTCACTCATCACTTCTCACGTGAAGTGTCAAAATCCATCTCTTCAAAAAGTCATTCTATTTGCCTCCCAGCATGGATTTCTGCAACACAGACCCTGAAAAGCTGAAGACATATTTAGGTTCTATTATAACTAGGATTTTGCAGGGAAGTTAAGTGTCTGTCAAACAGATCATTTGGCTCAAGATCTGAATGTAACAAATAAAAGTAATCTGATTTGCTTGATGTGGGCAGGAAACTACATTTGGGTCTTTCTTAGTACATTGCTAGGTAATAATGAAAAGATGGTGGGTGTGTGTGCAAGATGACTGCTGGATTGGTCATTCCAGTCTCCTCTGGTATGCAGTCAAAGCATATTTGGTCCCCTAGGTTTTGTGAATTACTTCATGTCCTGTGTATTGGTCTGTTTTTCTGTTGCAAATACCTTAAAATTACACACCGAGTTTTAACCAAAAAAAAAAAAAAAAAAAAAAAAAAAAAAGAGAGAGAGAGAAAGAGAGAGAGATTTGAGTTTATAATTCCAGAAATTCAAAGTTCAAATTCCATATGCAGTGTAACATGTAAAAATAAGGTTAAATACAGTACAACATTAATATAAGTAATCCGTGAAGAAGAATATGAAATCAATCAATAATATAAATACACATTAATATTTGTTATGTGTGCTTTAAAATATGAAGTTACTAGATGTACCACAGAATATTTTAATAAAAATTCCCTTATATTTTCTTTTAATCTTTTGGTCTTGACACCTACATTTCTTAAATTATGTTACTATATAAGTAAAATGTTTTACCAATTTTTTCCCATGAGAAAAAATATTTTTCCTATACAACGCTATCTAATTCAATAATTTCCCCCATACCTACATGAAACTATAAGAAGAAAAGTATTTTATTCATAGTGTATTGTGTGTATGAGTGTGTATATGTGTGTGTGTGGGGGAGAGATTAGTCAATTTTCTATTGCTTTGATAAAACTTCACAGTCAAAGTAACTTATAAAAGAAGGTATTTCATTCCTCTTACAGTTCTAAAATGTTAGTGTCAATGATGGTTGAGTAAAAGGCATGGTAGCAGGAATAGTTGCAACCAATCAGAAGACGGAGAGTACTCAGGAATGTTGGGGAGCATTTGAAACCTCAAAGCCCTCTTCTGTGACACATCTCCAATAATGCCAAAATTTGTAGTTTTTCCCAAACAGGTCTACCAACTGGGGACCAAACAGTCAAATATATAAGCATATGGAATCTATTCTCATTCAAATCAGCACATTATTAAAATTAGAGAAAAAATTAGACTATAGATGGATGGATGGACGGACGGAAAGACGGACGGATGGATGGACAGACAGACAGGCAGATAGATAGATAGATAGATAGATAGATAGATAGATAGATAGATAGATAGATACATAGATAGATAGATACATAGATAGATAGATAGAAAGATAGACAGACAGACAGACAGATAGATAGATAGATAGATAGATAGATAGATAGATAGATAGATACATAGATAGATAGATACATAGATAGATAGATAGAAAGATATACAGACAGACAGACAGATAGACAGATAGATATAAACTTCATGGTAAATATAGAAGATATCCAAAAAGAGCATTGAAGAATTCTCCTGAATAATGGCAAAGAAAATTTTTTGGCATCTTTTATATTATTTGATTTATGATAATTTATTTTCTATTGGCTCAGAAGTTAATACTCTAAAAACTTACCATGAATATTTAACAAAGTATAAATTTTAATAACATGCTAGCTTTAAAAAAATTAAGAAATTTTAAAATTCATTAACTTTATTTCTTCTCATTCTATTTTCTGAAGTGTTTTATCTCTAATATTCATTTTAAAAGATAGGATTCGTTTATATTTATATACAAAATTATAGTTATCACCACTTATTCAAATATCTCATATTTTTTATGAATTTGTTTTCCTTTATCCAGAGATAAATCTACTAAAGATTGCCATTCACCATTGCTTCCAAATGGCTAAAGTTGCCAACATTTAAGAAATTCTTCCTATCATCTAGATTGTGTTCCTCTGAGTATGATAATGTCTTAGAGACTGTTTCAGTACAATATGTTAGGTGTGATTCCTTTGTACTTGTTACTCTTAGAATCCATTGTGTTACTTTCATTCATGAATTTAGTGATTTCCATAGGTTCTGGCTGAACTATTAGCTGTTAAAACATTTTCTCTCTTAAATTCCCTTTGTTTTTACCATGTACAACTCCAATGATATGTGCATCACTCTTGATCTTCTTCCCATTCTTCCATATTTTCCAACTCTATGTTATTCCTTGCTTCATTCTGGATATGTTCTTCAAAGATTTATTTAATTTCACTATCTCTTTATGTCTAACTTGATGTTTAAAACATACAATTTAATTTAAATAAAATTTGGCAAATTAAATAATCATACATCAAACAGCTACACTTTTGTTGCATATGTATGGCAACAGAGTTTTCAATTTCAGTATTTGTACTTTTCCATGTAAATCTTCAGCTTTTCTGTTTCTCACATTTACCCAAGTGTTCTCAGTTATCTACTGAAGATAACTCTTTGGAATTCAGTCTTTAAACATTTCATAGACCTATTGCCATCAAATAGTCTTTGTTAATGTTTTTGTTTTACTGACACACATTGTCTTAGTTCCTTGTGTATTTAGAATTTTTCAAGGTGAGTTCCTGTTATTTAAAGACTTGGGTCAACCCTTTGTTTAATTTCCTTCATTTTTTCAATATTGCCCCTCACTATGTGACTAAGGCTGACCTCAAACTTGGGAGCTTTATGTCTTAATACAGGTATATTTTACATTCCCACCTCAGCTTCTAGAAGAATGTAGAAAATACTACTATAGGCAACTTCAACTTTATTTCTCTACATTCAGGACTAAAATAAATTTGATCATCAGATTTTACATATTTTGGGGGTCATGACTGCACAGTAATGGAAGAGACATGCACATATAAGAAAACATATTTATGTCTTAATATTACTTCATCTATATTTTTCATTCAGAATCTTTCCTAGGGGCTTGGATCAATACAGGATTTCAAGGGCCAACATTCTTACTTTCCAAAACTTTGCTATCCATCTCTCCATCTCTGTCAGTTCTTTTCTGATAAAGTAGCAGAACTCATGCCAAGACTACTTCTGATAGTTTCCTGCCTGTGTCCCTAGTGTGAGCACTCTTGTTATTTCTGTGATTATTATTATTACCACCATTGTGTATTTATGATTTTCTCCCCCCCCCCCCACTGAGGACTCAGCATTGCATTAAAAAGTGTGTCATAATATATCCAGAGTCAGGTTGCTATACCAACAGGACTTCTGGTACCCTAAAAAATAAATTTCCAATGTCAAAAACAACTTTACTGAGTTAAAGCAGTGAAAGAAATGCACATTAAGATTGGATTTCTCGACAGGCTGAGCTACTGTGACCTGGAACAGATCTTAGGAACTTCTGTTCCCAACCGGAGAGGACTTCAGGACGCAGAGCAGAGCCTGGCCCAACCACCAGCCGGAAAGACGGCTTGTACAGGCTGAGCAACTGTGACCGGGAACAGATCTTAGGAACTTCTGTTCCCACCCGGAGAGGACTTCAGGACGCAGAGCAGAGCCTGGCCCAACCACCAGCCGGAAAGACGGCTTGTACAGGCTGAGCAACTGGTGAGTGGGAGACCTAGGCTGCGGGGGAGCAGAGGGATCTCTGCGGAGTGCACACAGAAAGGGCACCCCCTGCCCTGGCCTGCCTTGTCCTCCCCGATACAGTGACCGGGAACAGATCTTAGGAACTTCTGTTTTCACCCGGAGACGACTTCAGGACACAGAGCAGAGCCTGGCCCAACCACCAGCCGGAAAGGCGGCTAGTACAGGCTGAGCTACTGTGACCAGGAACAGATCTTAGGAACGTCTGTTCCCATCCGGGGGCGACTTCAGGACGCAGAGCAGAGCCTGTCCCAGCTGCCACCTGGAACCTGGGCTGCTGGGGAGTAGAGAGATCTCTGAGGAGTGCACACGGAAAGTGTACCAGGGACACAGACCAGATACAAGGGAAAGGCAAGAACATATCACTGACAACAAAATGGCAAGAGGAAAGAGAAAGAGTATATCCCAAGGAAACCAAGACAATCTAGCAACACCAGAACACAGCTCTCCGATAGTAGCAAACATAGGAATTCCAAACACTCCAGAGAAAGAAGACACAGACCTGAAAACATGCCTCAAGACGCTGATAGAGTTACTTAAACAAGAAAGGGAGGAAAAGCAAAAAGATTCAGAAGCTTTTAAAGAAGAAACAAGAAAAACACTCAAAGAACTCAAAGAACGAGACGAAAACAGAACCAAAGAAATAAAGGAATGGAAGAGGGAAATTAAAACAGAAATTGACACAATAAAGAAAGCGCTAAAAGAGATAACCCTAGAGTCAGAACACCAAAAAAAGAAATCAGGAGTCACAGAAGCAAGCATTTCCAACAGATTACAAGAGATCGAGGAGAGAATCTCAGGGGCAGAAGACAACATTGCAAACATAGACAAAACAGCCAGAGAAGATGCAAAAAACAAAAAGCTCCTAACCCAAAATGTCCAGGAAATACAAGACACAATGAGAAGACCGAACCTAAGGATAATAGGAATAGAAGAGGGAGAAGAGTATCAACTAAGAGGCACAGTAAATATCTTCAACAAAATCATAGAAGAAAACTTCCCTACCCTCAAGAATGAGATGACCACGAGCATAAAAGAAGCCTTCAGAACTCCAAATAGGTTGGACCAGAAAAGAAATACCTCCCGACACATAATAGTAAAAACATCAAGTGCCCAAAGTAAAGAAAGAATACTAAAAGCAGTAAGGGAAAAAGGTCAGGTAACATATAAAGGCAGACCAATCAGACTCACACCCGATTTCTCAACAGAGACTATGAAAGCTAGAAGAGCCTGGACAGACATCATGCACTCCTTAAGAGAGCACAAGTGCCAGCCCAAGCTGCTATACCCAGGAAAACTATCAATCACCATCGATGGAGAGACAAAGATATTTCAAGACAAATCAAAATTCACACAATATCTGACCACAAACCCAGCACTACAACGAATTATAGGTGGAAAACCCAATACAAGGAGGGAAAATACAGCCTAGTAAAAACAAGAAAACTCCTAAACAAAAAAACTAAAGAAAAAAACACAGACACAACTCAACCCAAAAAAGCAAAAATGGCAGGAAACAGAAACAATTATTCCTTGATATCTATTAACATAAATGGTCTCAACTCCCCAATAAAGAGACATAGACTATCAGACTGGATAAATAAACAAAATCCAGCATTTTGCTGCATACAGGAAACTCATCTCAGAGACAGAGACAGACACTATCTCAGAGTAAAAGGGTGGGAAAAAAACTTCCAAGCAAACAGCTCCAAGAAGCAAGCTGGAGTGGCTATTCTAATATCGAATAAAGTAAATTTCAAACCAAAAGTTATCAAAAAAGATAAAGAAGGACACTTTTTACTCAGTACCGGGGAAATCTGTCAGGAGGAACTCTCAATCCTTAACATATATGCTCCAAATAAAAAATCACCCACATTCATAAAAGAAACTCTACTAAAGCTCAAAAAATACATTTCACCTCACACAATAATAGTGGGAGACTTTAACACCCCACTCTCACCAATGGACAGATCAGGGAAACAGAAACTGAACAAGGACACAGCAAGACTAGCAGAGACTTTGAACCAACTAGAATTAATAGATATATACAGAACATACTATCCTAAAGTAAAAGAATACACCTTCTTCTCACCACCCCATGGCACCTTCTCGAAAATTGACCACATAATTGGACACAGAACGAGCCTTCATCGATATAAGAAGATTGAAATACTCCCATGCATCCTCTCAGATCACCATGGTCTACGGCTGGTCTTTAACAACAACAAAGACAACAAAATGCCCACATACACATGGAAACTAAACAACACTCTGTTAAAGGATAGCAGGGTCAAAGAAGAAATAAAGAAAGAAATTAAGGATTTTCTAGAATTCAACGAAAACGAAAACACAACATACCCAAACCTATGGGATGCAATGAAAGCAGTATTGAGAGGAAAACTCATTGCCCTAAGTGCTTCCAAGAAGAAACTGGAGAGAGCTCACATCAGCAACCTGACAGCACAGCTAAAAGCACTAGAACAAAAGGAAGCAGATATACCCAAAAAGAGTAGACGGCAAGAAATAATCAAAATTAGGGCAGAAATAGACCAAATAGAAACAAAAAAAAACCATTGAAAAAATCAACAAAACAAAGAGTTGGTTCTTTGAGAAAATCAACAAGATTGATAAACCCCTAGCCAGACTAACTAAAGGGCAAAGAGAGAGTATCCAAATTAACAAAATCAGAAAGGAAAGTGGTGACATAACAACTGAAACTAAGGAAATTCAAGAAATCATCAGATCCTACTACAAAAACTTATACTCCACAAAATTGGAAAATCTGGAGGAAATGGACGAATTCCTAGACAGATACAAGTCCCAAAGTTGAACCAGGACCAAGTAAACCATCTAAATAACCCTATAACACCTAAAGAAATAGAAGAAGTCATCAAAAGCCTCCCAACCAAAAAAAGCCCAGGTCCAGACGGGTTCAGTGCAGAATTTTATCAGACATTTATTGGGGATATAACACCAATATTCGCCAAGCTATTCCAAAAGATAGAATCAGATGGAATATTACCCAACTCATTTTTTGAGGCTACAATAACCCTCGTACCTAAGCCACAAAAAGACCCTACAAGGAAAGAGAACTTCAGACCAATCTCACTTATGAACATTGATGCAAAAATACTCAACAAAATCCTTGCAAACCGAATCCAAGAACATATCAAAACCATCATTCATCATGACCAAGTAGGCTTCATCCCTGAGATGCAGGGATGGTTTAACATAAGGAAATCCATCAATGTAATCCACCATATAAACAAACCTAAAGACCAAAATCACATGGTCATCTCACTAGATGCTGAGAAAGCATTCGACAAAATCCAACACCCCTTCATGTTAAAAGTCCTGGAAAGAACAGGAATCCAAGGCCCATATTTAAACATAATAAAAGCAATATACAGCAAACCAACAGCCAACATCAAACTTAATGGCGAGAAACTTGAAGCAATCCCACTAAAATCAGGGACTCGACAAGGCTGCCCACTCTCTCCCTACCTATTCAACATAGTACTGGAAGTCCTGGCTGGAGCAATTAGACAGCAAAAGGAGATCAAGGGGATACAAATCGGAGAGGAAGAGATAAAAACATCACTCTTTGCCGATGACATGATAGTGTACTTGAGTGACCCCAAAAATTCCACCAGAGAACTCCTACAGCTGATAAACAAGTTCAGCAAAGTGGCCGGATACAAAATTAACTCAAACAAATCAGTAGCCTTCCTATACTCAAAGGACAAACATGTGGAGAAAGAAATTAGGGAAAAGGTACCCTTCACAATAGTTACAAAAACTATGAAATACCTTGGTGTGACTCTAACTAAGGAAGTAAAGGACCTGTATGACAAGAACTTCAAACCTCTAAAGAAAGAAATTGAGGAGGATCTCAGAAAATGGAAAGATCTCCCATGCTCATGGATTGGAAAGATCAACATCTTAAAAATGGCCATCCTACCAAAAGCAATCTACAGATTCAATGCAATCCCCATCAAAATTCCAACCCAGTTCTTCATGGAATTGGAAAGATCAATGTGCAATTTCATATGGAATAACAAAAGACCTAGAATAGCGAAATCCATCCTCAACAACAAAAAAACATCTGCGGGAATCACTATCCCTGACCTCAAGCTATATTACAAAGCAATTGTGCTGAAAACTGCATGGTACTGGTACAGAAATAGGCAAGTGGATCAATGGAATAGAATAGAAGATCTAGAAATGAGCCCTCATGTATATAGTCACCTGATTTTTGACAAAGGAGCAGTAAACA
Source organism: Micromys minutus (assembly GCF_963924665.1). Classification (NCBI taxonomy): domain Eukaryota; kingdom Metazoa; phylum Chordata; class Mammalia; order Rodentia; family Muridae; genus Micromys; species Micromys minutus. The sequence continues at coordinate 20,831,667 of NC_137970.1, read as the reverse complement.
TTCAATGAAAAAAGGACAGCCTATTCAACAAATGGTGCTGGTCCAACTGGCACTCAACATGCAAAAGAATGAAAATAGACCCGTTCTTATCTCCTTGTACAAAGCTCAAGTGTAAGTGGATTAAAGATCTCCACATTAAACCAGATACACTGGAACTATTAGATGAGAAAGTAGGGAAAACCTTAGAACACATAGGCACAGGAGAAAATTTCCTGAACAAAACACCAATGGCTCAAGCTCTAAGGTCAAAGATTAACAAATGAGACTTAATGAGATTGCAAAGTTTCTGTAAGGCTAAGGACATCGTCAAGAAAACAAAACGGCAACCAACAGAATGGGAAAAGATCTTTACCAACACCACATCAGATAGAGGCCTAATATCCAAGGTGTACAAGGAACTCAAAAAGCTAGACACCAGAGAATCAAATAACCCTATTAAAAAATGGAGTACAGAGCTAAACAAATCATTTTCAGTTGAGGAACACCGAATGGCCGAGAAACATCTGAGGAAGTGCTCGACATCCTTAGCCATCAGGGAAATGCAAATCAAAACAACCCTAAGATTCCACCTCACACCAGTCAGATTGGCCAAGATCCAAAACTCAGATGACAGCAGATGCTGGCGAGGCTGCGGAGAAATAGGAACACTTCTTCACTGTTGGTGGGGTTGCAAGCTAATACAACCACTCTGGAAATCTGTCTGGCGATACCTCAGAAAATTGGATATAGTACTACCTGAAGACCCAGCTATTCCACTTCTGGGCATATACCCCAGAGACACTTTAGTACACAACAAAGATATATGCACCACAATGTTCATAGCGGCTCTATTTATAATAGCCAGAAGCTGGAAAGAACCCAGATGTCCTTCAGAAGACGAATGGATACAAAAATTGTGGTACATATACACAATGGAATACTACTCAGCCACCAGAAACAATGACTTAACCAAATTCTTAAGAAAATGGCTGCATCTAGAGAAGATCATCCTGAGTGAGATAACCCAGTCACAAAAGAACAGACATAATATGCAGTCACTGATAGTGGGATGCTAACCCCAGAGGCTTGCACTCCCCCAGAAACAACTCACAGACTGTATGAAGTCCAAGAAATAAAGAAAACAAAAACTATACATATATTCACAAAACAAGAAGACTTTGACTATTTCCATGTTGCGTTTTGTTTTGCATGTACTTTACGCTTATTGCAACTAGTATGTTTTCAATGCATACTGTAAAGCCCTTGAAAAAAATCAAGTACTGACTAAAAAACATATTCACATGGTTTTATGTAAAATTTATTTTAATGTCTGAAAAAACTGTACTGACAAAAATGTATAATTTTAAGCAAAAAATGTTTAAAATCTTTAAAAAAAATAAAAAAAAAAGATTGCATTTCTCATGTATGAACTAAGAAAATATAAACATAAGTTGATAAGAGACTACTGATGAGAAATTGGGAAAATAAATACTCCCATGTGTTTCTGATGGGAGTATGAACTAGTACCACTTTTAGAGAGGGCAATTTAACTATTTTGTCATAACAACAAATACATATACCTTTTGACCGAGCACTTCTACTTTCAGGAATTTATTTTATAAATATTAACATATGTGAAGATTATTGCAGCATTACGTGTAATAGTCAAATATTTGAAATAACTTCTATGCCTGTTAAGAGAAAACTATTTAAATAACTCACAATACATCGATGCACTAAAATATTATACATTAATTTTGCAAACGAGAATGTTTTAGTATATTGGTATGATGCAATATTGAAGACATATATTCAATGAAAAACATAAGGTACAGAAATGTGTGCATATTATTCTCTCATTTTGATAAACGTGTATATATATATATATATATATTCACATATTTGTGTGCAGAGCACTGACATATTTTTGGAATGACACATAAAACATCTGTGGCTGCCACTAAGTTAAAGATATGGGTTCTTAGAAAAAGAATGCGAGAAACACTTATCACTGCAAACTCTTCTCTAAGTTTTGAATTGTAAACCAAACTAAGCAAATATAGTCTCTATTTTTAAAAGAGTTTGTCAGCTTGTGGTCTGCTTTACAGGGATGGGCTGAAAGGGGCAGACCAAAGACAAACTTTGCTTTCTTTTCTGTCTTGCCTGAGGTGGTTCTCACTTTAAAGGACTGAAGAGAAATCTGGAAGCCAGGATGTTCTAAAGAGGTTGGGCAAGCCAGTGCTGATTTATCAGCCACGTGATCTGCCCCTTGACCTCAGCAGGTAACTAATAATGAATCTGGACCCGACCTTTGTTTTATTGCTTTTCACCCAGAAACTTGGAATGCCACAGATGGTTATGTTTTGACAGGCATTCAGTGTACAGTCAAACAGAAAAAATTCCAGAATCTATGTCTTAAAAACATCAGTTCTTTATCTTTTAGCTGGGCTCGTTTTTTATGTTTGGTGCTACTTACTGACAGCTTCTACTGAAAACACACTCCCAGATAATAATCTTTGACATCTTGCTGAATGCATATCCTGTCCTCCAAATCTAAAATCGAATGAAAATGAACTTATTAGATTTTAAGTACATATAGTTCACACAAAACTTAATAAAAACAAATATTAAAACAGAAGAATCCATACTTTAAATTGCAAAGCTCAAAATGCAAACAGAAATTCTATTGCAAGAAAAATGAAAAACAAATCCTACTACTCAATTGAATAATTCTGTTTTCTAAAACATGGGAAAACTACAGAAGGTACAATAAAAACTGAGTTCTTTGCTTTTTTGATTTCAGTTTTAATATGAAATGTTCAAGACAAGAAGCATACATCTGTGAGAAGCCAGCCTGAGTCTCTTCTTAGAGTTGCAGGTCATTAAGGGCTACAGAAAGTCTCTGTCTCAAAAAGAAAATGGTAGGGGATAAGGAGAAGAAAATGTTTCAGATTTACAGAGATGTACAGAATATATTTTAAAGACCTTCTATGGACCTACACACAAAAAGGTCCTTTATAAATTGAAAAATTCTACCAGAATTAATCCAGATAATTTAAGAACTAAATAATCTTAATACAGGTCAAGGGCCCTGTGTCCTCCCTATTTCATCTCATCTGCTTCACATGTTATTTTAAAATATCATACCTATGGCTGCCTTATGATTTCACAGAAGGCATAAGCATCCATAAATGATACAAAATGATGCTTTGCATGTATAAACACTAAACACACACACACACACACACACACACACACACACACACACACATGTATACGTATTATTCAACACCTTCCTTTTAAAACATTTCTTTAAATAACATATGGTTGCTATGGTTGCTTTGTTAGTTTGGTTTGTTTGTCCCATTACTAAGAATACCACAATAAAGAAAATGTTCTCTGACTACAAAAGAAATAGCAACAGCAATTGGGACCAACCTTTGGGATAGCACTGTCAAGGTGCTTCCCATTACCCAAGGATGAGTCAATAACTCACCCTCCTTCATCTGCCATGAAACTCTGAGGCACCTGTGTTGTCTAAATGTAGTTGGAATGCTCAGTACAATTTAAATATAGTTTGCTGAAGTAACATTCTGCTTGAGAGCAAACACTACATTCAACAATTATCTATGGCCTTTTCAAAAATAAACAGCTGGCACACATACCCTTCTCTCCATTTGTTTCTGAGGAACCTGTTATATTTCACCAGGTTCTCACACATGTCTATTAAGATACTGAAGATAGTCATAGGGATGGGGAAAATTAGCCCCACTTGCAGGGCCCAGTTGTAAGACTAGCCCATAAGGTCTCTACAAAAAAATAAATGTTTCACCACACTCACACGCAAGATACATTACTGTTGAATTTTTGGAAAAGATAGGTAACTATCATAAGGTGCTAATATTTACTAGATTAGTATGTTTTCCTGAAGTCTATAACTTTAATTTCCATTCCCACATTCTTGACCTGACAAATGGTAGCATATTGGGTACTTTTCAGCTGTTGTGATAAAACATCATAACCAAAGGCAACTTTTTTAAAAAGCCATTGTGGCTTGTACTTTTAGAGGGATAAGACTCCCTGATCTGGAATAGATGCGTGGCAGCAAGTCCAGGGATGAGTGCTCCCATATTGAAACTCAAGCACAAAGCAGAAAGAGCTGGAAATAGCACCCAGATTTTAATCTGTAAGCCTACCCAAGTGATAAACTCTTAGCAAGGCCACACCTCCTATATGCCCCTATACAGCAATTATTCAAATGTCTTAATCTATGGGGAACATTTCTCATTCAGACCACCAAGGTAGTGACTTAAATATAAAAATCACCCTGTTTGTCTGAGTTTGAAAAGGTGAAGTATTTTAAACCTAAGTTTTGGCATAACTGTACTTGTTTTCTTTTGTTCTACTTTATATTGTTTGCTGAAATTTTCTTTTTGTAAACAATGATATAATTTATTTTATGGAAGTATTTAAAAATAAAATATTATCACCATAGTAAAGGCAAAAAGATTCTACATGTGATCAAAGTTTTTTTTTTGAAAGGGTATGGGGGGAGGGAAGCACAGTCAGGCCAGGCAGAAGGCAGATTGCTCAGTGAGAGACCTGCCTATAGTCTGCAGCCTTTTTACTGATGTGTTTAAAGACCTTGGACTTCTCCATTTTCTTTGTTTTCTGGTAGCCAAAATTTTCTAGACAATGCTAACTGTGTACATGAACATTAGGCAAATTTTTAAAATGTTTTTTCTACTTCTTTGATAATTTTATACAAAATGTAGTTTAATCATATTTGTCTTCTATTTCTCCCCCAACTCCTCCTAGATTCACCCCAGCTTCTCACTCTCTTACAATTGCATGTCTTCTTTTCTGTAAAATGACCTACTGAATCTAACTTGTGTTTGCCGTATACTCATAGGTATGGGATCACCCTCTGACATGTCACTGACTGAACAGGGGCCACACCCATCAAAAAGCAATTTTTCCCTCCCCACAAGCATCAACTCTCACTAACTTCTCAGTTCAGGATGCTGGCTCCTCTTCTTTCCATGCTAGAAAGTTGACTAGCTATGCAATCATTTTATAATCTTTTAAATATTCAAATGTAATCCTTTGTTTTATAGAGTATCAAGACTAAGAATTAACTTTAACTTCAACAAATGTATATAAAGAACATTTATTAAAATTGACCTTTGATAGGTGATGCATAGATTTTATTTTTAAGCTACCAATTTAATTACTGTCATATTAGTTGACAGAATGCCAAGGCTATGCTTGTGGACAAGTCCAAATCAGGAAACTAATCTCATGCAATGCAGACAAGAAAAACTGTAAAGGTAATTTTTATTCTCCCATAGTAATACTTGTTTCCAAAGACTTACTGCCTCAGTCTGCTAACCTAGGTCTAGTCATGGAAGCTTCTAGCTTCTGTACAAACTTATCTAGGTCTGGAATGTTTTCAGCCTCTGGAACTTAATGCTGAATAAACCCAATTTTGTTATTGTTGTTCTTTCTGATCTTTCTCTGGCTGGTTTAACTCAGCTGTTCTGGCTCAAACTTCTCTTCAAATTGACAGATTCAATCTGACTTTTCTCTTGGCCTCTGGCTCATTTTGCCTTCACCAGTCACTACCTTGTTTCCTCTTTACAACTTGTCTGGTATAATTGTCCCAGTAAAATTGATTTCTCTCCTTTTCTCTTTTGGTGATGCTCTCTTAACTAGCCTTCTTTTCTCTCTGTTCTTGTGACAGTTGGGCATATTCTATTCTGTCAAGTCTTTCTCTGATTCATCACTTTTTCTGCTCCTCAATTTGACATCACTTTGAAACATGGGTGCTTCCTTCTGCAGAGTGATTTTATCTTCACTGTTTGGTATTAAAAGTGTGTACTAAAGGTATGTCTTTATTCCATCCAGAAGGATTAAAGTTATGTGCTAAGGTATTTTCAGTACATAATACAATTTTGGGTTCACAGTATGATCTAATAGAAAACACATTTTACCCTGTTTTTTTTTTTTTTTTTTTTTTTTTTTTTTTTTTTTTTTTTTTTTTTTTAAGAAGCTTTAGGTAGTGGAACAGATTGCATGTTCCACTGTAGAGCTGGATTAACTTACTTGTAGAGGCCTGTCTCCATGCTGAAGATCCCTTCATTTCAGTTATTAACATACATGCCATAATCATTGAGTTTAAAAGGTTCTTAGTGTTAAAGTTCATGAATTACTGATGGAAGACCCCAGACTCAAAAACAAAAAGGATATATTCAACAGGGTAAGTTTCCTGAATGCAGAGGTCCCCCATTTGGGAGTAGAGACCCCTAGTAGGCTTACAGGACTAGCTTTTATTGTCAGAGGAATTCCAGAAAGGGGTTTTGCCATTTTACCTTGATGGGTTAGCTCTATCTTTAGGGGTCTGACTAAATCCACATTTGTCTTGGTTCTGGAGACCTCCCTGGGGGAAGCCCTTATTTAATTTAGCTACCTATTCTTACTTCAGGCCAGATGAAAAGGTGTCTTCCTTCAGATTGGCTGTCCTTGGCAGTGGTTGGTTGATCATAGAATTTTGGATCAGGTTTCATTTCTGGGAAACAAAAACTTAGGACTAGTCCCCAAACTGCCAGTTTGCAGCCTGTCATGGAGTCAGCCTGGCTGTGGCTAACTCGGTCCTCTCAATTGTTTAAATCCCCTTTGGGCCATGAGTTCAGAATTATATACCTACTCTGGCCTTAGCTTTAAATTTTAAAGTAGTACTTGGTGCCTTTTAGTACAATAAGATGAAAAAAGAAAAAAAATTAGTTCAACAATAATAACTACAAAATACAGATAATACTTGTTCTTATATCATTAGGTAGTTGGTAAGCTAAATGATGTCCTTGGAAATTTTTATGCAGTCATCATTACATAGCCTTTGGAATGAATAATAGAGTGTTTTCTAGTTGTTTTTATGCTATTTGGCCTTTTGCAACAGGGTCTTATGTAACTGAGGCTTTTCTCAAAATTGCCTATCTGCCTGCTTCTACTTACCAACAGCTAGAATTATGGACATAAAGCTACAACAGAGAAAAAAGCATTCTAACAAATGTTTATAATGCCTTGATTTATGACTTTCTTTGTTTTGTTACTATAAAACTTCATCAAACTGCTTCCACATGGGAACATAGAAACTGAGATAATTTAACTCCACATTTTCTGGGACAATGGTCATTCAAATTTGGCTCCAGAACCAAATTAGCTCTTATTCTTTTTGAGGTGGGAGCTATAATTTTTTCCATCAACAAATTAAAGAAGCACCTCACCATCCTAAATTAATAAAATACTAATCAATTGCATTTCTCCCTATGGAGTACCAAACTAATAAGGACTAATATTTTATGGCTATATAATCACACTGGATCTCAACACCCTTGTCATCTATTTCAAATGGTTCATTAGAATTCCAGTTGCTCAAGAGGACTTAAAACCTTTCCTGTCATGTGGCAGATTCCTCAAATGACTCAATGGAACGCTACATTTGCTAAAAGGAGTTTCAAAATCAACAAGTCCTGTTCTACAAGATGCATTACTGTTAAATTATGGGTCTGTCCCATTAATCATTCTAAGAAGTGTTCTCTCCTGGATTTGACAGGCCCCTTCTATACAGAAAGGATGACATAAATGCCATTTGTCTCCATTTAAGGATCAGTCCTGATTTTAAACAGAAGGCCACAAGGCAACAGCTCCAGGAATAGACCCTAAGTCCCAGGAACAAGGCCATAAGTCACCAGCTCTAGGAACAGGCCATAAAATCCAGGAACAAGGTCATAAAAGTCCCTCCCAAAGAACAGCCTGGGGATAACAAAAAGAATGGGAAAATATCTTATCTCAGAATGGGCCATCCACGCCTGGCAGCCCTATCTCATCCTGTAGTTAAATATTCTTGACATCGGAATGCAGACCACTGACCACCTGGCAAAAGCCAATCAAAATCTAACCCTTGTGACCCCCTAGCATGCACCAAAGACATTTTAGATTACCCAATTCTTCTAGAAAATTCCCCTAATTTCCTTTAAGAAGGCCTGCATACTTTTGTCTAGAGTCACAATTTTGAAGAATGGTTCAAAAAAGACCCTCCAATAGCAGTCGCCCCAGGGAACATGAACATGAAGGCAAAAAGCAGAGGAAAAAGTAGATGGGCTTTTTGAAACTAAATATGACATAGAGCAGAGGACTGCCTGGTCTGGCCTTTCTGAGAGAAGACATGCCTAACCCTTGAGAGACTTGAGACCTGAGAAAATGGGCCCTGGTGGGGGGTTGGGGATTGGGGGACATCCTCTTGGAGACAGGGGAAGAGGAATTGTCAGAGAGATGACTAGGAGGGGGAAAACAACTGAACTGTTAAAAAAAAAAAACAAATCTGGGTTATAGATCCCAGCACTCTCCTTTTTATTCCAAGAGATAGAAGTGTTGAATATTCTATTTAGAACTAGCTTTTTGTAAAGAATGGGTTACGTTTGTGCTTCTCTAATCTTGTAGCACTTACAGAAAATACTTCCCCAGATAGAACTGAGACTACTTCTTGCTGTGTGACACTTGCTAATCCAGGGGTAAAATTTTCTGTTAGAAGTTTATGAAGAACATCACCCCAAATGGTGAGTGGGATAACGTTCACACACTGGAACTATGTTAGCTGATGCATTTGCCCTGTTGTGCTCTTCTATGGTGCAGTGGGGAAACCAAGGTCTTACTTAGTGCAGCTCGTTTCAAGTAAAATATCTGGACAAAAATAAAGACTAGTTCACACCCATATGCTTTCTGAAGAATGCTTTGTCTCCTTCCAGCAGGAGATTTCTAGAGAAATTACTACGTTAGTGTGTATGGGGGGGATTTTTTTACTGTAGTCTGGGGAACAGATTCAGAGACATCAGGAGTCTCTTTAGAGTGTCTTCATTAATGTCAAGCTTGTTTTAGCTGAGGCTGGCCTAAAATTTCCAATCTGCCTACATCTACCTCTGAAGGGGTTAAATTATAGACATATGCTACCAGAAAGGTGATTCTAACAGAAATCGTGTTACCAATACAAAGATATAAAGTTGTGTTTTGACTTTTTTTTCTGACTACAAAACTCATATTTCAGTTGGCAGTCTTTAGTCCACTAGAAAACTATGGCAGGCATTTTCTGCACACACTGTCAATATTCTCACTCAATTATCCAAAGATGATTTTGCTATTTTCCTCTGAGGAGCCCTGTCCCGGGGGAAGTCTTTGCTATCTCCCCATGAATCTGAAGCTTGGGGGTTTTGACATAAATTGCTCACATCAATACACACATTTAATCAATCACTCACTTAGGTCTTTCTCTGCTCCTTATAGACCCAACTTTAAGTATAGTATTTTGCAAGGTATGTTTTCATTAAAAATATGATGAAAAGTGGGTATGGAGAAACCGCTAATCGGTTAACAATACTTGCTCTTCTTTGAAAAGATTTGGGTTCAATTCCTAGTACCCACATAGGTGATCATCAACCATCTCTAATGCCAATTCCAAGGGAGTCAATACTCTGTTCTGGCTTCTAAACACTCCTGTGAGTAAATAAGCACAGATATATGCACACAAAAATAAAAGCAAATACATTGATCTTTTTTAAAAATGATGAGAAGTACCTGTATCATTAGACTGTCATTGCAAGCATGTCAGTTTTTGTGACCTTTCATCATATCTAAAAGAGGTCCATAATTTAACCTATGTAGTAAATATCCCAAGCTGTTGGATGTTCTCTTCTAAATCTTCAATACTTTGGTGGTATTCTTTGATGATATGCCTTTGTGTAAGTCCCTCTTAGATTCTTTGGCCTGAAATCCTGTGGGAGCAAAAATCTGTTCCAATGATGAGCTTGCTCTTAAAGTTTCTGCTACTGATGCCAATTGGTCCTCCCTAAGGGCTGTTGCAGTTTATATGCTGGTTCATGGTGCAACTAACTGTTTGAAGACATGAACAATTTTATCACAGCACGAGAGTAACAGCAGATGCTGTGAGAAAAAAATAAAACCCCCAGGCCCTTTCACACACTCTAGCCTTATTTTAACTTTGGTTTAATTTATACTTCAACACAGTTAAAAATGCTAGTATGCCTGCTTGGTTTTCTGGAAGCCAATAAACAGAATGAGAATGCCAAGTCTCTAACAAGCCACACCATGCAAACTGTGAGTTCTGTCAGATTCTGAAGAGCAGAACCTTTTCAGATTGATCTTTTCATATTCAATAACTCACTTTCATCTGAAGTGTCGTCCTGTGTCCTGACTTTGCCATTCCACAGCTCAATAGTTTGGCAAGGGTGATTTAGGGTGTTGATTGATGACTTAGAGAATGTGTTAATGAACAATGGTGAGTTTCTCATGATCCACAAAAAAAAAAAAATATCAAAATAATAAAACAAAAACAAACAAAATAAACAAAAAAGACCACAACAGAATAAAACAAAAACTTTTGATAGGGATAAAGTGCAAAGTCCATAGTCCATTGGAAAGTACCTAGAAGTAAATTTCTTTCAAAAAGGTATCTCTTGAGGTAACTCAAAATGTTCCTGCTACTAGAGGTGGCTCTTGCAGACAGTGTTTCCAAAACAAAAATGGTGATTCCCAACCATCTGTAATTCAAACTTCCAGGCATCCAGTGCCATCTGACCTCCACTGGCACCAAGCATGCACATGATACAAATAAATAAATGTAAGCAAAATATTCAGTACACATAAAAATAAATAAATCTGAAAAAGAAAGTTTAAAAAACATGGGAAAAATAAAAATGACAAAAAGAAATTCTGAAGAAGCTGAATAGTTTTGAATATAGTGATATACTGAGCTGCTGCACAACTTGCCTGTGCTCATCATACCTCTAATATCCTAGTAAAATCCTACATATCCAAAGAGTTCCAACCTGGCCAGGGCCAAGCTAGCCCCACTTCCTTGGATCTGCTGTTGAAACTCCCACAAGCACTACTTTCCCAGAGTAAAAATCCCATACTAGCTTTAACAACAGCAGCAATGGTGAGCTTAAAGTTGCTCTGTGACTGAGCCCTCAAGCATCCTAAAAGATCATGAGTCTTTTCCACCCGAACCAGCAAAGAACCTGGGACACAGGCCTGGTGAGATTGAAACGTGAGTATGCAGAGCACAGAGAGTGCTAGCAAGTGCTTGTGGAAAAGGCTCCTTTCTGCCCCACAGTAAGACTTGGTCCTTTTTCTGAGGGTAACAAGATCTGCCCGGGAAAGACAGTGCTTGAATATCAGTTCCAAAGGCACTTCTACACCTGGACCAGAGGTGAGCCTGACACATAGGCCCAGGGAAGGCACACCGGGAGTTCTCAGAGAGCAGAGAGCATGTGCTCTAGGGAAAAGGTTCTATTTTGGCCTAGAGAAAGAGCCATGTCCCTGTCAATAGTACTCAGGGTCTGTGGGCAGAGGGCTGAGCTCCCAGAACAGGCTCACAGGAGCTCCCACACCTGAGGCCAAAGTTTAAGCTGACTCAGTGCTACCAGAACTCACTGCTTGCCTACAAAAAGCTGAACACTCAGAAGCAATTTTCTTCCTGAGCCCACAGGACCTCAGATGGACAAGAGAGACAGGCGACAGTCACTGACAACAAGACAACATATGACCACAGATAACAAGATGGCAAGAAAAAATAAAAGAACTCAAGCAATGGAAACCAAGACAACATGGAAACATCAGAACACAACAAGTAGTGGATTGTCAAACAATCCAGGAAAACAAGACTCAGATTTGAAATCATACTTTACTATGATGATGAAAATCTTGGAGAAGCACGTGAATAAACTCACTAAAAATCACAAGAGAACACACATACACAAATAGAATTCTCTTAAAGAGGAAACACAAAAATCACTCAAAGAACTACAGGGAAACACAACCAAACAGGAGAAGGAATTGAACACAGAAATAAAAAAAATAAAGAAAACCAAAAAAGGGACAACCCTGGAGGTAGAAAACCTAAAAAAGAAATCAGGAGTCACAGATGCAAGCATTTGCAACAGACTACAAGAGATGGAAGAGAGAATCTCGGGGGACGAAGACAACAAGGAAAACATAGACAAAACAGTCAGAGAAGATGCAAAAGCCAAAAAGCTCCTAACCCAAAATATCCAGGAGATCCAGGACACAATGAGAAGACCAAACCTAAGGATAATTGGAATAGAAGGAGGTGAAGAATATCAACTAAGAGGCACAGTAAATATCTTCAACAAAATCGTAGAAACTTCATTACCCTTAATAATGAGATGACCACAAGCATAAAAGAAGACTACAGAACTCCAAAGACAGTCGACCAGAAAAGAAATTCCTCCTGACACATAATCAAAACGCCAAGTGCCAAAAGCAAAGAAAGAATACTAAAAGCAGTAAGGGAAAAAGGTCATGTAACATATAAAGGCAGACCAATCAGAATCACACCTGATTTCTCAACAGAGACTCTGAAAGTTAGGAGATTCTGGAGAGACATCATGCAGACCCTGAGAGAGCACAAGTGTCAGCCCAAGCTGCTATACCCAGCAAAACTCTCAATCACCATAGATGGCGAGAAGAAGATATTCCAAGACAAAACTAAATTCACACAATACATGACCACAAACCCAGCACTACAACGAATTATAGGGGGAAAACACAATACAAGGAGGAAAACTACATCCTAGTAAAAACAAGAAAATACCCAAGCAACAAAGCCACACAAGCTGAATTCTACCTCTAAAAGCAAAAATAGCAGGAAACCTCAAATACTGTTCCTTAATATCTGTTAACATAAATGGACTCAATTCCACAATACAAAGACATAGGCTATCAGACAGGATACATAAAAAGAACCAGCATTTTGCTGCATACAGAAAACTCATCTCAGAGACAAAGACAGACACTGTCTCTTAGTAAAAGGTTGGGGAAAAAAACTTCCAAGCAAATAGCCCCAAGAAACAAGCTGGAGTGGCCATTCTAATATCGAATAAAGTAGATTTTCAACCAAAAGTTACCAAAAAAGAAAAGGAAGGACACTTTTTACTCATTACAAGGAAAATTTGTCAGAAGGAAGTTCTCAATCTTTAACATATATACTTCAAATACGAGAGCAGCCATATTTAGAAAAGAAACTCTACTAAAGTTCAAAAAATACATTGCACTACACACAATAATGGTGAAAGACCTCAACACCCCACTCTGATCAATAGACAGATGAAGGAACCAGAAACTGAACAAGGAGGCAGTGAAACTAGCAGAGGTTATGAACCAATTGGAATTAATAGATATCTAAAGAACATTTCATCCTAAAACAAAAGAATACACCTTCTTCTCAGCACATCACAGCACGTTCAACAAAACTGGATATATAATCAGTCACAAAACAAGCCACGATAGATATAAGAAGATTAAAATCTCCCATGCATCCTATCAAATCTCCACGGTCTAAGGCTGGTCTTTAATAACAACAAAGACAACAAAAAGTCCATATATACAGGGAAACTAAACAATGCTCTATTAAACTATAGCATGGTCAAAGAAGAAATAAAGAAAACAATTAAGGATGTTCTAGAATTCAATGAAAATGAAAAAAAATACCTAAACCTATGTGATGCAATGAAAGCAGCACTGAGAGGAAAACTCATAGCTCTGAGTGCTTCCAAAAAGAAACTGGAGAGAGCATACACTAGCAACTTGACAGCACAGTTGAAAGCTCTAGAACAAAAAGAAGCAGATACATCCAAGAGCTGTAGACAACAAGAAATAATCAAACTCAGAGCAGAAATCAACCAAATAGCAACAAAAAGAACCATTCAAAGTATCAACAAAACCAAGAGCTGGTTTTTTGAGAAAATTAACAAGATTGGTAAACCCTTAGGCAGACTTAATAGAGGGCAAAGAGAGAATATCCAAATTAACAAAATCAGAAATGAAATTAATGACATAACAACTGAAACTAAAGAAGTTCAAGAAATCATCACATCCTACTACAAAAGCCTATACTCAACAAAGCTGGAAAATCTGGAGGAAGTGGATGAATTCCTAGACAGATACCAGATAATAAAGTAAACCAGGACCAGGTGAACAACCTAAATAATCCCATAATAAATAGAAGCAGTCATCAAAAGCCTTCCAACAAATAAAAGCCCATGTCCAGATGGGTTCAGTACAGAATTCTATCAGACATTTATTGACGACCTAATACCAATACTCTCCAAACTATTCAACAAAATAGAGTTAGAGGTAACACTACCTACTCATTTTTTTTTTTTTTGCGGCCACAATTACCCTCATTCTTAAACCACATAAAGACCCTACAAGGAAAATAACTTCAGACCATTCTCATTTATGAACATTGATGCACAAATACTCAACAAAATCCTTGCAATGTGAATCCAAGAACATATCGAAATGATCATTCACCATGATCAAGTAGGCTTCATCCCTGGGATGCAGGGATGGTTTAATAAATGGAAATCCATCAATGTAATCTACCATATAAATCTCAAAGAAAAAAATCCACATAGTCATCTCACTAGATTCTGAGAAAGCACTTGACAGAATTCAACATGCCTTCATGTTAAAAGTCTTGGAAAGAACAGGAATCCAAGGTCCATAAATAAAATTAATGAAAGCAATATACAGCAAACCAATAGCCAACATCAAAATTAACAGTGAGAAACTTGAAGCAATCCCACTAAAATCAGGGACTAGACAAGGCTGCCCACTCTCCCCCTACCTGTCAAGAAAACAAAACGGCAGCCAACAGATTTGGAAAAGATCTTTACCAATCCCCCATCTGATAGAGTCCTAATATCCAAGGTATGCAAAGAACTCAAGACGTTTGACTCTAAATAATATAATAATCCTGTTTAAAAATGGGGTACAGAGCTAAACAAAGAATTCTCAATTGAGGAATATCGAATTGCTGAGACACACCTAAGGAAATGCTTGAAATCCCTAGTCATCAGGGAAATGAAAATCAAAACAACCCTGAGATTCCACCTCACACCATTCAGAAACAACTCACAGATCATATGAAGATTACCAAAAAAAAATTAGTAGCCTCAGTCCTATTATTAGGAAAACAATAAGTGTATAGTAGTACCCTCTCATAGTGGGGTACACCTAGACCTTAAATCAATAATAACTCAAGAGCTAAGAAGATAGCCTTGTCGCAGTTTTTGATACTTAAAAATCATTATGTTTAATCTTTACACACCAAGAAAAAACTTTGAATATTTCCATGTTACATTTTTACATGTACTTTATGATTCTTGTAAATAGTAAGATTTCAAGGCATACTATCAAACCTTAATAAAACAAGTACCGACAAAAATATACGAATATAGTTTTATTCTAAGATGCTTTTAACCATCTGTATGTATATCTCCTTTTTAAAAAAATAAAGCTGTAAGAAAAAAATCTGTACATGTATTTCTAATTTTTAATACATTTGAAAGGAAAACAAACAAAAAACAAAAAACAAAACAAATATAGATCATGAGTGCGTTCCTGACTGATGACTCTCAGCTTTTTAGCTTGCTACACTATTTCTTCTTCTTAGTGTCTTCATTCCCCACTGCTTTCCTTTTGGAGATTTATGCCAGAGTCCTTTAACAGCCCCCTATTTCAGTCTCCTGCACACAATAGCTATAACATGTGTTATTTATGTCCACTTATATTTCTAGTTATTTTTTTTATTCTTTTCACATTTCCTTCTCTTCTGTTTGCCCATATGGAGCAGATACATAAGCTATAAAAGTCCAATCAGAAGCATCCAGACTGCATCCATGACTCACTGGGCTTCAGTGCGTCAGAGGCAAGTTGATCTCTGCATTCAAGGTCAGCTTGGTCTACAGAGTAAGCTCCAGGACAACCAGGGCTACAGAGAGAAACCCTGAACAAAAACACAAAGTTTTATACATTTGGTGATAGTTTGTATACACTTGACCCAGGGAGTGGCACAATTTGATGTAGTGTTGTTGTAGTAGGAGTGTCAATGTAGATGTGGGATTTAAGACTCTAATCCTAGCTGCCTGGAATCTTGTGTTTGCCTAGCAGCCTTCAGATGAATATGTAGAACTCTCATCTCCTCCTGCACCATGCCTGCCTGGATGCTGCCATGCTCCCCCACCTTGATTATAATGGACTAAACCTCTGAACCTCTAATCTGTCCCGCGCAACCGTCTCGCCTGCAAGAACGACGCGGCACACGAAATAGAATCCTTCTGCGGTAAACTTTATTATCCTCGAGAACCAGCACTTGTTACACGTGACGAAAAAGATGAAGAAGACCAAGAAGTCCAAGAAGACGAACAGGATGAACAAGACGAACGAGATCCACGAGACGAACGAGATCAACGAGAGGAACAAGACAAATGAGACGAACGAGACCAACGAGAGAGACTATCTAGCCCGTCCCCTTATAAAGGGATCAGTCCTTGCCTTGGACGCGGAGCCCCCTGATTGGTTGAAACTCATCAGGCCCTATGACGCCACGGAAGAGGCAGAGCTCAAGGAGTGGAAAGTTACCCAGCACGTGCGCACATGGCTTGTTTACTGCTAACTCCAGCCGGATATCAGCGCCATCTTGTAATGGAGAATGTGCAGGCGGCGCCCCACACTAATCCAACCCCAATTAAATGTTTTCTTTTATAAGACTTGTCTCGATCATGGTATCTGCTCACAGCAGTAAAAATCTAAGACAAAACTCTTTTTGAGATTACTCTGATAAAAGAAGGTTCTGATCATATCTAATGATAGTGCTTTAAAATAAGCAAGGCAGGCACACTCCAGGGTATGTTGACAAACTATTTTCCACAAACGTCAACAAGCCATTCTAAAAAAGGATGTATACAATATCAAGTAATGGACAACCACATATTTTGGGGAAGTCTTGCTGGTATCACTGAGAAGCTACTAGCTCTCACTTGCACAGCAAATAAAGTATATATGAACATCCACAACTCTTCTTAATGTACACATCCAATTCTATAATCTTTTTTGCCATGTACTAGTATTAATTTGTATGTTTTCTTATTGGGTATAAATGTACATGGTCATGTCTGTGTTAAGAACACAGTTTAAGAAATGGATGAGCATTCTTGTAGCTAGCCCTCAAAGAGATAACTAATAGTGTATAACTCTGGTCTCTATGGCAACAAGTAAAACAAAAGCATGTCAGTGTACCTTCAATAATTAAAAAGATTTATAAAGTCATGTTTCTGTAAACGCAAGAGATAAAGTATGCTTTAGGTTGACTCAAAGGCATTCAGTTTTTCTCAATCCCTTAACTGTGCTTTCTAAAATGTAAGCATTATTCTAAGGCTTATGTCCTGCTTACAGAGAATTGACTACTGGATTGTAGGCTTCGCAAAGAAGTAGAAATGAGAACTGATATTGAGAATCAGAAATATGAACAAAAGTCTTCTGCTTCATTTGATGGGACAAGTCATGAATTAGTCTGATTACTGACTGCCAGAATCTGATTGACTTAGTCATGTGCTACCTCAAACAGTCACTGAAATGATCATGTTGGGATTGGGACATAACAATCATAACACAATACTGAAACTTGGGTAGAGTCAATGATGCAGAAAAAAATAATTTTCACAGGATGAAGACAAGTATGATTAATATTAAAAGTCCACCACTATAACGGTATAAATATTTATATAAATAAATATTTAGAGACAGAACAAAATATATTATGGATATTTAGAGTTGATACACAGAGTACATTTTTTCCATTACTTCGGGGTTGTATTTTCTATGATATGTAATATACACAACTTACGTGCATGCAATGAGAACTCAAATTGGAAAAAATCCATATATTATCTATATATTATTATGAGAATAAATATACATTACTCATACATACTTATACTCAGATATTTTTCATAAAAATGCAAAAATTAATAACTATCTTTCGAGTGGCTTAACAGACTTTTAGTTCAAACCACAATTTCTCAGTCTTCACTACTGATTATACTTATATTTGCCAGAGAAACTTTTAAACTGGGGTTACTTGAAGTCCTCTCGTTCTTTTCTTCATCCTCCCACATTAGATTTCTTTTTCACCATCATTCCCCATGCCAATATAACAGGTTGATAATTATTCCATCCATATTTATACTTTCCCTACATGCAAAAGTGTGTTTTAAGATTTTTCAATAAGTACTGTTGTTCAAGTGTAATCTTAGTATTTTTATTTGTTAAGAAGTCAACTGAGCCACTTGTACAGCATAAATTCCTCTATGAAAGATGATATTTGTGATGGCTTTTTTTGTTTGTCAACTTGACTACACTTGGAATTAACTAAAACTCCAAAATCCACACCTATGAGGGATTTTTTGTTTAATATGAAGTGGGAAGATCCATTCTTAATCCAGATTTTTGTTGTAGAAAGAGACATGCCCTTACTCTGGATCTTTGAATTGGAAACACTCACTTTAAATTCAGCCCTTTGTCCTCTTTTGTGTGCTTTTACCTCACTATCAAGTGCACTCCTACATTGACGTTAGAGCCCACTCCCTCGAGATTCGGGAGTATCCTGAAGACCAACTGAGACATCCAGTCTTTTGGATTGAGCAACTACTGGATTCTTGGACTTTCTAATCCTAGGCAACTATTGTTGATTAGTGGATTAAAGCCTATAAGTCATTCTAATAAATCTCATATATGCATATATATAGTTATTTAGAGAGAACGTATATGCACATGAGTGTGTGCATGTACACATGTGAGAAATTTCATAAGATCAGTTACTCTAGAGAATCTTCACCAACATAAAATCATCATTCAGAAGACTCACCATTGCATGAGGAAGAAAATTGTGGCTCTCAAATCTACAATTAAGTTGTACTATATGGCTTTCTCTGGCCAATGTAATTGGGCAGTGATGGTAAGAGTTAACAGGTTGTCAGACTCAGATTCTCTTTGCTCTCTACCATGACAGCTAACCATGTTTCAACTACTCTCTCACCTTGTTATCACAGTGAACATAAGATGAGGCAGAGTGGTTTTTAACATCAAACAAAAACACATATGGTGAACCCAAACTAAGTTTTCTGATGTAAACTGAGAGATTCATGAACCACATAAATTCCTACAACATAACTGATTCTTACAACACAACTGATCCTGTTCAGAGGCAGTCACTCCTAGAGTGGTTCTGATTCACAAAACTCTGATTCAGAATCAGAGATGTAAAGAAACCAAACATCATATGTTTGTATGTATTTGTGTGGGTTGTATTCATAAGACAAAAATATGTGAGCCTCAAGTTTATGACCTATTCCAAGGCTTAGAAGCTCCTGTGTGACATATAAAATTATGATGAATGAACTTCCCAAGAAATATTCTACCCACCACTGCCAAAAGACTACCTCCCCCCATAGAAAGGGGACTGTGGGGCACAGTGGCTTTCCCTAAAGCTTTGTTCAGTTCTCTTTGAATATGAATTAATTCCTCATGGTATTATAAGGAATTTCAAAATGAATGGAACCAATTATCTTCTGCATTTTCTTCATTTCATTCCCACAAAAGTGGGTCTTTCAGAGACCCTAAATTCCCCTGGAAGATGGAGATAAGAGAATTTTGTCAAATTTTGACTAAGATGTTGGTTGTAAAAACAAGCTTAACATTTATTAAAAGTTAATGTCTCAGCTACTTAATAATCATTTTGATGGTATATGTGTTAATATGGTATATGTGTGGTTTGTATTTTCGTATGTATATGTGCATTGGTGTATGAGTGAGGGGCAGAGAAGGACATTAGAGGTCTTTTCTACCATTCTCTAATTTATTCCCTTGAGATATGAAATTTAGCTGGAGCTGAAGCTGGACTGGTAGCCAGCAAGTCTCAGTAATCTTGATGTTTCAACATCACACAACACTGGCATTTCAGTTATGCATCCAGCCATGCCTGGCTTTTTACATGGGTAGCAAGATCCAAACTCAGATTCTCATGCTTGTTTAGCAAGTAATATTACCTGCTAAACCCTTCTTCAAGTCCTTTAATTATCGTTTTTATTTTCTTTTGTTAAAGATTTATTTATTTATTTTGCATATATGAGTACACTGTTGTGTCTTCAGACACACCAGAAGAAGGCATCTGATTCCATCACAGATGGTTGTGAGCCACCATGTAATTCCTGGGATTTGAACTCAGGAACTCTGGAAGAGCAGGCAGTGCTTCTAAACCACTGAGCCATCTGTCTATCTCACTAATTATTATTTTTAATAAATTAAATGTTTTATTAGTCATTAAGAATGGAAATATCCTTGAAGAAATCAAAAATAAATTTGCATTTTAAGAAATTTACTCTTTGTACAAAGGCAAACTTACTAAGAATAAAAATTCTACGTACTTTAAGATCCATTTAAAATGTTTTTGGATTTTATGACTCTTTCTCTCTACTACAACAAAGTGGCCACAGTGATGATGCAGAATAGAAAGAAGGTGGAGAAAGAGATCAGAGGAACCATAACTAAGGAACCACCTTTATAAGCTTTTGTTTGGCATGCCTTTCCAGTCCTCAGCCCTGCCTACATTGCAATATATCTTTGAGTCTTATGAGACCCTGAAGACACATTCTGATTTACAGCTGACCATTTGGGCAATTCATGGTCAGAATGACCCATGGAATGATCACACTTCCTTATAACTTCATAGAAGAGTGTGCTCCAGTACAGAAGTGTAGCAAGACACTCAATGAGGTCCACGAGATGAATAATTCTATCCTAATGAAAATATCTTACTCAATTTTTATTGTTATAAGCAAATGTTTCAGGCTGATCGTTGTATACGACAAAGAGACTTTTTTTGTTGATGGTTCTAAAGACAGAAAACCTTAAAACTGTCTAGCTACATTCAATTGACTTGTGCTGAAGTTAGTGTTAAAAGATACAAGCAAGAACACACAGAAGAAGGAATTAGTTTTCATGAGAATGGGCTGCAATAAAGGGACTCTTGAAAATTAATTCCTTCCGGTAATACAAGAAAGACATTAATCTCTCTTAAAGGCCCCATCTTCTGAGATTACTATACTGACTACCAAATTTCAATATGTGTTTTGGTGAATGCTATGGTTGGAATATAAAGTGTTCTCTACAGATTCTTGTCTTTCAGTACATGGTTCTTCAGCTGATGAACAACTTTTTATAACTGTTTTAGGAAGTTATAAAACGGTTGGGGTCTGAGGCCTTGCTGGTAGACTTATGTAACTGAGTGTGGATCTTCAAGGTCATAGCTTCCCCTGTTTATACTTTAGCTCTCTATGCCTCCTGGTTTGCACCATGAGAATAAGTCACTGCTGTCTTGTCCTTCACAGCAGATAGAGCAACCCTTGTCATCGTGACTTCGTTGTCATATGTACTGTAATCTCTCTGAAGCTGAATGAATATAAACCTCCCTCATTTCTTTTGTTTCTGTCTCTATCAAGCATGTTGTCCCAGCCATGAGCAAAGTAACTACTGAAATGGTACAAATCGAATTTTACACACATGCTTTAACCCAATCAAATACTTGATCTAGCACATCCTTAGTAAGACACCAGAGGAAGGCCAGGTGATGTATTCAGTTGGTAAAGTGCTTCCTTCATAAGTGTGACAGCCTGACTTTGATCCCTGAAACTTATGTAAATATGGAAGGAGACAACTGGGTTTAATAAACTATTTTCTCACCTGCACTTGTATTCACAGAAAAGCACAAATAGGATGAGTGTCTTGGATTTCAGTGGCTATCTACAAGCACTGAATTTACACCTCTGGACACACAAAAAAAACCTATATATTTGGAAAGAAGACCCACCCATATAGGAAAGTAAAGTGGCCATTCGAGAGCAAGGAGCCACTGACAGACTGTGGCAGCTAGAAGTCTGAAGCAGAGATGCCAAAAGGGCAAAACTATTGCCCCAAGTGTGAAAATTATGGTCATTAGGGTCTCAGACCCAAAATGAAAGTTACAGATCTGAGGCTGTAAGGGAAAACTGTAACATCCAAGAGTTAAAGTTGATCTGTACATCCATCTTTGTTTTTTAAAATAAAGTTGTTCAATTAAAAAAAAAGAGTTAAAGTTGAGATCTTGAGTATCCCAGTTACAAAATTATGTATTGGCAGGGAACAAAGAAACACCTGTCTCAAAGATGAAAAATTGGAGGAATAAAAACAAACCTTTATTAGAACAAATAGTCAAATAGTTCCCACCACCAAAGAGGATGGGAGGGTGCTCAGAGGTAAAGATCTGAAGGGACATGATTATCTGGGGTTGGGATGGACTTTTTATAGATTCCTAGGAGACTCCTGTCTCCAGACTCCATCTTATTCCTGATCAGTCTTGCCAGTAATCACCACTGTGTAACAGCTGCAATCGGGAAGGATGGGGTAGGTGATGAGAGGAATAAGGAGCCATAACACTTAAAGCAAGCATCAGCCTTTTTTACAGGGGCCAGTCTCTGTTTTCCAGATCAACCCAAATCCCTGTGACCCCTTTTCTCACACACACACCACACCACACCCCCCCACACACACAGACAGACACAAAAAGTAACTAAATAGATAAATAGATAAATAACTGAGCATATTCATGTAAATGGCATAGGAGAAAGTTTCCACTGGGAAATAAAGCCCTTTTAAGTTTGCTCCTAGGCTTAGGATTCACATCAAGTACGCAGATTTAAAAATCTAAGGAGACTGAGCCACGTATACCTTTTCTTAAAACATAACCTGGGAAGTGGCCAGTTTAATGCCCACAAATATAATGAGCATCCATTTTTGTGGATTCTAGAGTCCATCTCACTACACAGTCCAAACAGTACTTTATGGTAACTTGTGGCAGTAAATCCCTAAGTCTTCTTTGTTATATGTAAACATGTATATTTTAATTTATGGAATTTGTGGACTAGTCCAGTGAAAATTTGGAGGCACTCTAATTACAGCAATTTCCTTTTCATGATCACCTCATCTGTGTTGGATGAATCAATTTGAACTCACTTGAGACTCAATGAGGTATAACTTATTTTACTGTTCCTATTCCTTGTACTATGCTTAATACAACAAAACTACCTCAGCCTTTCAAAGGTCAGACATCCCCTGACCACTTAGGAAAGCAAAAATCACCCCAAATTCATGACTTGGTGCTTCTTATTTATTTCTTAGATGAAATAAACATGTTTCAAGGTTCATTGCAACAGAGTTTAATTATAAATTACTAGGGAAAAGAAAGACATTTTTAAAGAATAGTGTTTTTACTGTGGCACAAAAGAAAAGTAAACTTCAGAAGTTTAGTGAGAATGGTTCCAGATAGAAACAAATTTATTATGAATAATAATTTTATATTTATTTCTAAACAGTATTTGAAGTGGTGTGTCTTTGCTGGTTTATCTCAGATTAGGCTTTGGCAATTCTAAATATCTGTAAAGTTTATATATATATATATATATATCTTCCAGAGACTGTGCGGACTTGTTAGACTTTAAACATCAATGATAGATGGCTGGTATATTTTTGTTTTGTTTTGTCATTTTTTTTCCAGAGCGACTGACTAGGCAGAAAGAATCTATTACTTCTAAATATTCCTTCCTTCCATATGAAGGAAGAAAGGTGATTAGCAATATGTTTGTTTCAAGAAATCACCATGAATTGAAATTTAAACCAGCATAAAAGTGCAATGTGAATAATGTGGGTATGTGTCTACTTTCCTTGGATTTAAACTACATGATAATTAGGTCAATTTTATCAGGGCTGTGCAGCTCTCTCATCACCAAATAACAAGAAATGTGTTTCTATCCACAAACTACATTTGTACATGAATATGCATATGTCATCAAATGTTTCACTTGACATAAATGACCCTCAAATGGAGGAAATGTAGTACTGTAAACATTAGAGTTTTAAAATGTGCAGCAAAGTTACAAACATTCAGCTTTGGCCAAGCAGGGAGTGGAAAATAATGGGTTTTTCCTGCCTCTGTGCAAGAGACTAGTTTGTGTTGTTGCAACGCAGCACCTGGCCTTGTTAGCAGACCCATAATGGAGGTGTCATGTTTTCCATAAAGAAAGTTAATCATAATAGACATTGTATGTTAAACATATCATCCTTCAAGCTTTCCTAATTCAGCACATCAGACAAAATACATCAATTAAAATAATGTGAAGAAACACTGAAGAAAAGGAGGAAAGAGAAAATTGCTTATGGTACTTCAAAGTACCACATGTACCCAGCCCTCCCTGGAGGATTTCCTGTATGGTAAAAATGCAGTGTGAGTGAGCATGCTTTCCAGCTGCAGAACACAAATGTGAAGGCCAGGGAAGACAGGCTCAGGTTCTAGCTCTTCAAATAAAATGCCAGGTGTTTACCTCAAAGATTACTTGGGAGAGACAAGAACAATTGTGCTCCCAAGAATGAGGTGAATGGGAGCTTAAAGGTAAAGTAAACACTCTCCATTCCAAACCCACTGCCCCGGTACACAGGAATGCAAGTTGGACAGGGTTTTGAATTGATTCTCCAGTGCCAGCTCTGCAGCAGGAATACCCTTCTAGAATCCTAGCTCACCAAAGGGAAGTCATACCCCACCCTGCACCTCTCAAACCAAATCTTTACACATTCAGTTATGCATACTTCACAGAAGAAGAAAGGAAACTCTAGTCCCCTCCCGATGAGGAGAGAATTTTCTTCTGTGGAAAGGCTTTCCTCAGTATGCTATTAATTTAAAGGGCATCTCGCCAAGACTTTTATAAAGGTATAAACCTTCGATGGAGGTGCACTCACTCTGCTTGAAGTCTAAGAAAACGATTTCTATTTGCTTACAAAGTTAGAGATTCAAGACTTTGCAATACACTGCCCTGTCTTCTTTGAGTATATTCAAAGGAGTATGTTAGAAACAATATTCATCTGAATCTAATTAAAGTTGTAGGGATGACAACTTCTTGGAAATAAACTACAAAATTGACTTTCTACACATTGGCTGATATCGAATGCTGTAGTAATCTCATCAACTGATGAAAAATTCAGTTGAGAATACAAGATAGCAATGTGAAGATGTGGGCATTTGCTTTCATGAGTTTTGTTATGTTTTGCTTTGTTTTCTGGTGCTGAGAATCAAAACCAAGATCTCACTCATGGCTAAGCAAATATTCTCCCACCAAGCCAGATCTTTACTCTCTAAATGATATAACTGATTTGGATTTGAGATCTCCCTACTGTCAAACTGATAGATATGTAGTGTGGAAATCAATTGTTTACTTTCATAAGGGCATCAAAGATTGGTCTTACTGAATGTAGTGGCTTTGTATGGGATCATGGTATTCAATGCCTTCACATTTTAGGCTTCACATTTACCATAAATAATTACAGATCACCACCACTACCACCACCATTTGTTTTTTTTTTTTTTTAGACAGGAGTCTCATTTTCTGTTCCAGGCTGTTCTGGTACTCACTAAGTAAACCAGAATGGCCTTAAATTTGCAACAGTCCTCTTGACTCATTTTTCATAGATTTAGAATTGCATGCATAACCCACCACTCCTAGTGTAGCTGTTTTTTAGATCAATAAAAATTATTGAAATCATAAATTAAATAATTTGATCTTGAGCTGAAGATGCCAACGGAATTCTCAGTGAGAGCTGTCCAAGCAATAGGTCCATAACTTTGCCTCAGTTAATATCTAAGAATTTTTTTAAATTTCCTATTTCTGTCTTTTTGTTTCAATATTTTATTAAATTTTATTTTATGATTATTATTCATTGAATCAAATTTCATTAAAACTCCATTCTATGATTTTTAATAATATGTTTATATTTGGCAATTTTGGCTATGCCAGCATGATTGTAGAGGTGATCAGGTGTTGCTTGAGTTCTTACTCCCTAGGCCCTGCTATTTAGCTTTTGTGTTACCAGAGGACATTTCTATTTCTGGACTTCTAGACTAGGTAGCATAATGCTCCAAGGCAGGAAACTTGAACCAATAGTGTCTTATGCCAGAAATTTGACACACTGTTCCCAATAATTCAAGTCAAACTTTTTAAAGACTTTTAGAAGGAAGGGAACAAGTGATATATGATTATATCATTCAACAAAACTCCATGTCAAGTGTAACAGTCTTGGAAACTGATCTCACAATTTAGTTTCTCTCAAGCAAAAATGTCTAATGTATTTTGGAAACATCATCAATAAAAAGATATACACTTTTTTTTTTCTGGTAGAAGAAGCTAAAGTAATATTAGGTGGTTTCCATAAGTATCAACAAACTTGACAATGTAGCGGTTCATCAAACTGTATTTTTCAGTGTGGGCACACAGTGCCCCTACTAGCAGAGGATTCAGAATGGACAGATAATGCGCTTACTGACAGTGATCTCAGAAATAAGGAAAGAAATGTCCCTAACCTACCAACCTTTTCTGAAATGGATACTGAAGATAGGAATAAAGACATCAACCAGGCAAACATGGGGAGAGACTACCTGCACCCATGCTCTAAGATGACCTGGAAGTGGCACATAGTCTATAAAGGCCAATGTGCATATCTGACTCATTGTGTAGCCCACATGACTTTTTGATGTTAAGATTACACTGAGCTTCAAAACTATTTTGCCTCTTGGGGGTCTTTGCTTTCTTTAATGGTTAATCTGGAATCTAGTTAGGCATTACAAAAGGTAGAACTAAGAATTAACTATAATGGTTCTCTTTTCTCTATTCACTGATGACTTGTCTCATGAAAACTGTCTATCACTGGAAGCTTTGTAAAATAAGAGTGTTTGAGGGAGATAGCCAAGTCATTTGTAATTACATAGGTGCTTTAATTATGGGACTTCCTCCCTTACTGTCTTGGCCTCTATCCAATTGGCAAAGCTTCACTTTGTTTCAGTTGGGAAATCCATTTGCATTCTGTGTGCAAACAAGTAAATATATAATTCAGAAAAACAAACTCAAATAAGAAAAAAGGAAGAGGAGGAAAAGAGGAGAGAAAAAGTAAGGAACAGTGAAACAGAGTGAGTCAGTGAAGTAATAAAAACAGTAAATTTTTCCCTCCATGTTCATTCACAGGAAGCACTGTTACTGGAAATAAAAATTAAGGAAATGAATTTAGAAAATTGTTGCGATTTATAAATTCACAGAGTTTATGAGATGATTTAAAACATATCTCTACTGTCAAAAGAATTTATTATAACATTTGGAAAACTATAGAACATATACGATTTCACATTCTAACATGCTTGACCAAAAATAAGGCATGAGTCTCAGGTTTGCTGTTGGTAGTGTTGTCTCTTTTCTAATACATAGCTGATGAGGTTGAAATGCATGCAGATTTCAACATGCCTTTGTCTATTTCTAGTGAGTTGCACATTGTAATATGTTGTTGCAGTAAAAATAAAAAAAGGATCTGGGGCTACTAGTCTCATTTATTCTCACTTCGTGTAGATCCTCAGGAGCCACTCCAGCAGGGAGTAGTGTACCCAGTCTCTTTATATTCCACATGGTGCATGAGCTACCCTCTTCCATCTGTCTCCCTACCAGACAGGAACTTGCTCACATTTCCCACTGCTCAATAAAATTATGATTCAATAATCAATAATTAATCAATCAGATTTTTATGTTAAATTCTCAATGCACAATACATCTACACAATAAGCTTACAACCATTTGACAAATTTGTAAACTGCCCAACTAGATAAAACAATTTGACCCATAGAGACCCTTAGAAATAATCATAGCTACCTATCACCAATTAAGATCACCCGGGTCTTAATCATCTTTCCCCAGTTCCATGTTGACTCTCCTCCCTTCTTCTTCTCCCCTGTCTTACAAAAACTTCATCCCTGCCCCACTATCTGCTGTCCAATCATGTATATTGCCTTGACATCAACCTATAATGTGTAACAACAAAAATTCTAATGCTTGTAGATGGGAGTTGTGAAGATCTCCTCTGGGTTATCTTTAAATCTATGCCATTTTAGTTGGAAACGCACAAGCTACTGATTACCTCCTTTTAAGAACTCTGTAATTCACTCTAAAGAGAGGCAACGAGAAGTCAACTTTCAGTAATCACTGGAGACTTGCACAGGTTAGAGCCTTGTGTCTCATTGCAGATGCTGGGGTCACCAACAATCAACTAGCCTAGATGTGCATCATGACTAAAGAGATGGTAGATTTGTACAAATAGTTTCGAACTCACTTCTTTCAAAACAAGCATATATTATCATTAACTGGATACATGAGACATATAAAATACACCCTAAGAGGTCTCCATCTCCATAATGGAGATGGGACTCAAACAATATTACCTCCTTGTAGATAACTTGCAGCAACCCTAAAAGACCCTCAAAATCTCTTTTGCTGGTTTTCAGTCCAAACCAGTGTTTCTTAACTAGGAGTAAGTCTTACTTCAGAAGACCATCAATGTCTAGAACAGGTCTTGTTGTTAAAACTAAAAAGGTCATGATATTTGCATCTAGTCTAAACAGAATATACCAGCACATGAATTACTTTAGCCTCAAAATCAACAGTGCTGAGCTATGGCTGTCTATTCACAACTTCAGGTTAGGACTCAAACATGGGGAAAATTGAAACAGTTTTAAAGATGTAAAGTTAGGACAATACAGTGTCTTGTAGGCTCATTCCACTTCCAAGGAGAATTCATTACAAGCTAATTTCTGTGTTGCAAGTCTTTTCATCACCCATAAAAATATTTACTGCCTAAGCCGCCTGTACTTTATATAATGCTCTTCCCTCTAATGAGGTTGAATAAGCCTTAACCAGCTAGCTCTTCTTTGAGTTTCATTCATGTTTTGTGTGGTTTCCGTGTTAGTGCACACTAGTATGTTTCCCCCTGTTATAATATCTGCTCATTTCAACAGACACAGATCCGACTTTTGGAGCAAAAACTCTGGGCTCCCTACAAAAGCAAGCTGCCATGTTATAAGCTGCCTGTGGAGAAGAGCACTTGGCTGGATGGCCAGCTGCCAGGGAGAAACCGGAGCCCTTCTCTGACAACCTGTCAGGAGCCAAATGCTGCCAACAATCTCCGGGAGCTGGGAAGGGGACGGACCCTGTGCTCCAGATGATATGACCTCCCTGCCAACACCAATTGCAACCTTACAGAAGACCCAGTTAAGCTGTTCTCCAAGACAGAAGTGTGCTTTGTCTTAGCCCCTACCATTGTGGTAATGTTAGACAACGATAGGTAAGGGATACAGCGCCAAAGGTGGATTTTAGCTGGGACTGTAGAGCACAAATCATAAACACCTATGAATGGGTTATTACTCTCCCTATGTTCACCTCCAAGCACACAGTCATTTTTTAAAGAGAATTCTAGGAAATATGTGTCCTATTCATCCACCACTTTTATGTATTTGTTAACCTCTAAATAAACTCAAAGGAGGAGATAACTCCTTAAATTCTTTTGTCTTTTAATTTTTTAAAATTCCTTTCATGTTTTTCCCCACTTTCTCATCTCTAAGGTCCAGTTACCCACATCAAAATGTGCCCATATTCACTTGACTTACTACAAATAGATTGGTCTCACAAACCAGTAAGCTTTATAGATAATATTTTGCAGTTTCATTCAGAAATCAACATAGAAGGGAATGAATGTTCTAGGAGATGAAACTTTATTAGCTTTTAGAATCATATTGTGTTGGTGATAGAAGAAAATATAAGTATAAAACACTCATCTCATACAAGAGGGATGAAGAGGACACATATGGAGTTAGATGAAGGTTCAGAATTTTCTATGGTGGCATAGTCTTTCATCCCATACAGTTTATTCTTGCAATTACATAAAGAGACATCCCCAAACACTGATATTCTATAATACAGGAATTTCCCCAAACCTAATGGCTACTTCTGAAAGAAACCCTTCCCTCTGTAAAAAAAAAAAAAAAAAAAAAAAAAAAAAGTTACTTATTTAGATTTCCAAAACTCTACTGCTAAAATCTAAGCAAGTTCTGATTAGATGAAAGCCAGAACTACTGTTTTACCAGAAGAATCTATTCAGGTAAGGATCCCATCTTATAATGTACTCAAAATGACCAATGCTTAAAGGGAGAGTACCACAGAGCAACTTCTTTTGAGTTGTTTTAAGCTCCTCCATTGGACTGATGGCTTGTCATTCTGGTATACCTAAAGCTAGCCTCCAGTACATTTTGCATCCAGTTCTTTTTACCTCCAAGAAAATTTGGCACTCTATGTTTGGACAGCATTTCAAGTTCAGTAATGGGAGTCATTACATGCTTTTTAAGACTTGAATAGCCACACTACCTCCTTGTTGGCTGCTAAAAACACAAAGGATTGGCAAAGTTCAAGCGAATTGCTCACATTTGAGGTTTTTAAGTATAATTTTTAGACTTATAAAAGACAAAATAAGGTGCAAAACATCTTTCAGGAAAGCCTGTCTTGGCTCTACAGAAAGATATTGTTTTCATGTGTGAAAATTCAGCTACATAGCTAAAGGGGAAATTGGTGAATAATCCAAAAGTAAAAAAGATCACATGTTTCCCCAAATTTCATCTCTCATTCTGTCTCCTCTAGTTCATCCTGGAGTAAGATATATACTGCAGGCCTTCATCTCTATGCAACTGTGGCACTGAGTACATTTGCTTTTAATCATGGAAACTTGATTTTCATTCATTGGAAATCCAAGGTAAGCACGAACTTATGTGGAAGTTCAGACTGAGCCAGAGATGCCCTTAGCCCACTCCCTAGAGTATGTGATTGGTATGGGCTTTGGGGTTACAGTCAATTGTTTTCACCTGCCTAGAATTCTCTGGTTGGTGCTAACTTACTTGCAATGCCTGCCAGTAATGGGAGAGCACTAAAGCTAGTTAATGGGGTGCCTGAGTTGTAACATCTTGGAGGCCTCTGTCTACCTGATGTTTCCACTGCTAAAAGGTCTTTGTTTTACTGTTGAATTTGCTCTTTCTACCCTGTCTGAGAGAACAGAACATAAAACATCTAATTATCAGAAGTATTTGAAATAACAAATGTGAGCTCATGAAAATTCCACTAACAATTTTATCTCAGCACTACTAGCATTTTATATAACCACACAATCATTTGTCATGGAAGCATCCAATGCATAATAGAATATCCATCAGCATCCATGCCATCTACTCACAAGACCTTAGTAAGGATCTCATGGGAAAGAAAGCCCCAACTGTCACCAGATATTACCAAATGTCTGCAGGGACACATATCATTATATTAAAAACTATACCCTCAGTACCGGGCCAGAGACAAAGCAGGGCCACCACTATCAGGACTCACTCCCTGCTCAAAGAAGGCTGATCACACAGAAGAGCCTCAGGAGGCTCTCTATTCTAAGCCCACAGTTGAATCCCCACTTCCTTCTCACTATTATCCAAGGAGAGACCACATGGAACTTTCAGGGTGCAGGTAGCAGAGTGCTGACTGGGAATGATCAGGTCCAGCCCAGGGACAGATCCTGGCCACCACCATCAGAACTCACAGCCGACCCACAAAGAGCTGAACACCTGGGAGCCATCTCCCTCCTGAGCCCACAGCCCAAAGACCCACAGGAGAGACAAGCTCCAATCAGAGACAACAAGATCACCTAGCATCACAGATAATAAGATGGCAAGAGGCAAGCACAAGAAGCTAAGCAATGGAAACCAAGACAACCTGGCAACATCAGAACCCAGTTCTCACACCACAGCAAGTAGTGGATATCACAACACAACAGGAAAACAAGACTTGGACTTAAAATCATACTTCATGATGATAATAGTGGTCCTCAAGAACTGCATAAATAACTCCCTTAAAGAATTACAGGAGAAACAAGAGAACACACAAACAGAAGTAAAAGCCCTTAAAGAGGAAACACAAAAATCACTTAAAGAGCTATAGAAAAACAAAACCAAACAGGTGAAGGAATTAATAATGGAAATAGAAACAATAAAGGAATCATAAAAGAAGACATCAATGGAGAGAGAAAACCTAGGAAACAAATAAGGAGTCATAGATGAAAGCAACACCAACAGAATACAAGAAATGGAAGAGAGAATCTCTGGTGCAGAGGATAACATAAAATACATTGATATATCGGAGAAAATGCAAAAATAAAAAATCTCCTAACCCAAAACATCCATGATATCCAGGACACAATGAGAAGACCAAACCTAAGAATAATAGGTGTAGAAGAAAGACTCAACTAAAAGGCTCACTAACTATCTCAAACGAAAATCATATAAGTTCCCTAACCTTAAGGAAAAGAGGACCATGAACATATAAAAAGCCTACAAAACTCCAAAGAGATTGGACCAGAAAAGAAACTCCTCCTTATACATAAGAGTCAAAAAAAATGTTCAAAACCGAGAAAGAATCCTAAAAGCAGTAAAGGAAAAAGGAAAAGTATCATTAAATGCAGACAATCAGAATTACATGAGACTTCTCAATGGAGACTATGAAAGCTAGAAGATTCTGGACAAATATCATACAGATGCTAAGAGAACACAAATGCCAGCCCATGTTACTATATCCAAAAAAAAAAAATAAATTACCATAGATGGAGAAAGCAAGATAATCCAGGACAAAACCAAATTTATACAATATCTGTCCACAAACCCAGCCCTACAAAAGATAACAGATGGAAACTCCAGCGTAAGGAGGAAAACTACACCCTAGGAAAGCATGAAAATAATTTTCTTGAAGAAACAAAAGCAAAAAAATAAAAGCACACAAACGTAATTCTACCTCTCACAAAAAAATAACAGGAAACAACAATCACTATTCCTTAAATTTTCTTTATATCAATGGACTGAATTCCTCAAATAAAAAGACATAAACTATCAGACTGGGTACCTAAAAAGGATCCGGAATTTTGCTGCATATGGGAAACTCATCTCAGCTACAAGGAGAGACACTACCTCAGAGTAAAAGGCTGGGAATAAACTTTCTAAGCAAATGGTCCCAAGAAACAAGCTAGAATAGTCATTCTAATATTGAATAAAATAGCTTTTAAACCAAAAGTTGTCAACAAAAATAAGGAAGAACACTTTTTACTCATCAGAGGAAAAATCTATCAAGATGAACTCTCAATCTATGCTCCAAACACAAGGGCACACACATTCGTAAAAAAAAAAAAAAAGAAAAAAAGAAAAAAAATTAATGAATATCAAAGCATATATTGTACCACACACAATAATAGTTGGAGACTTAAACACCCCACTCTCATCAACGGGCAGACCATGGAAGCAGAAACTGAACAGAGACATAGAGAACTAAGAAAAGTTATAAACCAAATGGGTTTAACAAACATTTAAAGAACATTTCAAAAAAAAAAGAATATAACCTTTTTTCAGCATCTCACAGTACCTTCTTCAAAACTGACCATGAAACAGGCCTCAACAGATACAAGAATATCAAAATACTCACATGCATTCTATCAAATCACCATGGACTAAGGCTTGTCTTTAATAACAAAAAAATCAACAAAAAGCCCGCATACACATGAAAGTTGAACATTGCTCTACTCAACAATAACTGAGTCAAGGGCAAAATAAAGAAAGAAAATCAAAGACTTTTTAGAATTTAACAAAAATGAAGGCACAATATACCCAAATTTATGGGATGCAATGAAAGCAGTACTAAGAGGAAAACTCTTATCTCTGAGTGCCTCCAAAAAAGAATCTGGAGAGAGCATACACAAACAGCTTCACAGCATACCTGAAAGCATTACAACAAAAAGCAGATACATCCAAAAGGATAAAACAGCAGGAAATCAAACTCAGACCTGAAATTAACCAAGTAGAAACAAAAGCTATACAAAGAATCAACAAAAGCAGGAGCTGGGTCTCTGAGAAAATCAACAAGATTGATAAACCTTAGTCAGACTAACTAGAAGGTGCAGAGAGAATATCCAAATTAACAAAATTAGAAATAAAAGGGGAGACATAACAACAGAAACTGAGGAAATTCAAGAAATAATCAGATCCTACTTCAAAAGACTATATTCAACAAAACTGGAAAACCTATAGGAAATGGACAATTTTCTAGACAGATACCTGATACCAAAGTTAAATCAGGATCACATAAGCCATCTAAACGGTCCCATAACCCCTAAGAAACTAGAAACAGTCATCAAGTCTCCCAATGGAAAGAATTCCAGGAGCAGATGGATCTGGTGCTGAATTCTATCAGACTTTCATAGAATACCTAATACCAATACTCCCCAAACTATTCCACAAAAATAGAAACAGAAAGAACACTACCCAACTTATTCTTCGAAGCCAAAATTACACTCATACCTAAACCACATAAAGACCCTTCAAAGAAAGAGAACTTCAGACCAATTTTCCTCTTGAACTGAGATATAAAAAACAAAGTTTGTAGGGGCTCTGAGACTTTTCCAAAACACTAATTTCGAGAAAGTAGACAAAGACAGAATTTACTGGCTGACAGACACTGGGTCTCATATAAAATCCAAATATGCATCATCATCAACCTAAACTCCTCAAAGTTTTAAAATATATAAACAAGGTTCTGAAAATGTAAAAACAAAATTTTAATAGACAGGTCAGTCTATGTTAAATAAGCTGAGTTAAAACAAAAACAATTCTTGGAAAAAGACCCTCTACTCCTCCCAGTGATAAATTCCGAGAAAAACCACTAGGTGTCAGACTGACCCTGTCCGACCACCCAGTTCCTCCTCCCTCATGGAGACTTTGAACTTGGCCCCTTTCCAAGGCCAAGCACAGGGCTAGATGAGAAAATGACTTACAGAGCCAAGAACAGCCCCTTGAGCAGGGACTAGCCAACCCCTAAATCTTTGTCCTAAGATCCACCAATAAGAAAAAGGCAACTACCCTGTTGCTGAAATTTGCTCTCTGTAAAGAATAAAAGATGTGTGCTTTTTGAGTTGTTGTTGACTCTCTGTGCGAGAATGAGCAAAGATACATATGGAAGTAAACCATTTGTTATGGCAGGTATCATCTAATTGTGTTCTGTGGGATGCGCTCCTGAGCTAAGACTCCTCAGTCTTACAACAAAACATCCATGCAAAAATACTCAATAAAATTCTTACAATCATATCCAAGAACACATCAAAATGACCATTCACCATGATCAAGTAGGCTTCATCACAGGAAGGCAAAGATGGTTCAATATATGAAAATCCATCAATGTAATCCAGTGTATTAATAAACTCAAGAAAAATACACATTATCATCTCATTACATGCTGAGAAGGTATTTGACAAAATCCAATACTCCTTCATGTTAAAAATTTTGGAAAGATCAAGAAAGAATTCAAGGCTAATACCTAAAATAGTAAAAGCAGTATACAACAAACCAGTAACCAACATCAAACAAAATGATGAAAATTGAAGCAATCACACTTAAATCATGGACTACACAAGGCTGTTCACTCTCCCCCACCTATTCAATATAGTACTTGAAGTCCTAGCCAGAGTCATTAGACAACAAAGGAAAGTCGAAGGTATACAAATCAGAAAGGAAGAAGTCAAAATATCACTATTTGCAGATGATATGAGAGTATAAATAAGTGACCCCAAAAATTCAACCAGAGAACTCCTACAGCTGATAAACAACTTCATCAAATTTGCTGGTTATAAAATTAATTCAAAAAGATCAGTAGCCTTCCTCTAATCAAAAAATAAACATGCTGAGAAAGAAATTAGCAAAAAGACATCCTTCACAATAGTCACAAACAATATGAAATAACTTGATGTGACCCCAATTAAGAAAGTGAAAGATATGTATGGCAAGAACTTCAAATCTCTAAAGAAGGAAATTGAAGACTATCTCAGAAGATGGAATGATATCACATGCTAATGGATTGGAAGGGTCAATATTGTAAAAATGTTCATCTTTCGAAAAGCAATCTACATATTCAATGGCATCCCCTTCAAAATTCCATCTCAATTCTTTGTAGAGTTAGCAAAAGCAATTTCTAATTAGAATTTGCAAATTTGTTTGGAAAAACAAAACAAAAAAAAAAAAAAAACAGGATATCACAAACTATTCTCAACAATAAAAGAATTTCCTTGGGAAACATCATCCCTAACCTCAAGCTGTATTACATACAGATCAATCGTGATAAAAACTGCATTGGTATAGAGACAGGCAGGTCAATCAATGGAACAGAATTGAAGACCCAAAAATGAACCCACACACCTAAGGTCACTTGATCTTTGACAAAGGAGCTAAAAAATAAATAAATAAATAAATAAATAAATAAATAAATAAATAAATAAATAAATAAATAAATAAATAAAATAAAAACAAGGAAAAGAACAGCATTTTCAACAAATGGTGCTAGTTCAACTTTCAGTCAACATGCAGAAGAATGGAAATGGACCCTTTCTTATCTCCTTGTACAAAGCTCAAGTGCAAGTGGATCAAGGACCTCCACATAAAACCAGGTACACTGAAACTATTAGAACAGAAAGTGGGGAAGAGCTTATAACACATAGACACAGGGGAAATTTTCCTGAACAGAACACCAATGGCTTGTGCTCTAAGGTAAGAATCGATAAATGGGTCCTCTTGAAATTGCAAAGTTTCTGTAAGGCTAAGAACACTCCTAAGTTAACAAAACTGCAGCCAACACATTAGTAAAAGATCTTTACCAATCCTACATTGGCCTGAGGTCTAATAATCAATATATACAAAGAACTAAAGAAGTTAGACTCCAGAGAACCAAATAATCCTATTAAAATGAGGTACAGAGCTAAACAGAATTCTCAACTGAGGAATATCGAATGGTTGAGAATCATCTAAAGAAATGCTCAATATCCCTAGTCATCAGAGAAATGTAAATCAAAACAACCCTAGATTCCTTCTCACATCAGTCAAAATAGCTAAGATAAAAAACTCAGGTGACAGCAGATGCTGTGGAGGATGTAAAGAAAGAGGAACACTCCTCCATTGTTGGTGTGATTGCAAGCTGGTACAACAACTCTAGATATCAATCTGGCAGTTCCTCAGAAAACTGGACGTAATACT
This sequence comes from Micromys minutus, assembly GCF_963924665.1. Lineage (NCBI taxonomy): Eukaryota > Metazoa > Chordata > Mammalia > Rodentia > Muridae > Micromys > Micromys minutus. The sequence goes on along the minus strand of NC_137970.1, from coordinate 20,794,721 downwards.
ACCTGAAGACTCGGCTATTCTACTCCTGGGCATATACCTAAAAGTGTCTCTAACATATAACAAGGACACATGCTTCACCATGTTCATAGCAGCCTTATTAATAATAGCCAAAAGCTGGAACGAACCCAGATGTCCTACAACAGAGTAATGGATACAGAAATTGTGGTATATTTACACAATGGATTACTAGTCAGCTAATTAGAAACAATGACTTTATGAAATTTCTAGGCAAATAGATGGAACTAGAAGTTGTCATCCTGAGTAAGGTACCACAGTCACAAAAGAGCACACATGATATATACTCACTGATAAGTGGACACTAGCCCCTCAAAGCTTTGAATACCCAAGAAACCATTCACAGATCTTATAAAGCTCAAAAGAAGGAAGGCCAGAATGTGGATGCCTCGCTTCTTTTTAGAAGGGAGAACCAACTATTCATTTGAGGAAATACAAGGACAAATAAAAGAGCAGGGATTGAAGAAAAGATCATTCAGAGGCTGCCTTACCTTTTGGATTCACCCCTCATGCAGCCACCAAACCAAGCACTATTGCTGATGCCAAAATGTGCTACTAACAGGAGCCAGATTTGGATGCCTCCTTAGAGGCTCTGCCAGAGTCATACAAATACAGATGAGATGCTTTCAGCTAACAATTTGAGTGAACAGGGGGGCCCAGTGAAAGAGCTAGAGGAAGGACTGAAAGAGCTGAAAGGGTTTGCAACCTTGTGAGAAGAACAACATTATGAACCAACCAAACTCTCCAGAACTCCCAGAGACTAAAACACCAACCAATGAGCACACATGGAGAGACCCATGGCTCTAGTTATATATGTAGCAGAAGATAGTATTGTCTGTCATCAATGGGAGAAGACATCTTTAGTTCAGTGAAGGCTCATTTTACCAGTAGGGGAATGCCAAGGCACTGAGGTAGAGAGTGAGATTGGGAAAGGGAGCACCTTCATGGAAGCAAGTGAGGGGGAGGGGGAATGGGAGTGTGGAAAAGGGGGATAACATTTGAAATGTAAATAGAGAGAATACCCAATAAACTATCGACTTAGGTCCAGACTTGGGAACATTACAGGTTAACTTGTATAGTTTTGCTAAGTAAAGATGAAAATTATTTCTGTTGGGTAACAAAGATAACCTCAAAGGTAATGGTTTAATTATATTGTCGGACATAATCAGTTTTAACTCTAACTTGCAAATGCATTCCAGCATTCTTCTGCTGACTAACTATGTATTTATATAAAACCTCTTTTAGAAATGCTCTTTGAAGCAGCTTTATCATCCTGCTAGTTCTTTGTTTGGTTAATATTTTTTGTATATTCACGTCACTATAATTTCCTCAATGTATAATGGGGATATATTTTATAAGTTGAGTACATTGCAAGTATTCAATATATTTAATATACCTAATCTACCTAAAACCTCATTGTAGCATTACAAGTTACATACTGCAATAGATAGGCTCGTGGCTCTTGTGATCTGCAACTATAACTGGAGAGGATCAATCCACAAATCTCTTGCTCAGCATAAAGAAAAAAAAAACAAAAAGACAAAAAATTAACATATAAAGACTTGTTCACAGAATGCCTATGATTTAGCAGTGTTCTTATGTGAGTTGAGGCCAGAGATGTTAATGGACATGCTATAATGTCCAGTACTCCCCATAGCAAACCCGAACTAAAGCCATCATAAGACTGGGACCACCTTCACTTGTATGAGAATCATACATGTGAAAAATTGTGTGTGTGTTTTTATGTATATATGGATGCACACATATCTGAACTTAAAAATTAAAAGAATGAACAATTGTTCTACATGAATGACCCCAGCTTCTGCTGTTCATTTATGTTATTAAATCTAACTATAGTCATCAGGGCTTTCTTTCTAGTGTATTCTATATCACCAAATAACTATACTAATATGCCTTTCCAATACAGATAGGCATTTAGATTGTAGCATATTATCCAGTTCTTACAAAAATACTGTTTTTATTCATATACATATTTCCTAGTGTGGCAAACTCAAGAAATTCTTAAGGAATTTGTATCTAGGCATGGAGTTTCTGGGCTATGTATTAATGTATCCTTACGTTTTTGAGATAATGCATTCTTTGGATATTTTGTGTATTTACATTTCAACTGTTATCTTCTTTCCCACCCCCTTCTCCCATCCCCTCACCCTCTGCATATATGAGAATGCAACCCCACCCACCCAGCCACTCCCACCTCACCACCCTGGAATTGAGCCTTCACAGGACCAAGGACCCTTTTATTGATGTCAGACAATGCCATCCTCTGCTAAATATGTGGCGGTTTCTCTCCATGTGTACTCTTTGGTTAGTGGTTTAGTCCTTGGGAGCTCTGGGGGGGGGGTGGTTCTGGTTGATGATGTTGTTCTTCCTATGATGGTACAAGCCCCTTCAGCTCCTTCAGTCCTTTCTCTAACTCCTCCAATGGGGTACCTGTGCTCAGTCTAATGGTTAACAACAAGCATCCTCATCTGTATCAGTAAGGCTCTGGTAGAACCTCTTAGGAGACATCCCTACGAAGCTCCTGTCAGTAAGCACTTCTTGGCATCAGCAATAGTGCTTGGGTTTGGTGGCTGCATATAGGGTGGATCCCCAGGTGCAACAGTCTCCGGATGGTCTTTCCTTCTGTCTCTGTTCTACTCCTTGTGCACAAAAAGGGTAATTGTAGGTTAAATTTTTGAAAAGGAGGGGAGTGGCCCTATCTCCCAACCTAACATCTAAATATGGTCTCTACAGGTTCTTCCTCCCCTTTGTTGGGCATTTCAGCTAATGCCATCCCTGTTGGGTCCTGAGACCCTCTAGCTTTCTTGGCATGTGGGACTTGCTGGTGGTTATCCCCAGTTCCCCATCCCCCATTGCTATACACCTTTGTTCTATTTCCTGACCATCTGTACATCTCCATTTCTTCTCATACCTGATCCTCTCAACCCTGCCCCCCGTTTTCCCCCTCCCTCTTCTTCCTTCCTCCCAAGTCTTTCCTACCCTCTACTTTCTGTGAGTATTTTGTTCCCCCTTCCAAAAAGGACTGAAGCATCCACATTTTGGTCTTCCTTCCTTTTGAGCTTCATGTGGTCTGTGAATTTTATCTTGAGTATTTAGAGCTTTAAGGCTAATATCCACTTATCAGTGAGTGCATACCATGTCCATTCTGTTGTGACTGGGATACCTCACTCAGGATATTTTCTAGTTCTATACATTTGCCCAAGTTTATAAAGTCATGGTTTTTAATAGCTGAGAAGTACCTCATTGTGTAAATGTACCACATGTTATGGTATCCATTCCTCTGTTGAAGAACATCTGGGTTCTTTCCAGCTTCTGTTTATTATGAATAAGGAGCTATGAACACAGTGAAGCATGTATTTTTGTTATATGTTCAAACAACTTTTGTGTATATGCCCAGGAGTGGTATAGCTGGATCCTCAAGTAATACTATGTCCAATTTTTTGAGGAACCACAAAACTTATTTCCAAAGTGTTTGTACCAGCTTGCAATCCCACCAACAATGGAGTAGTATTTCTCTTTCTCTACAAGATAATGCATTCTTATTATTCCCAAGAAAATGATCAAATTATAGTACCATCAATGTCACACTTTTTTTCCGTTTTTTAACAATGATATTTTAAAAAACAAAGATAAATGTGCAGATTTTAAGCATTTTTTGCATAAAAATATACAATATATTTTGTCAGTACTTTTTTCAGATTTTAAAATAATTTTTACATAAAACTATATGAATATATTTTTAAGTCAGTACTTGACTTTTTTTAATGGTTTGATCGTATGAATTGAAAACTTAATAGTTAAAATGAGCATAAAGTACATGTAAAACAAAATGTAACATGGAAATAGTCAAAGTTTTCTTTTTGTGTAAAGATTTTGTTTTGTTTTGTTTTGTTTCCTTTATTTCTTGGAATTCATACAGTCTGTGAGTTGTTTCTGGGACAGTGCGAGCCTCTGGGGTTAGCATCCCATTATCAGTGACTGCATATTATGTCTGTTCTTTTGTGACTGGGTTATCTCACTCAGGATGATATTCTCTAGATGCAGCCATTTTCTTAAGAATTTGGTTAAGTCATTGTTTCTGGTGGCTGAGTAGTATTCCATTGTGTATATGTACCACAATTTTTGTATCCATTCGTCTTCTGAAGGACATCTGGGTTCCTTCCAGCTTCTGGCTATTATAAATAGAGCCGCTATGAACATTGTGGTGCATATATCTTTGTTGTGTATTAAAGTGTCTCTGGGGTATATGCCCAGAAGTGGAATAGCTGGGTCTTCAGGTAGTGCTATATCCAATTTTCTGAGGTATCGCCAGACAGATTTCCAGAGTGGTTGTATTAGCTTGCAACCCCACCAACAGTGAAGAAGTGTTCCTATTTCTCTGCAGCCTCGCCAGCATCTGCTGTCATCTGAGTTTTGGATCTTGGCCAATCTGACTGGTGTGAGGTGGAATCTTAGGGTTGTTTTGATTTGCATTTCCCTGATGGCTAAGGATGTGGAGCACTTCCTCAGATGTTTCTGGGCCATTCGGTGTTCCTCAACTGAAAATGATTTGTTTAGCTCTGTACCCCATTTTTTAATAGGGTTATTTGATTCTCTGGTGTCTAGCTTTTTGAGTTCCTTGTACACCTTGGATATTAGGCCTCTATCTGATGTGGTGTTGGTAAAGATCTTTTCCTATTCTGTTGGTTGCCGTTTTGTTTTCTTGACGATGTCCTTAGCCTTACAGAAACTTTGCAATCTCATTAAGTCCCATTTGTTAATCTTTGACCTTAGAGCTTGAGCCATTGGTGTTTTGTTCAGAAAATTTTTTCCTGTGCCTATGTGTTCTAAGGTTTTCCCTACTTTCTCATCTAATAGTTTCAGTGTATCTGGTTTAATGTGGAGATCTTTGATCCACTTACACTTGAGCTTTGTACAAGGAAATAAGAAAGGGTCTATTGTCATTCTTTTGCATGCTGAGTGCCAGTTGGACCAGCACCATTTGTTGAATAGGCTGTCCTTTTTCCATTGAATGTTTACTGCTCCTTTGTCAAAAATCAGGTGACCATATACATGAGGGCTCATTTCTGGATCTTCTATTCTATTCCATTGATCCACATGCCTATTTCTGTACCAGTACCATGCAGTTTTTAGCACAATTACCTTGTAATATAGCTTGAGGTCAGGGATAGTGATTCCCGCAGGGGTTTTCTTGTTGTTGAGGATGGATTTCGCAATTCTAGGTCTTTTGTTATTCCATATGAAATTGCACATTGATCTTTCCAATTCCATGAAGAACTGGGTCGGAATTTTGATGGGGATTTCATTGAATCTGTAGAGTGCTTTTGGTAGCATGGCCATTTTTAAGATGTTGATCTTTCCAATCCATGAGCATGGGAGATCTTTCCATTTTCTGAGATCCTCCTCAATTTCCTTCTTTAGAGGTTTGAAGTTCTTGTCGTACAGGTCTTTCACTTGCTTAGTTAGAGTCACACCAAGGTATTTCATAGTTTTTGATGATTGTGAAGGGTACCTTTTCTCTAATTTCTTTCTTCACATGTTTGTCCTTTGAGTATAGGAAAGCTACTGATTTGTTTGAGTTAATTTTGTATCCAGCCACTTTGCTGAACTTATTTATCAGCTGTAGGAGGTCTCTGGTTGAATTTTTGGGGTCACCTAAGTACACTATCATGTAATCGGCAAAGAGTGATGTTTTTATTTCTTCCTTTCCGATTTGTATCCCCTTGATCTCCTTTTGCTGCCTAATTGCTCCAGCCAGGACTTCCAGTACTATGTTGAATAACTAGGGGGAGAGTGGGCAGCCTTGTTTAGTCCCTAATTTTAGTGGGATTGTTTCAAGTTTCCCACTGTTAAGTTTGATGTTGGCTGTTGGTTTGCTGTATATTGCTTTTATTATGTTTAAGTATGGACCTTGGATTCCTGTTCTTTCTAGGACTTTGAAAATGAAGTGGTGTTAGATTTTGTCAAATGCTTTCTCAGCATCTAGTGAGATGACCATGTGATTTTGTTCTTTGAGTTTGTTTATATGGTGGATTACGTTGATGGATTTTCTTATATTAAGCCATCCCTGCATCCCAGGGATGAAGCCTACTTGGTCATGATGAATGATCGTTTTGATGTGTTCTTGCATTCAGTTTGCAAGGATTTTGTTGAGTATTTTTGCATCAATGTTCATAAGTGAGATTGGTCTGAAGTTCTCTTTCCATGTAGGTCTTTGTGTAGTTTAGGTACGAGGGTTATTGTAGCCTCAAAAAATGAGGTAGGTAGTATTCCATCTGATTTTATTTTTGGAATAGTTTGGAGAGTATTGGTCATATATACGCAATAAGTATCTGATAAAATCCTGCACTGATCCCTTCTGGACCTGGGCTTTTTTTGGTTGGGAGGCTTTTTATGACTTCTTCTATTTCTTTTGGTGTTATAGGGTTATTTAGATGGTTTACTTGGTCCTGGTTTAACTTTGGGACCTTGTATCTGTCTAGGAATTCATCCATTTCCTCCAGATTTTCCAATTTTGTGGAGTATAAGTTTTTGTAGTAGGATCTGATGATTTCTTGAATTTCCTCAGTTTCAGTTGTTATGTCTCCACTTTCCTTTCTGATTTTGTTAATTTGGATACTCTCTCTTTGCCCTCTAGTTAGTCTGGATAGGGGTTTATCAATCTTGTTGATTTTCTCAAAGAACCAACTCTTGGTTTTGTTGATTTTTTCAATGGTTCTTTTTGTTTCTATTTGGTCTATTTCTGCCCTAATTTTGATTATTTCTTGCCGTCTACTCTTATTGGGTATATCTGCTTCCTTTTGTTCTAGGGCTTTTAGCTGTGCTGTCAGGTTGCTGATGTAAGCTCTCTCCAGTTTCTTTTTGTAAGCACTTAGGGCTATGAGTTTTCCTCTCAGTACAGCTTTCATTGCATGCCATAGGTTTGGGTATGTTGTGTTTTTGTTTTCATAGTATTCTAGAAAATCCTTAATTTCTTTCTTTATTTCTTCTTTGACCCTGCTATTGTTTAACAGAGCGTTGTTTAGTTTCCATGTGTACTTAGGCTTTTTGTTGTTGTTAAAAACCAGCCATAGACCATGGTGATCTGAGAAGATGCATGGGAGTATTTCAATCTTCTTATATCGATTGAGGCTTGTTCTGTGTCCAATTATGTGGTCAATTTTCGAGAAGGTGCGATGGGGTACTTAGAAGAAGGTGTATTCTTTTACTTTAGGATAATATGTTCTGTATATATCTATTAATTCCAGTTGGTTCAAAGTCTCTGCTAGTTTTTCAGTGTCCTTGTTCAGTTTCTGTTTCCATGATCTGTCCATTGGAGAGAGTGGGGTATTAAAGTCTCCCACTATTATTGTGTGGGGTGAAATGTATTTTTTGAGCATTAGTAGGGTTTCTTTTATGAATGTGGGTACTTTTTATTTGGAGCATATATGTTAAAAATTGAGAGTTCCTCCTGACAGATTTTCCCGTAAGGAGTAAAAAGTGTCCTTCCTTATCTTTTGTGATAACTTTTGGTTGGAAATTTGCATTATTCGATATTAGAATAGCCAATCCAGGTTGCTTCTTGGGGTTGTTTGCTTGGAAGTTTTTTTCCCACCCATGTACTCTGAGATAGTGTCTGTCTTTGTCTCTGAGATGAGTTTCCTGTATGCAGCAAAAGTATGGATTTTGTTTATGTATCCAGTCTGATAGCCTATGTCTCTTTATTGGGGAGTTGAGTCCATTTATGTTAATAGATATAAAGGAATAGTTGTTTCTGTTTCTTGCTATTATTGCTTTTGTGGGTTTAGTTGTGTCTGTGTCTTTTTCTTCTTTTGGTTTTCTTGTTTAGGAGTTTTCTTGTTTTTACTAGGCTGTATTTTCCCTCATTGTATTGGGTTTTCCACCTATAATTCGTTGTAGTGCAGGGTTTGTGGTCAGACATTGTGTAAATTTTGATTTGTCTTGAAATATCGTCATCTCTCCATCGATGGTGATTGATAGTTTTGCTGGGTATAGCAGCTTGGGCTTTCACTTGTGCTCTCTCAGGGTGTGCTTGATGTCTGTCCAGGCTCTTCTAGCTTTCATAGTCTCTGTTGAGAAATCAGGTGTGATTCTGATTGGCCTGCCTTTTTATATTACCTGACCTTTTTCCCTTACTACTTTTAGTACTCTTTCTTTGCTTTGGGCACTTGGTGTTTTGACTATTATGTGTCGGGAGGTATTTCTTTTCTGGTCCAACCTATTTGGAGTTCTGAAGGCTTCTTTTATGCTCGTGGTCATCTCATTCTTGAGGGTAGGGAAGTTTCTTCTACGATTTTGTTGAAGATATTTACTGTGCCTCTTAGTTGATACTCTTCTCCCTCTTCTATTCCTATTATCCTTAGGTTCGGTCTTCTCATTGTGTCCTGGATTTCCTGGACATTTTGGGTTAGGAGCTTTTTGCTTTTGCATCTTCTCTGGCTGTTTTGTCTATGTTTACAATGTTGTCTTCTGCCCCTGAGATTCTCTCTTCTATCTCTTGTAATCTATTGGAAATGCTTGCTTCTGTGACTCCTGATTTCTTTTTTAGGTCTTCTACCTCTAAGGTTATCTCTTATAGTGTTTTCTTTATTGTGTCAATTTCCATTTTAAATTCCCTCTTTCATTCCTTCATCTCTTTGGTTCTGTTTTTCTCTACTTCTTTGAGTGTTTTTCTTGTTTCCTCTTTAAAAACTTCTGAGTCTTTTTGCTTTTCCTCCCATTCTTGTTTAAGTATCTCTATCAGCATCTTGAGGTATGATTTCAGGTCTGTGTCTTCTTTTTCTTGATTGTTTGGCATTCCAATGTTTGCTATTATTGGAAAGCTGGGTTCTGATGTTGCCAGGTTGTATTGGTTTCCTTGGGATATACTCTTTCGCTTTCCTCTTGCCTATTTGTTGTCAGTGATATGTTCTCGCCTTTCCCTTGTATCTGGTCTGTGTCCCTGGATCTCCGCTGGTCCAGGTGGCAGATGGGCCCAGCCCTGTTCTATGCCTCAGAGTTGCGGGGTGGGAACAGAAGTTCCAAAGTTGTGTTCCTGGTCCCTGGATCTGGCAGGGCTGTGGGTGTGCTTTCCGTGTGCACTCTGCAGAGATCTCTCTGCTCCCTGGCTGCCTAGATCTACTACTCACCAGTTTTTCAACCTTTAGGAGCTGCCGGTCCGAGTGGCAGATGGGCCGGGCTCTGTTCTGCGCCTTGTCACACTTTTATACTGTCATACTTTTCACTTTTAAAACCATTTAGATTTTTTTAATTTAAAATGTTAATTTTCAAGATTAATTTTATTTGCTGCCTATAAGACTATATTAATATTTTTCATTAAATTTAGGAATATATTTGCATCATTCCTTCCAATATTGTATTCTGAACCTTTTTGTCAGAATTGCCAAGCCATCTTCTTATTTCTGCTGTCCTTAGAACTCAGGTTACAGGGATGAGTGGGTCATGCAACTTTTTACATGGCTGCTGAGATTTGAATTTTGACACTTATGAGTGCATAACAAGTGACTGTAATAGTTGAGTCACCTCTTTAGGTCCTGAAGACTAATATGTAAGCCTTTCAAGTGAATTTTTTAATTTATAAGCTTTGTCTACTACCTGCTCTTCAAATGATGATGTTTGGAGAGGTTATAAGGAGGTGGAACATGGCTGAGGGAAATATATCACTGGAGAAAGGCTTGAGAGTTTACACTCTCACCTCACTTCCAATTTTCTCTCTGCTCTGAGTTTGTGTTTGAGATGTGATCTCTTAGCTTCCTACTCCTTCATCATCTGCTACATCCTACCATACCCTTTACCACGATGGACTCTTATCCCACTGATACTATAAGCTTAAATAGACTATAACTTCTATAAGTTGTTTTGGTTATGGTATTTTATCACAGAAATAGAAAAATACCTAAATATATATACACGGAAATTCCATTTAGTTTATTTTTTCAATAGGGAGTCCTTATATCTTGTTTATTACATCACCTTTATTATTTTCCCTAAGTAGTCTTCAGATTAGGTACTACATTTAAGTGTTCTAGATATTTGTTTCCATGTTTTATTAGAGACGCTAGATATTATCAGTGCTTTTATTCCTGGATCTTGTGTTCGTTCAAAAAAATGCTGGGTTTTTTATTCAGATGCCATTACTTGAAAATACAGTAACATTTTAGAGTCTTGTTTTTAACTTTTTAATGGCGAGTTTAGAGCAACTTTTCCTAATTATAATTTATATCAATTGCTAGAAAGAGACACCTTGTGGGTATATACTAAAAACACAAATTTTAAAATGTCTGCCACCTGTTTTTGATAAGCCTAGTCTACTGTGATCGCTGAAACTATTTAGCTTATAGCTGTGCAGTAGAAAAAACTGAATCAACATTTGGTCGGAGATATTTATGTTACTCTCTTCTGGCCAACTCCAAAGAAAACAATGTTAATAATTTAAAAGACTATGTTGAAAATTACTCTGACCAAGAGTACTCCCCTTGCCCACTGTTGAACCAATTACCATTCCTAGAAAAATGTACCAAGTCTGAGTATGCATAGTGTGTGACCTCATGTGAGTGACAAAGAGTTCCATCAAGACAGTCTAAAATGGAAAAGACTGATAGGGTACCTGAAAGAGTAGACTGAAAAAATCTGCCTGACATTTAAATATGCCTTTCACAGTACAGTTCTTTAAAAGGCATTTCAATTAAGAATGACAAGTATGGATGGTGACAATAGATATTATGTTAGAAAAAGTTCACAGCTCAAGAATGGTTCACATAATATGCTTTCATGGGTTGCAATATATTTTCATTACCTTGCAAAATGCCTCAATAAAAACCCAATAAGATAGTCCAGTTTCCTGTAAATAATTCTCTTGAGGTAGGCAACCATCCCCTTTAAAATGCAATGAATCACGTTTAGCACTCAACATTTATTATGCAAAATCTACACCTCATCCTCCAAGACCTCACTATATACTAATTCCACTCTTCTATCTTTTCTGAAATTCCCCAAGAAAACCTGTCTTTTTTTCAAGTGACATAGAAGCAAGTTTTAAAACTGTGTAAATAATGTTGAATGCCTCATCTGTTGTCATTGCTCATAAACTCACAAACCCATTGTCTCCTGCAATATGGTGTTATTTTTTTAAGTTGAAACATAGGTCCATAATAAAAGATATAGCACAAACAAAATTTGCTTCGTGGACTACTACATTGATTTCCATGTCTTAAGAGCTTATTCTGAGTATATAAATATTTACCTCCTTTTCTTTTTATGAAGTTTTATTTTAAGTTAAATTTTTGTTTATTTAGTGTTTTGCTTGTATGATAATCTCTAAACATACTAAAGAGGGTAAATTCAGGTTTCCTTTCATAAACAACAGAATAAGCACTTCATTGAAAGTCAGAGGACGTGCCTTCTGGATCTACAATATGTTCTACGTGTCCTGTCCAGTTTTATTGCTTCAATTTATAATCAACTTTGGGGCTATCCTTGACGTAGTTATTTTATTTTATTTTTTTCAATTTCATGGCTCTCAAATAATCATATTGTTTCTTGATATCTGTATATTTACAATTCTTTTTTGTCTTTTGTACTCACTCCACATGAATTCATTTTTTCTAAAAATTTTCTAAGTCCTAAAAACTGTTTAGTTCCTTCCTGATATAACAATAAATACTTAGTATCATACTAAATAACTTATGAATAGCCCTCATAACTATATGATTTTTTAAATGTGCTACAAGATAGATGTTTTCTTGCCTTTACGTATAAGATTGTTGAATCTCAGAGAGATTCCCTGACTAGTAAATGTCGAGGTGGGAGGGGGTGGGACTGTATGTTTTGAATTTAACTTAAATGTTCTCCTTTGAAATGTCAAGAAATGAGGGAAGGAGAAATAATTCAACAGTTAAGAGTACTGGTTGATCTTCCAGAGGACCATGGCACCCACATGGTAGCTCAGAACTATCCGAAACTCCATTCACAATGGATCTGATGCCCACAATTGGCTTCCATGGACACTGAGTCCAACTGATATACAGATATACATGCAGGCAGAGAAAAACACTTATGAAAATAAAGGTGGTTTTTAATGTCGGGAAAAGTACTCAGGAAGACATACTTTTGTTTTATACAAGATGAAGAAAAATCCACAATAGGTTTGGAATACTTGTTATAACTTGCTGCTATGTCAGTTGGATAAGGAAAAGAGGTTTTCTTGGGGCATTACAGAAAAGAGAGTGTGATGGATTAGTGTGTAGTATAATAATCAAATGTTGATATATGCAGTTAGACTTGGTTTGAATATTTGTTATATTAGTAAGAATAATTTTGTTCTGATCATTCAACAAAAGCAATAAGCCAAGCCATATAGTCTCTTATGGTGACTTGAACTAACTACTGGTCTTATGAAGTAAAAAGATAATGTATCAGTTCTCATAATGTAGCCTTAGTTTTGCTCTAAATAAAGTTAGAAAAAATGTCAGTGTGTGAAGAAAGTCATAGATACTCTTGAGCTAAATCTAAATTAAGATAGCCATTGTGGAAGATGGCGTGACGGTTTTTCAAAAAAACATGAGAACTAAAACAATCATATGATCTATAATCCAATAATTCTATTATTTTACAATTACCCAAAATAAATGAAATCACTATGTTAAGGAGACATTCACACTTCCATGTTGATTGCTGTGATATTGACAATAGCTAAGAGATTTCAAAACAAACTATGTGGCCATCCCCATAGATGAGCAGATGAAGAAAGTACAGTATATACTAAAGAATACAATTCAGTCATAAAAGAAATGAAATCTGTCATTCTGCAACAACATGGGTAACACTGAAGGATTGTATTAGGAAAAATAAGCACAGTATTAAAAGAAAACTACTGCATGATCTTATGAATTTATGGAATCTGAAACAATCTTAGTCAAAAAAAAAAATGTGTGCTACCAGGGCCTGGCAAGGGAAGGGAGTAGGGAGGGTGGTTACTAAGTAAAAAGGTGAATGTGGAAAGAAGAGAAAACTCTACTGCACTAAAATAGCTTGTTTGATAACAAATAAATGCTATACTATAGCTAGAACAGAGATTTTTAATGTTACCAGCACAATGAGATGTAAAATATTTGAGATAATAAATATTGCACATGAATACAAGTAATACAATTTCACATTTGTCCGCTAGTGGCAAATATTAAATGTCAATTCCTTCGATAAACATAGGGCAGAAGAAATGATTAAATGGGTAATCAATTTGCTTCACGAGCAGGAGAACATGAACTTGGATCCTCAACAACCATAGGCAAGGAAGCAGTCACCTATAGTGCTAGCACTGGGGAAATAGAGACAGGCAGATTGAATGGACAGACGGACTGATGGACGGACAAAAGGGCAGACAGACAGAGGGACAAACGGACAGACAGAGGGACAAATGAACAGACAGACAGACAAACGAGGGACAGACGGATGGACAGATGGACAGATGGATGGACAGATAGACTTACGGACAGACAGACAGACAAATGGATGTACAGACGGACGGACAGATGAACAGACAGATGGACTAATGGAAAGACGGTTGGACGGACAGACGGATGGACGGACAGAGGGACAGATGGATGGACCTGTTTCAGATGTTTTAATTTCAGAGTTAAACAATAGTAACTTTGAGTTTTGTTAAGCCACTAAGCATGTGGTAAATTGTTAAAGCTGCCATTAAAAAAGGGATACAGTGTGGAAATCAGATCTGACTCAGCATCTCTTACTGGAAGCTCTAAAAAACAGCCATTATTCTTTTTATAGACAAGGTCAGAAAATAAGCTGACAATTTAGAAATTGTGATTCTACAGAAAACGGCTACCAATGCAGCATTCTTTGGTGTGACCTAAGCAAATGAAACTATTTTAAAATAACAATTCCATGTATTCACAACCTGGAGTCTTAGATGACTATGAAAATACCTTATTTGTTGCTGAGATGAACTTTGAAACTAATTTCCTCATAACATATAAGGAATAGAGAGATAAGAGTCAGTAGTTGCTTGCTGTTTCTGGTCACTGAAAGCAATATGGAAATGCAAAATATAAACCACCAAAATCAAATCCACATACTTTCTTTCCCATTTGCTGTGATTTTGATAAATATTCCAAATGCCCATGTGTTAAATAAAGTCTTGGTTGTCAGCCTATGACAGGATGTGGAAGTGGTAGAACTTCTAAGAGGCAGTGCTCAGTGTAAGGTACTCCAGTCCTTGGGGGTATGCAATTGAAGGGTTTTTTTAAACCCATCCACTTCATCTTGTTTGTTTTAAGTTCCTTGTTACGAGGTAACTAGGCCTCCTCCAGTAAAAACTCTTGCCACGATGTGCTGTGTCATTAAAGACCCAAATAAATAAGGCTATTCAATCATGTTTTGTTTTTGTTTTTTAGATTTTTTTTTTTTGAGTGCTCTATCTGCATGTACTCTTGCATGCCAGAAGAGGGCATAAGGTCCCATTACAGATGGTTGTGAGCCACCATGTGGTAACTGGGAATTGAACTCAGTACCTCTGGAAGAGCAGTAAGTGCTCTTGACCACTGAGCCATCTCTCCCACCCTCAGCCATGATTTAAAACCCTAGAAACTGTGCATTAAAACAAACCTTTCTTCTATGATTTTCATTTATTACAGCAAACAAAAGGAGTCCAACACATAATTTCTTTTTAATACGTTATATAGTGTCTTAGTCAGACTTTGTATTCCTGCACAAAACATGGCAAAGAAGCAAGTTGGGAAGGAAAGGGTTTATTCAGCTTACACTTCCATATTGCTGTTCATCACCAGAGGAAGTCAGGACTGGAAACAAAGGAGGTCAGGAAGCAGGAGCTGATGCAGAGACCATGGAGGGATGTCACTTACTGGCTTGCTTCCCATGGCTGCTCAGCTTGCTTTCTTATAGAACCCGGGTCTACCAGTCCAGGGATGGCACCACCCACAATGGGCTGGGCCTTCCCTCCTTGATCACTCGTTGAGAAAATGCCTTACAGCTGGATCTCATGGAGGCATTTCTTCAACTGAGGTTCCTTTCTGTGTGATAATTCCAGCTTGTGTCAAGTTGTCACACAAAACCAGCCAGTACACATAGGTAAATTTATGTGTATGTGTGAGTGTATGGATGTGTAGTACGAACATGCAGGAGCTTGTAGAGGTCAGAAGAGGGTTTTGGATCCCCTAGAACAGGAGTTACAGGCAGTTGTGAGTGACCATGTGAGTGCTGGGAACAGAATTCTCTGGAAAAGCAGTAAGTATATTTAACCACTGAGTGATCTTTCCAGATTCACTGTTGTACTGTTTTTTTTCATAGCCTTAACTTTTAAAAGCTATTAGTTCCCCCATAACTATTACTCTTTGTATATTCTTATATGCTTGTTTTTTAAAGAACTCCCACCCAGACTTCCTGATACTTAACAGAAGAATAATCTGGATGATGAAGAATTTAAAAGAAATCCTACCTAGTGCTGTTTAAAAAAATCAGAAACAAAACAAAACAAAAAAAGCAAACACTTTTTCTGCATAATTTTATGAGACGTTTTAAAAGAAAACTTGTAGGCTTCAAGACTTCCACAGAGCCTTTGATCTAGGACAGTTTCAGAAAATGCATATTCTAAAACTGTATGTATTTCTAATATATTGTTCTTGATGTCTTTAAGCTGTCAATCAATGTGAACTTACCCTGGACCTTTGGTTCAACTCTATTAACTTTTTTCATCCCTTCTTTCCTTATTTCCTAGATCTTTTTTCTGTAGTTTTCCTCCCTTTCCCCCCTCTTTCATTCTTTCAAGTTTTTATTTTAACCCCTCTCAGAAAAAAAACTATTATGTTACAATATTATTTTTAATGGACAATAAATATCCTGGTTGGATTATGTCAATTTGACACATATTTATTGAGAAAATACCTCCATTTGACTTCATTTCGTTGATTAATGATAGATGTGGGCAGGTCATGATCACTGTGTGTTGCCAAACCCAGGTGGTATAAGAAAGCAATATGATATTATTCCATGGCTTCTGTTTCTGCCTTGAATTCCTGCCTGGACTTTCTCAGTGACAAAATTGTGAACTGACAGTTATAACTTGAAATATAATATGAAATTGTCTCCACAAGCTGCTTTAGTTCGTGGTGTTCTCCTACAGATCTAGAAACCATAGGACAGACACTTAATCATTATATATACTTACTTGGTATAGTTTTATACCTCTCTATATATGTACAATGTGTAAAGATCCGATCTAGGCAAATAGCATGTTCATTACTTCAAACATTTTTCATTTATTTGTATTTAGAAGACTGAAATTATTTTTAATTACTGTTAGAAGGTTTAAAATAATATTTTGTTACAGGAAGTACAACTTTCAAGGACACACAGTCCAGTCGGTAGGGAGTGCTGGTATGTTTTTTGCAAAGGCCCTGGAGAATCTTCAACAGCTTTTATTTAGTATTAGCTATTACTATGCTGATGTCACACTGTAGCAGTAAGGCTAGCAGATGGCAATTCTGATGGATTTATACCCCCATTAACTTCACAGGTTTGACTCTAAGTAAGGAAATCCCTATGTGAGCAACACATACTAAATTATTAAGTAAAGTGGAATCAAATAAATAGCTGGGGTGGATTCTCTGTGATCTTATATTTATAACATGATGTCCTATAAACCTATGGGAGTAGCATCCTAGAAGTCAGAAGAATGGAGTTATTGTTGTGGATGTTGCCCCCTCTCAGGGCTTGAGTTGAATTTTTGCCTTGTTGCCAATGAGCCTTTTGACTTTGATCATATTAGTTCAATTCTCAAGGTATCAGAGTTATTACCTAATAATATGGATCATAGTTTTCTTGCTTCCCAGTGGTGAGAATTAAACCAAAAAAATGATATAACATTAACATGATTTCTATCTCAAAATAAAAACCCTAGGTTATTATACATTTTTATACATTGTGGAAGGTAAAACTAGATCTAACCTTTTTTTTTTTTTTTTGTGCTTCTTCATAGCAATGTGATCTAATTTCATAGTCATATTGACTCCAACCAGTACAGATTAGGTCAGAATCTGAATGGCCTGAGATCTTATCCTATTTGAACTATTGGGAACCAGGATGCTTTCTTTTTCAATTAAGAGTGAATAGTTTTACTCACAGGCCAGCAAACCCAGCCAGAGCAATTTGAACACCCCTTCTTCAAGTTCTAATCACCACAAACAGATGGAATGAAGGCCAGATGTTGTCTCCATTTTCAGTAAAATTGGAGCTTGAGGTACTCCAACTTAGAAGGCTTCAGGTTTCTATGGCCTATGGGTGTTGGAGGCACTGAGGTCCTTGTACTCAAAAAGAAACACTAAGAGAAACCAGAAATGTTAAATACACAGGGCCTCTTCTCAATGAAGATTAAAAAACAAAAATATAAAAAAAAACAAAAAACAAAAAAATTGTGTTCCTGCCAGATCTTCTTAACCTGATGACCTTCTTGCTATCTGTGGTGGGAGACCTCATTAAACTTTTGCTATAAAGGCAAACAGACCTCACTCAAATTTGCCAGAATGACTATCCCAGACTGCTCTGTCACTAGATCATTACACATCTTTGGGTAGATGTCACATGTACTTTATGACCTGCTGACCTCTATATTATCAGTCAGAGGCCACACTAGATTCTAAGACTTTAGCTACAGAACCCACCCTCATTGTCACATGTACATTGTAAAAGTATTTTTACATAGTCACACTTTAAGCTTTATTGTGCATCAGGAATTGGGCTGATAGACCAATAGTTACCTGGAAACCGTTCTCTAAATTGTACTCTTGTTTTAAATACGCTGACAATGAACCATCTGACATTAGACTCCCTGAGGTCTGTTCTAGGTAGAAAAAGTCAGTTTTTGGATTTTCATCCTTAACTCTTTGTATAGTTTGCTTCCCTGTATGACACCTCCAGGGACCCTCTCATATGGGTTCATTTGCCATTTTTTCTCCCTAACAAAAGACGATTTTCTAAGCAAATGTCATCTGTAAGGGAAGGGTGGGGGTAATAAGTTACTATTACTACTACTCTTGTGAACATCGCTCTGGGAAGATACATTTCACAATCTCTCCAATTTCAGGGAAAAGCTATCTCTAAACTCTAAAGTCTCTTTACTCACAAAATTTAGACCATGTAGAAAATGTATAAAATCAAAATGAAAAGTTGCTCCCCAACTGGCACCACCAGTAGTGTGCAAACACACTGTTATCTGCCCCTGAAATCAAACCACAACAAATAATTAGTGGACTTGGAAGGGCCAACCAATGAAATGTTTCAATCAGCTAAATCATTTGAATATGCAGAGGACAGAAAACAACATCTACAAATTAATACAGTTACTCAAGGTAATTTATCTTGTAACATGCCCCAATACTTTAGACTTATTATTTTCTTATTCAGTATCAATACTGACCTTTATCTGCTCCATATTTTCAGGTCTTTGTTAAATATTATTTAAAACGTGGTAGGGGATCCCAAGATCCTGCCATTTGCATAGGAGTTATTTGAAGTTCCTGGCTACTAGGAAAGTGAGAGTCACTTTTCTTCAGGGTTGGAGCTCCAGCAGATGGTACCACATCCAATACTTTTGGAGAGCATTAAATGACTCAATTCACTAGCAAAGGAAAAAGAGAGGGGGGACAGTGAGGAAGAAGGGGGAGAGAATTAAATTGTGAAAAGCATGTATGTGGGAATCTAGCAGGAGTTAGTGAAGAGAGATTAATATGATCAAAATATACTATATATGTACATTCTCAAAGAATTATATAAATTAGAATAAATATTCCTTAGGGATAACTATTGATTTCTAAAAACTTTGTACTTAAAATTAAAAAATACTACTTAATGTATTTAACACAAACTTGTAATGATTTAGTGTAAGATTTGGAATAAGAAGCTATTTTTGGTTGATAGATGTGTCTTACAATAAACCTTTCTCAAATGTGAACTTCTGGTTAATTCATTACAAAATGTAGCATACAGTTATTTCAAAGAAAGAAGTTCAATGTTACCCACGGCTAGAAGACACATAAAGATAAGCTGTGACATGGATTCCAAGTATTCAGATTCTAGAAGAGTAGTTCCAACAGTCATAACTGACATGGAGGGAGCACCACATTAGCAAGGTCACCATGTCATATCCACCCAAGGACTCAAACCATTACTATTCAGAGATTTTCCTATCCAGTGTGAACTAAATCCACTGATGTTGCTCACTTTCTTTTTAATAGAATAGTATTCTAGCCCTGGGTATATTTGTATCTTGTCCAAACTTATAATAAGTATACTTTCAAATTGTTAATAGAAAGAATTCTGTAAATTAATAAAGATATTATCCCAAAATATATGGGGGTTTTAGTATATTTTATTATAGAACAAAGCTCAGTGGGCTGTATAGATTGCATAAAATATACATCTTTGCATACTCAAGTATCTGAGAAGTTTGCTACCATTTTCTTTTTATAAAGGCAAATAAAGATTTTATCTAAGACTGAAGACATCCGACTTAAGAGTGGTACTTTAATTCTGTAATAACCAATCAAGCAGAACTCTTTTAAGAAAGATTTCTCACCAGCACAATAAATCATTTTTGGCAGTGTTACGTGCACTGGCCATTTCACCAATAGACAGTCACAAAGTACATGAGAATATCAACATCAGCACCACCATTCAACTGAATAAGTACAACTCAATTCCATACCACTTGTTTCATTTGAATTAGCTGATAGAAAAGGAGAGAAACTGTGTCCTTTTAACTATCTGACTACCTAGTACTCAGAATACCATGCAAAATAACTGAATTATAGTTTTGAAATAAGAGCATTAAACAGAATGCAACAGCAAAAGACCAGGTTAGACTATTATAGAACAGTCTCTGTTTCTGTGTCTGTCTCCCTCCCTCTCCCTCTCCTTCTCCTCCGTCTCTGCTGGTACTTTCTGGGTTGCTACATAGACGTGGATAATCTCTTACTTTCATAAGTTTTATTTTCATGATAGTATTTGTTATAATGTGATATATCACATCACATCCAAAAAGCCCATGGGGTGAGGGAGAACAGTGCCATGGTATTTTCACTATCAGCCTGTTAAACCATGAGTTAAATAAATTTTTCTTTATACATTAGTCAGACTGTAGTATTTTGTCATAGCAACAAGAAATTTCCTGGTACAGCATTTTCAACAAATTTTCTCCTTGTCTTAAAAGAACCTAGCCTTATTAGTCATTATTTGTTATTAACCCTCCTTTGAGTACTCTGAAGGAATCTTTGCTTCCCATGACATGGAAATTCTACATTACCTTGCTTGTTTATATTAAACTCATTTTTATAAACATTCTCTGTGTTGTTAGTTGTTACTAAACTTTAATTTTGGGGAGCCAATTTTCCTTTTCAGTTATTCATTCTGTATAGCATTCCACTGGTTTTTCACTGAGAACCACAAATACAACATGGTATATGTTTTGCTGTATGGACATGAACTAATTAGCATATGCACAGAGACAAATCATCAGTAAAGTTTGAAAAAAGTGATAACCTATAATCAAATATTCATACACCAAATTACTGACTCCAATTGAAAACTAATTCACAAAACGAAGAATTGATTGAATTTTACACATTGTTCGTTGCCTGAAATTTTACTTTAGAAAATAACATTTTTTTGCAAGTGTGGTAGCTCAAGCCTTAACTATCACCTAAGATGCAAAAGGAGGCAGATCTCTGTGAGTTCAGGACCAGCTTAATCTATCTAATTAGTTTTGGGCCAGCCAGATATACGTAATGAGATGCCATTTCAATAAAAAAAAAAGAAATTAAATAGTCTTAAATATATTTCATGGCTATAGATAGCATATACTTATAATTTTCTTAACTATAATGTGTAAAACATTGAATTATGTTTTAGAAAATACTCAGGAATATATTATATTTTATTGACATGATAATTAAAGCTATAAACAATGATGAAAAATATCTTCATAAAGACGAAAACAATATAAAACTCAGGATTCAAAATAAGTCAGGATTTCAAGAAAATTTGCTAATCGACAAGACTCAAGAATATTATTGTTAAAACTTTTGAAAGGTAAACATTTAGATTATGCAACAATAAATGGAAAAATGAAAAATAAAAAGTAAAAGGAACTTAGCGGCTGAAAAACATTAACGGTCTGGTAAAGTTACAGACTTTGTTGGGTTTGCCATTAAAGTGATTTGGATATTGGTAAATTGATTGCCAACAAGTTGAATCTTGCCTCCCCTCACTCTTTCAGCTTGAGACATTGGTAGCCTTATTGAATGTCCTCCTCTATCACAGCAATTTATGACATCTTAAACTTTTAAAAAATGATTTCTTCCCTTTTTCCATGGCAAGCTCCATCCAAATCTGTTGTATCTACAGCTGTTTCATTTATCTTGAGTCTCAGAACCCAGTACAAAATTATCCTTTCAATAGGTACTATTACTGGATGTTTCTCACAAACCACTGTAGTTCTTTGTTTCACATCTTTCACACACTCTCATTGTTTTCATTGTACATTCTGCTGCCATATTATAATGTTTCAGACAATTTTTCCTAAGGTATAATAATGTGTCTGTTACTCTTAAAGACTTATTTTGACTAGCTTCAGACTTAGAAGTAGAAACTCTCAAAAAAAGACAGCAAATAGCTCTTGGAAATTGGTTACTGACCTTTCTTTCTTTCTTTCTTTCTTTCTTTCTTTCTTTCTTTCTTTCTTTCTTTCTTTCTTGACTTCCATCATTCTCTTGGTCAAAAGTTAGGCATATTCTAAACCTACTTCTTGCTTTTTATTAATACCTATTTTTTCAGAGCAGTATTTCTGCTTTTGTGTTGTAGGACCAGAAATTTAACCAGATGTTGAACCTCAAATTCTTTGATCCTAGGCTCCTTACCTCCATTGTTTAATGGCTTTTTGACGTCATATTGGTGGGCATCATCCTCTTTAGAGAGACTGAAAAGTTTGTAGATTCTGCTAGTTCTCTTAAATACAAACCACCAAGAAACAGAAATATCTATCAGTCCAGGATTATCCTTCTTCACTTTTTACAAAACTGAGAATGCTCAGATCGGTATCATCAATAGATTTGTGAACAGAGTTCTGCTTCCTTTCGTCAATTCACCTTTGTCTAGAACAATAATGCCCTATACTAACAGTGAGTGTACTGTGCCATAAGTCATGACACCTTGCTTTGTGGGAAACCCTAATTTGTTGTTGTTCTCACTATGAATTCACACCACATAACCCCTCTACTCTTAAATCAGAGCATTGGCAGATGCTTTTGTGGCCATGAGCATCTTATAGAAAGTGCAAAGCCTGACTTCATAGTGCAACAGCAGCAAAGATGTCTCCAGTTTGTAGAAACCTTGTATTCATTATGCAGTTCAGTAAGTTTCTGGCTGCTTGGTGCTGGGAAGGTGATATTCAGCTTCATCTTGACACAGTGGATCATCTGGAAAGTGCCACAAATAAAGAGAGAAACTAAATAATTTGAATAGTTTTACTTTTGGCTTGTGGTTCTAGATATTGAAGTGTATAGCATGGGCTTCTTCTCAGATTCTAGTGATAGCCACACAGTGTTTAATTCATGGCAAAAGCAAAGAGGGTGGTGGAATGTGTAAATGAAAAAAGATGGTCAAATTGCCATTAGAGCTAAGCAACCTATGAAAGAAAACAACCCATTTGTGGAGATGGGTCCCTCCTGACTTCAAATGCATTTTAAAATGCTCATCATCCCCCCCACACCATTATACTGGTGATCAAGCAGTGTACCCAACTTTTGTGGAAACAACCTGTACTTAAATTATAGTATTATTGCTACCATTTTGTGAATGAGGAAATGAGGCTGAAATTAGACAATAAATACACAATAGATGGGTTCCATAACAACTGATCAATATTATGAGTTCTAAAACCACATTGAATGAGCAAACTATTTATTAACATTCATTTGTAGAGTAACTGTTTGTGAAACTATAGTGTGCTGTGCTTTGTCCATGAAGCATGAGGAAATGGCTTTGGGCCTGTCCTTTAGGAGTCATCTGTGGAATCCATGTAAAATATACTTAAATATGAGTGTTGTCATTTTGTTCATCACCTGAAAATTGAACATCAGAAGATCAACTTTGACCCTGGGTTCTGGGAATTACACCATGCATAATAAGTCTGCATCCAAAATGGGGGGAAAATAAATCTCTGCACTGCCTTTCAATCAGCACACTGGGGAATTTTGGTAATACAAACACAGGAACATTATCACATCCACACCTTTGTCAAAATAAGCAAAACAAGTCAGCACTACTTCACTATTTTAAGTTTCTCATGAATGACTATTATTTATACAACTAGAGACACACCTAGGCCCTAGCCACATGAAGCCTAGGGTTTATAGCTCTTCTTGGTTGAATGTAGGATGGGGTAGAAAGTAAATGTCAATCCACCTTCTTAGATATTCATAGTTAATTTCCTATTGTCTAATGGCACATCCTTCACAGGAACACACAGTAATCAAATATTTGATTCCTTTTTTCAAACAATGGGCTGGATTATCCCTGATTTACCTATACTCTTTTTTGTTTTACCTATCAGCTAAAATATACATCATCGGTATTGAGAAATGGAAATTAGAGAGTTTGGGTAAAAAAAGAAAGTGGAAATAAGAGGTGTGATCTGGCTGATGTGTCTCTAAGTCTGACTAATATCAGAACATTGTCCCAGTGAACCAGTTTGCCAGACCAGATAGTCACAGTCATTAAAGTTATTTTGTCATTTAGCTTGGCTCCCTGCCACCACATATGTTCATCCCAAAATGAGTGTTTCTGGTCAAATCCTCAGAGACACCTTAAGAAGATGACATATGGGGGAAAGAGCAACCATGCCAGAGATAGAGGAGCCCACTTCCACTGAGACTGAGAACAGATGCTCAAGTCTCTCTATTTCTCTCTCTCTCTCTCTCTCTCTCTCTCTCTCTCTCTCTCTCTCTCTCTCTCTCTCTCTCTCTCTCACACACACACACACACACACACAAATACACAAATATCTCTTAGAGAGAGGAGGCTAAAAGTAACTCGAGATGGATTTATTCACTGTAGAGAAAAGCGGATGACAAAAATCAATATTCTCTGGCACTAACAAGATAGGGAAAAATGTTTGTTAGATACATCTCAAGCATTACAAGAGTGAAGTACAAAGAGAATTTGTTATTCAATGTAACACGAGAACAAGATCGTGAACTCCATCTAGCAGAACTAGTCAGGACAACACTGGTTTTCTTGACCTGTTAAACCTTCTGATAATGAAAAGTAAGATACAGTATCTATTAAAAATTATTTTCAACTGTTTCAATCTATGACCATTCATATTTATGTTGTTTCAAGTTGTAAAGTTTCATATTACTGTATATTGCTTATCCTGCTATAGGCGAGAGGATAAAATAGTTTATCTGCTCTGAAAAACAGTGTGGAAGTTTATAAAAAATATAAAAATAGATCTACCATATAATCCAGCTATACCATTCTGAGTGTTTATCTGATGGACTTGAAGTTGGCATATTACAGACATAACTGCATATCAATATTTATTGCAGCACTATTCCTACAGAGTGTCTAAATTATAGAAACACTGTATGTATCCATCAACTGAACAATTAATGAATAGCATTATATATTATATATAATCCACATACATAAGAATTGTATTCACTCATAAATAAAAGTTATTACAGGAGTATGAATGCAAGTGGTGATGTCCATATTAAATAAACTAGGTCAATCACAGAAAGAATTGAAAATTTTGGGGCCAGAAAAATGCTTGAGTGTGTAAAGGTACATACCATCAAGGCTGATGACTTCGGTTCAGTTCTTGGGACTCTTATGGCAGAATAAGAGAATTTATGCCTGCAAGTTGTCTACACACACACACACACACACACACACAGAGAGAGAGAGAGAGAGAGAGAGAGAGAGAGAGAGAGAGAGAGAGAGAGAGAGAGAGAGAGAGAGAAAGAGAGAGAATAAATTTAATTAAACTTGTTCTGTATTTTCTCTCACTGTCATATATTTTTATAGATATATAAAATAGTATATGTATACATGACATAAGAACATAGGTAATTTTTTTATTATTATTAAGTGAAAGGGAAAGAAATATAAAAGGGGAGGAACTCAGCTTGGTGGCACATATCTAACATTTAAAAAGAAGAAGCAGCATTTAGAAGGAATAAATATTTGGGGGATTGGTACAGGCTATAACTTACAATATTCCTCTAATATCAGCCTCTGTGAGTTTTAAGCCAGCCTGATCTACATCAAAAGTTCTAGGCAAGCCAGGGATACATAGGGATTCACTATCTCAAAAATTTAGACAAATGGAGAAAAGAAGAAGGAGGCATAAAAGGGAAAACATGCTCCAAGTACATTATACACTTTTATGAAAATACCCTAAAGTACCTCAGTAGCATATATGCTGACTATAGACCAGTGGAAAGGTAAATATATGTACATACTTTAAAAAAATGCCCCTACTATTCTTTCCTTGATCACTACTCAAATACAAATAGTCTACTCTGTATCATAGGTAAAAATTAAATATTTATCATATTTTCCCTCTTCCTTTGCAGGTATTAAGCTATAGGTTTTGCATAAATCAAGTCATTTACTATTTACATCACACTATAAAAGAAATTTTCCTATCATCTGAAATTTAGAGTGATGGAAACCAACTCACCAAATCCAGTACACAAATTTCATTGCTATCTTTTATGTCATCTTTCAGTGTGTTTTCAATAAATATCTAGGAATTCGCTTCTCATGTCAGTTCCCACTGCTGGGATCTAAAGGACCAAGCAGATGATCCAGACACCAGTTTTACAGTATATATCCTCCAGCTGGCGGGCTGTGACATGGTAAAAGGTTATATGGTCCCAGGTTCTCACTCTTGACTACTCTGTATCCAGCTACTAAAGATAACTCCCTTGTTTTCTTTGGTTATTTCAAAGCTGTACTTTCCCCTAGCAATGAATAACAGTTTCAGTTTACTTCTGAAACTTGTTAGTTTTTCTTCTCCTGCTGAGAAATGGTTTCCCAGAAGGATTCAAAGTGTTTCAAAGGCATAATTTATACAGAGTTTAAGAGTGCACATCAGGTGGTGGTTCACAGCTCCTTTTGCTTTGCTTTGCTTTTCAAACAATAGAACAGAGCCGAGGAAACATTTTAAAATAGTTAAAGCCTGAGGAAATACAAACCATTTCATATTAACAAAGACATTTACTAGAGTGATTTTTAAATTTTACAAATGTTAAAATATATAAGGAAGTAAAGCAAAATATGGTGTCATTGTACTTATTCATAGATTAAGTTCTGGCATGTCATAAAACTAAGGAATAGGAATTAAATTGGACCTCAGGGAGTGAATAAGAACAATAACCAGAGAGGAAACAAATAACCAAACAAAAATGAAAGTGTGTGCATGTGTACAAGCATGCATGCACATGTGTGCATGCATATTCACAGATGCAAATATATATGCTGAATAGCTTTTTCGGTTTTCACATCATGTAATAAGATATGGCTAATCTCAAAGACCCTAAATTTAAATGTCATTATTTCAAAAATATTCACAATGTAACTGTCTCTTTGTACCAATTGAAGTTCCCAGGAAAAATCTCACTGCTTTATCTAGCACTGTGGGTACAATATTGATCTAGTATATATGAGGAAGAGTTGATTGCTGCACTTATATATCATCATAATGTTTTCCAAGAGTGTCTTCTATATAACTAATCTTATAACAAATATGTCTCAAGGGCCTAATAGGCTGATTGCTAGGGAAACATTCATAATCACATGGATTTTGCACTCAAGTGGGCTGATATTACAGGGATATTGCAATTTATAGCCTATAACAATTCTCCGAATATTTCTGCCACATGACCTCAATAATTTTAAAATTGTTTTAAATTATAAAACAGTACCTCATTAGAGTTTCTTTGAGATGTAAAACTGTAATATTTATTTTTAGGGTATATGCATTCACTCCTTTTCCAGATTCATTGACTCTTTTGGATAGTCAATGCTGGTCTAGATGGTGATGAACTCAGATGTCCTGGTCTTGAGGAACTTCATTTTCTCGTGAGAGATTTACATTTATGAACCAAATATGCTAATTTATTTGTTATAGCACAAGGAACAACATCTAAGTAGGAAATGCTGGAAGAGTAATGGAAAATTAGGTCCATTTATCTACAGGTGAAAGGCTCTGATAAGGTGATTTTATATTGCTCTAACTTTATATTGAGAGTACTAGAAAAAAAGAACATATATGAAGCCTGTGTATATTCTGTAGGATAGGACCCTACAAAAGGAATAAACGTTTTCAACTCAATTTCAGAACTGTGGTATTTTTACTATAAGTATACCCAAGTAAGAACCATTGATAACAACTTAAAACTGTCTTACCTGGTCCTATTATTTCTTTTCTTCCCCTACTCAGTCTGTATGTTACTTATATGTATGTTTTCAGGAATGACTATTTGGCATTGAATAATTGCTGTAATCTTTCCTGGGGAAGACGATTTCTTCCACTATCAATATCCAATAGTTGCCAGAAGGGTTAAGGCCTTCTGAGCGTCCCATCCTCCAGCCTGCCTATGTCCACTTCAGCATGTCCAGTACTGTCCTTGTCCAGCTCATGTTTAGGCAGCTAGTCATGATGTTGAAACTTTATGGGTGTAGCTTCTGACATTACTAGGAGATAAAAATCTCAAAGAAAATTTTCTGTACCTCTGACTCTTACAACATTAATGCTCTCTCTTACATGAAGGACTTGTTTTGTAGATGTATCTGTTGGAAGTGGGCTCCACAAATCTTCATTTTGATTGGTTGTATATTCTGTAATAGTCTCCTTCTGTTGAAAACAAAAGTTTCCTTGATGAGAGGTAAGGACTAGTATTTTTTTAAATTAACCAACTCTAATATGTAATTTGTTCCTAATGTAAGTACCACTTTATGCTTCAATAGGAACCTTTATTCTCTCTCTCTCTCTCTCTCTCTCTCTCTTCCTCTCCCTCTTTCCCTCCCTCCCCTCTTTCCTTGAACTCCTCCACATTTTGAACTAAAGTAATCTGAATCAGTATTTTGGTGATCTTTTCACTAAAATGTGATGCATTTGATCATGTTTCATCATTTTGTGTGCTGAAGGAGCCAGTTATCTAAGGAAAGAGTATGAAGCATAGTAACATAAGATTTTTCTTCTGGTGCCTCACTGTGAAGGTTAAGGAAAGACTATACCGAGCTTACAGAAAACAAGCCTGGAAGACAAAACGTCCCAAATAACCAGAAAAAAAAATCACCATCAATTGTTGAGATAGAGCATTAGAAGGAAACTTAAAATTCGTGTTTAGTGGAAGCTTCCTATTTCTGATTGATTTGTTAAATCATCAGAGGCTTATCAGTGATAAACTATGTCACCAGGAGCAACAACTATGTCATAGTACATTATTCAAAAGGTAATTTTTGCTGATCAATGAATCTGCAAATCCTAGAACCTATAAAAATATATGTCTAGTTATGTACAAAAGAGATTAATATTCAAGAAAAATTTTAATTTTCTTACCAAAAGAAAAATTTTTACATTCACTTTGGATGCAAGTAGAATTATACCTTCAGAAAAGTACCTATTGTATTCTTATGGAATTTGTGCTTTTTTAAAGATTCAAAGGAGAAATAGTAATAAACAGCATAAAATTGACTTTCCTTCTCTCTGAAGAGGTGATTTTAACATAATAGCTTTAACAGCTTTAGGATTGGCAGCATAATTTTAAAATCAACTTTAGTTGCAATAAAATATACATCATACAGAATTCACCATCTTAATCACCTTTAAGTGTATGGTTCAGTGGCATTAGGTACATTCACATTATTCTGCAACTATTATCAACATCAAAGTCTAAAACTTTTTAGCTTGGACGACTCAAATTTATGCACACTAAATATACTAGCAACTTGCCATTTGCCAGTCACGATGGAACTACCAATGAATTTTCTGTTTCTATGAATTTGCGAAAAATTCTTGAAGTGATTGAATGACTAAATCCAAGTGGAACCTTAAACCAGCATAAAAAGTATATACCTATGAACAAGTTGAGGGAAGCAAGAAAAGAACTATGAGTATGTGATTTACTAAATCTAGTAGCAAGGCTGGTGTCAATATCCTACTAATTGATATTGCTAAGTAATACTGTCTAATATAATCTCATTCTCCCAGACAGAGTATCTTATTTCTTACCATGTAGTACATTTCTTTTGCAACACTCATTCTTAGACTTAAATCTAGGAGAATACTAATGTAGTATGAAGCCCTTCATTCTTTTATTTTCTCATCATCTTGAAACTGTAAAATCACTGAAGATTCTGTATCAGATCATGTACATAAGAAAACAAAACAAAACACTAGACGCAGCCCAAGATGACTGATAACAAAGGCTAGGTTGTTAAGGTCGTCGCACAGTAGTGAGCCAACATTCCTCTGGATGCCTCGATAGAGTTCAAAGGAAATAATCTAGCACACTCTAAGGTTTGTAAATCTCCAGGCCAAAGGTACATGGTTCAGGAAATTAATAATCCCTGAGTGACATCCGATGAGTTCTTTTAAAGATGTTTGCCTCCACCCAGCTGTAACCATTGACCTACAGTACTCACCTTGCAAAATAAATGAGACCCTGCTCAGTGACTTTTCATTAAGTTTTGGCCTCTCTGTCTAAGTAGGAGCCTTGAAAACATAAGATAATCAATTTTCACCTTCTGGAAAAGTAGAATATTTTTAATCTTTCTACTTTATAGTATTGATTTTAGAGCAGTTTGCTTTAAGGGAAAAATGAGTTAAAAAGAACGCAAAATAATATCTGATGAGCTCAAATTGCACTGTACATTTTATTTCTGTGCCTATTTCTCTGTAAAATACAGATTACATTATTATTGATAATAATCAGCCCAAAGTGAAAATGTATTTAAAGTTATAAATATATTCTTGAAAGCTTGGCTCTGGAATTAGGTTTTGTGATGCACTGTAGCAAGGGGGAAATACTAAGATGGTGCTAAGAAGCAAAACCTGGTATTTGTTGAGTCCCTATCATGGGTTGGAAATATTGCTAAATCACATATTTGACCTCAGTTAGCAAAACTGCCAAAAGAGTTAGACAACTCTCATTTGTCTGACAAATAATGTGCTGTTTTCTCATACACTTCATAAATTACCTGTCAGAATTAAAATATGATTTTTATTTATTTGTTCAAAATTATACAATAGGCATCCATGAAAAGTTATATAAAGAGGATTTCATAATTACTCTTCATGGAAGTACTAATGTACATGATACAGTTCATTTTACAAATTATCTAGTGTCCTCATGGATAATTCATATTCAGATGATAGTGGGCTTTTTCTTTATACTTACTACTTTGTTTTTAGGTTCTTCATGAGTTATTCTCCTAACTGCCTCCTAACCATATTTTCTCTGGCCCAGCTCAAGTTCTCCTGTTTCAGCTGTCACCAACTGTCTTCTCTCTTCTCACTTTACTCTGAGCCTACTCTTTTCTTTCCTAGAACCTCCACTTTGAGACCCCTGAATCTTATTCCCAAGACTCGGCCCCTGCTGGCTTTTTTTCTATTTTCTCATGTTCCCAGACTTCCAAGAGACAATCAACTCTGAAGAGCATCAGAACTTTTAAGGGTCAGGCACACAAAATAAATCATACTGCAATATGTTCCTTATATTGCCTATGGAAACCAAAGAGAATGAATGTCCAAATGTACACAGATAGTAACAGAGCTGTCTTGAATCTGGGTTTATGTGATTAGAAGTAGTAGCTCTTGGAATCGCGCTTTCATTAACATCTCTGTTATGGATTGTATGCTTGAGTTCCTCCCAAATTCACTTGCTGAAACTTCTTCTCCTGATAGAATAATGTTATGAGGCAAGGTATTCGTGAAAGAACTGGGATGAGTTGATGCCTTCATAGATGTAACTGAAGCCTTAAGAGTGATGAGA
Organism: Micromys minutus; assembly: GCF_963924665.1. NCBI lineage: Eukaryota > Metazoa > Chordata > Mammalia > Rodentia > Muridae > Micromys > Micromys minutus. The sequence continues at coordinate 20,763,591 of NC_137970.1, read as the reverse complement.
CAATTGTTTCCATTTTCTGCTCTTCACCATATGAAGATACAAGCAGAAGATAGCTTTCTACAAACTAAAGTGTAAGCCCTCACCAGATAGCACACGATATTAGAATTCTTTGGCCTAGAACTATGAGAAATTTCTTGTTGTCTTGACCACCCAGTCTATGGTGTTTTGCGATAGCATCTCAAATTGACTAAGACATTCTTTGAGCCTTGTTTTCTCTGACTGTAGGATAGGATTCAAAACAAGTCTACCCACAAAAACCAAACAGTAAAAAAGTGAATTGTTTATCAAGAAAAGTGTGCATAAACAAACTATGTAGTATACATATAGTGAAATATTATATGATTGTAAATAATAACTTTGAATATATTTTAAAACTTTAATGTGCACTTCACTTTTGGTCCTGTTTTTCTTTAGTTTTGGTTGCTTAAGGATTCCTGATTGTGTTTGTCTTTTTTTGAGTCTTCTTGTTGTGCTGCCCTTTTGTATCTTAGCCTTCTTACATCTAGAATTACAAATACTCTACTAACCTGACAAATTTGTACATTAAAATAGTAAATTTTCTTGAATTATACCTATCAAACAAAACACATAAATAAATAATAAGCTTTCCCTTTCCCCAGACCAGCAATTCTCCTTTCCCTAGACCAGCAATTCTCCTTCCCCAGTGAGACAAAAAGCAGGACCTACCCCTGTATATTTTTCATTCTGGCATGTAGTCTGCTCAGCACAAGTTCACATACTTCTGACAAACACACCCCGGAGAGCAGATAAAGCTCAAAAATATTCAGTGAATGAGCAGTTCCTTACAAATGACTAAAGTGGAGGAGAAAGCTCAGGGATTTGTCTTAGAGAATGTGGAAGTATAAGCTATATGACGAACTGTGAGGAAGCTAAATGGCATTAGGTCACCATACGCCCAGGGAGAAAAGAAAAGAAAGCAAGAGATGAAATGGTGAAAAAACTTCTAGGCCTCATTGTGATATTTGAACTTCATCTTGAACATGAACAGCTTTCTGAAGAAACTGATGAAGAAACACCATGGCTACAATTTTGATTTAGGAAAAGTATTCCTGTGTAGTAGAACAAGTAATAAGACCGTGAGCAAGGATAAGAAATTCAAACATAACACAGATAAGGAAAGAGGTTGGACAATGCTAAGTCAAATGGCATCACTGTGAGTTGAAGGTACTTATAGGACTAGAGGTGGAGCTTTCCAGGAGCAAGGTAGTGGGTGAATTTGGAGCATCAGGTGGAACTGGTGGACAGAAATTGTTAACGCCAGCATGTTGGTAGAGGACACATAGAACAGTTGAAGTTTCAAGAAAGAAAGGACAGAGGGAGACATGAAAGGAGTAGTGAAAAAAATTCCAACAAGTGTCAATGGAGGCCAATGAGAAGGAAGCAAGGTCTCAGCACAAAGTATATTTTTAAAGCCTTTGTTGCTTTATAGGTATGTGGTTCAAATCCCAGTGCTTCTTTCTATCTGGAGAACTGTTGTTCAAGGTTTGTGCTTCCCACTTAGTTCTGTCTTTTGATCACAACATGCTGACAGCATTGCCGCCTTTCGAAGTGAGCAAAGTAGACTTAAGCAGTCATTAAGCAGAATGACATGATGAAATAACCTAGCTAGTACTGTCAGCTGAGGCCACCAAAAACGTTCATGAATGTTGTTCTTTCTTACTTTTAATTTTGAAAAATTGCTATTTTTACACTGGTGTAGAGCAAATCATACAGGTAATGTAGATTATGACATGCTACGTAGTTTCTGATGGTCCTGACTAAATTTAGGTATAAAATGTTTTTACTTCCATGAAGTTGACTTTAGATCATAAACATCTCATGCAACATGCAAGAACTCTTTAATAGTGTTTAGGAAACAAACCTTTTCCCTTCAATTGTATTTTGTTTTCTGATACAGAGTCTCTTGAAGCTGGCTAAACTTCACTTCTCTATATAGCTCCTCAGGAAAACCCTAAACTTATGATCTGCCACAATCTTCTGAGATGAAATTACAGGAACAGTCCACCAGCAAGCTAAGCAACCGCTTTACTAAGTCATCCCCAGACACCTACTGTCTTTGGTTAATTTAGCCACTTTCTTTCTTTCTTTTTTTTCTTTCTTTTCTTTTCAATGATTTCCTGGCAGCCTAAAAAGTAAAAAAACTAGAGTTTAATGTTGACTATATTTTAAACTGTCTTTCCAAGAAAGCTCTTTGCTTTTTCTAAATGTGTATATTTTACACAGAAAAGCTATTTTAAAATACTGCTTGTCTCAATATATCCAAATTGAGCTGTGGTAAAGGAATATATTAAATCTACTTTAAATATATATGTGCATGAAAGACACATTCAAATGTGATTGAGCATTTAGGCTCTTCCTGGTAAATACAAGCTCTGCTTAAATATCTCTGATTATCACCTCTGATGAGCTGTCAATTTCACCAGAAACTACCACGAACAGAGCCACAAATTCCCTCTTCCTTTCTGCCTGAAGGTTCTGAACTGGGAAGTACACAGTCATCTGGTTCCCCTTTAGAATTGCTGTGCATTAGAATACAAAATCACATGTGATAAAAGAAACCGTAAGAAAGAGATGATATAAGGAACACAAAAGTATTTTAATGGACAGAAAAAAATGCTACTAAGCATTGGCAACAGTAGATTTGTTTGCGTGGCATTACTGCATTCAGAATCCATTCCTTTGATGTTAAATCAGAAAGTGACAGTGAGGCAAACTGACCATAAATCAACAAGTTCCAGCGGGTCTTTCTGGCATTCTCCATTCAGACTGTCATGTCCAGCAACACATATTGAGGCAATTCCATAAATTTGGTTATCTAGGAAAGAGGAGAAGTGGAAAAGAAGAAACAGGATGAGGGGAGGGGAAGGAGCAGGCTCAAAGTAGTTGAACATAACTGATAAGCATCAAGACGCCCCTACTCACATGATTTACTATATCCTCAGTTTCATCTATACTTGAAGACAGCTTGGCTCCAGATTTTCCAGGATATATGTTCTTAAATAAACTGCATGCAATAACAGTGTGGTATAACAGATTTCCCTTGATTACATAAAAAATAATGCTTATTTGCTACAAATACTTCATTTGCTGCACAAAGTAGATCCTTATTTGTTCTCTCAAGCCACGATTCCTAACTTCCACATTAGAGTATATTTTACTTAAAATTATTTATTTTATATCTAAGATATTCAAGGTATGTTTTGAAGGCTTGCAACTACATTGGCCATGTAATGTGTGCCTGCTGCCATGATCCCTGCTCATGAATCTTCTAACTCTTTCACACCATTACCTCCCAATTAAACCTTTCCATTTACAAGTTGCATTGGCTATTTTATCTCCTCACAGTTATAGATATAATGAAAGGATATGTCTTTAGAATTTGGAAAGGTCTCCCATTCTCATGAGTAGGTAGAGCTAACATAGTAGAAGTACTCATCTTACTGAAAGCAACTTATAGATTCAATGCAATCCCCATAAAACTTCTAACTCAATGCTTCACAGAGATAGAAAGAGCAATTCTCACCTTCATCTGGAATAATAAAAAAACATAAGGTTAGTGAAAAAATTCTCAACAATAAAAGAACTTCTGGGGGAAATCGGAATTGCCATTCCTGAACTCAAACTGTACTACAGAGCAGTAGTATTTCTTTAAAAAGGCATGGTATTAGTACGGAGACAGACATGTATCATCACTGGACATCCATTCTTCTATAATACTTTTATCTACATTATCTTTCAATCTACCTGTGTATCATCAAACTAAATATCTCTTTCTCCAGTACACACAGACACACAGACACACAGACACACACACACACACATACACACACACATGTGTCTATTTGTGTGTGAAGGTTACATTGGCACATTTTTGGAAAACATTAATACTGTTACTTAAGAAATGATGCAAGTGAGTGTAATGCCATATGTTTCTAATCCCATCTAAAGGATAAGGGGATGAGGATTTTAGTTCTTGATTGGCCTGGGACATATAATGACACCTTTCTTAAAGAATAAGGAAAATTATATCTGTTCCCACTGCTGCAAGATTCATATTGATAAAGTGGTGGAGGAAAGAATGTAAGAGGATAGAGTGGTGTACAATTAAGGACCTCTTTCTGACATGGTATAGCCCACTCACTGATGAACACACTACTGCTGTGGATATTAGCACATAACTTCAGAAAATTAAACCTTCAACATACATGGATAAGAGGGGGGCCGATGTAGCCCCACCCCTCTTCCCTGAAGGGTGCCTATTGGCAGTTAACTGTTGTTGAGGAGAGGTCCATGAGTCTAAGCCCCTCCCCGAGGAAATATTGTCATTTAACTGTTTTCTCAACCCCTCCCTGAGGAAACACTGTCAGTTAATGGTTTGAGGGAGAGAGCATGTCCTTTTCCCCAGTGAGGTAGCTAAAGCTTGTTTCCCACCCCCAACCATAAGGTGCCAAGAAGTTCTTAATTAAACTCAGTGTCTCCCACAGAAAATAGAAAGCCAAAAAGAAGAAAGGAGGTCTGTTAGGAATAGGATTTCAGCAGAAGGGTGGATGATGGGAAAAACAGATTGGCTAAAGACTATAAATCTATGAATATGCTAGACATAAGAAAACGTAGAGAAATACATGTGCGAATGATGAATAGGTCTTACACCAATAGAGTAGAATCATATACCTAAAGCAAAAAAGAAATGCTTAAAATACATCTAGTTTTACACATAACTCAGAAGTTCTCTGAGCAGAAGCATGGGAAGTCCTTTAGGCACATGCTCAGGAGTGGTATGGAGATATCTCTCAACCATTTTCTTCTTTTCTTTTTAAAGCTTTCTGATCTTATCCCATGTCATAGAATATATGACTTTTATTTTTGACTTTTTGTGTGTTCAATGTGGAACACAAATTCCTTTCTATGAGCAGGCTTTAATTCCAATTAGACTATTGTTGGATACTTCTAAGACAAGTCCTGCTGTCACACCCTTGACTTGAGTATATCTTGCCATGCTAATCACTGCTGTGGTTTGTTGGGTTTACAGCTGGGTATGACTATTGATTGCTTTCCTCCCTTCACAGCTTACACAGCAATTGTAGAATTGTGAGAGAGGGCTACTCCTCTTAGATAAGGCTTCCAGAATTGTGCCAGATCAACTTCTCCAAGGACTATGTTTACCGTTTATATTGTCATTAGGAACAGAGGCTTATTTCTCATTATGGGAGGCAAGCAAGAGCAATGGCAATAGCCTGCCTTGTCTTTGAATTCTCTTAGATCAATAAGAAAAACATAGGTTTCCTATGCCAGATACCAGGGACATTGTTAGCGAAGCTATAGCTCTTGGTGAGGTGCACTTCTGTATGTCAGGATACTTTAAAGATCTATATTTATATATATATAAAAACCAGCCTGTTGCTGGCATAGAAATAAATATGGTAAATAGTAGGACAAAGTGCAATTCCCTAATATAAGTGCATGTAAGTATAGCCAACTGATATTTGACAAACACCCATTGAAGAAGAGACAGCATCTTCAAAAAATGATGCTGAGAAAAATAAATTGTGGCTGTTCTTGAGCTCACTCTGTAGAGCAGGCTGGCCTCCATCTCAGAGATCTGCCTGCCTCTGCTTCCCAAGTGCTGTGATCAAAGACATGTGCCTGTATTGTCAGGGATCATGTCTATAGTTTCTTTCTAAGGACTATACTCTTAGAAAAAAAATGAACCCCCATAAAAAACTCTTATAGAAGAAAACTAAAATATATACAAAACAAACAACTTAGCAAAGTATTAACCCATACAGTTGATATAACACTGTCATATAATTTTGAACAATGAAAATATAAAGAAAATACAATTAGCATAAAGATATAATTCCATTTCATCACAGAAATTTTCTGAAAAATCTAAATGTGACTAAAGAGATTCAAGTAAAAGATAGATATTTTTCCATTTTCTTATCATTCATACTTTGCTTCAATGATTTGGCAAAAAAATGAGAGCACCCAGGAAACTAACATAGTTTATTCCATTTTATTTCCACTCACCATATTATCACTGGTTTCTTAATATTAGAATATGTATGTAATAGATATTCCAACACAAGAAATAATCCTTAGATTATTTTTTGTTTATTCTTGAAACAGGACCTCACCATGCAAATAGGAATGTTTGGGAACTCCCTGTTTATACCAGGTTAGCCTTAAACTCACAGAGACTCACCTACATCTGCTTCCCAAGTATTGGGATCAAAGACATTTTTCATTATGCTTGGCAGGATCATCATGTATAAAAGCACAATGCCAAAAATATTGGGAGAAAGGACAATGCTTTTAGAGGGTGAAGAAAATGGAGCTAAGAGACCAGGTACAAAATAGTGCATACTTCAATTTTTTTCTAGTTAGTTTTGATTGTCAGCTTGTGACAGCCTAAAGTCATCTGAGATGAAAACCGCATTTGAGGAATTGGCTCATGGGCACATCTGAGTATGATTTGTCTGCATCAAACCTATTAAGTTCATGCCATAATATAACCTACTTAAAGATACAAAAAATTTTCTTCAAAAGATGGTGCTCTTGGAGGGTGGTGATAAGCTGCCAAAGTTCAAGCTTGCCTCTTATAGTATCTTGGTAGTGAAGCCTTCTAATACAACAATTCTGACCCATCCAGTGTCTTGAATTTCCTGACTTGTGATTATCACCAACCCCAATCTTGATCCCATGTCCAGCATGTGATGCCATTACATGTGCTAAACCTCTGTAAAAGCCCTTAACTTAGCTGCTATTGTTGCGACATTGGGCATATTTAACTATCTGGTCATTATTGAATTTTGCAAGATTCACTGCTATACAAGGCTTGGATGATATTTATCTCCTAGTGGACTTGATCACAGTATCCTGATAGTATTTAAGGCTACTACATAGGAAAGAAATCCTAATGGTCACTATAAACTTGGTCAAGAACTAATGGCTGGGAAGGTCATATGCTCAATGGTAGGTCATAAGTAGATCTTATGTTCTACGACTCTTCTTGTGCTAAACTAGCATAGTTTCAAACTCCCTTTAAATATCTAAATCAAGTGGGATGAGTTTATGGATGAAGGCACATGCTGTCAAGCCTAAAGACTTAAGTTCGATTCCTGGGATTCTGATGATAAGAAATTATTAACAACCAAGGCCTTCATGAATGCACATGCATAAATGTTCACACACAGGCACACACACACATACAAACACCCACACATAAACTAAGGTAACAAAAGTAAATAAAAATTCTTAACTTTGTGTCCATATTTTAACCTCTGCAGCTTTCAACCCTCAGCAAAGAAGCTTTTTGCAATGGACAACAGTCAACAAACAGCAAGTCTCACAGCTACTAAAAATACAGAGCATAGGTGACAGAGGAGAGCTCAGCCCCAAATGTAACATCTATGTCACTCCCCTGCCCTTATGGCTCAGGGAAGATTAAGAGGTGGCAGAAAGACTATAAGAACTAGACATTGGGGAGAACAGGAACACAGTAGTGTCTTCTGGCTATGACATCACTGCAGTCAGGAACCAACAGCTGTTGTAGTTGCTTATATAAGACTGGTAAGAGATCAATCCATTTAGCAATCGAGCATGCAGAGAAGAGGGGATCCTGAAACTTGATCTGTAGCTGAAAGGTATTGGCAGTTGATAGTTATAGGAGAAAGGAGAGTTAATTTTATTCTCTAGTAGGTTGTCCCTAATCTGGTGGATGGCCTTACACTCATGGACATATTGACAACACTGTTCTCAGAAAGGTATAAATAAAGAGTTTGCAAAGTTGAGAGGGAACCACAGACATGCCTAGAAAATGTTAGGAGGTATAGCAGTGGGTATGTTTAAAATATATTGTATACATATTAAATTCTCAAAGAATAAATAAAATTAAAACATTTAAAAAACCATATAGAGGGCAACTGCCCACTGTTGAACGTTATATGTTCATTTGATTGCATTGTTGAAATCTTTGACATTACATTTTATTTTATGAAATTCTGTTCTTCATATTTTATTCTATTTTTCCTTTTGAGTAACACTATTTGTCTTCCAATCAGGTAACATTGGATTATATTTTGAATTTGATCCTTATATTTTGTTCATGTATAATATGTGTTCAACTGTAGTACAACATACTGTGACAGGCTGTGCTCTGTTCTCTCTAGTTTACTGCTTCTAACAGTGTGAGATAGCTCATGGGAACACTCATACAACATTTATCATGATCTTTTCCATCTTCATTTGAGAGAAACCTATGTGTGTTCAATATCCCACGCCACAAATATCAATTTCTGTTCATTATTTTTGTCTCTTTTGAATTTCTAAATATACACGTGGCTGTGAACAGGATGTCTTTTTTTTTAAACGACTTTATTTTACAAAACAAAGATAAATGTACAGATTTTAAATATTTTTTGCTTAAAATTATACATTTTTGTCAGTACTGTTTTTTCAGACATTAAAATAATTTTTACATAAAACCATGTGAATATATTTTTTTTAGTCAGTACTTGATTTTTTTCAAGGGCTTTACAGTATGCATTGAAAACCTCATAGTTACAATAAGCGTAAAGTACATGCAAAACAAAACACAACATGGAAATAGTCAAAGTGTTATTGTTTTGTAAATATATGTGTATTTTTTTTCGTTTTCTTTATTTCTTGGACTTCATACAGTCTGTGAGTTGTTTCTGGGGGAGTGCAAGCCTCTGGGGTTAGCATCCCACTATCAGTGACTGCATATTATATCTGTTCTTTTGTGACTGGGTTATCTCACTCAGGATGATATTCTCTAGATGCAGCCATTTTCTTAAGAATTTGGTTAAGTGATTGTTTCTGGTGGCTGAGTAGTATTCCATTGTATAAATGTACCACAATTTTTATATCCATTCATCTTCTGAAGGACATCTGGGTTCCTTCCAGCTTCTGGCTATTATAAATAGAGCCTCTATGAACATTGTGGTGCATATATCTTTGTTGTGTATTAAAGTGTCTCTGGGGTATATGCCCAGAAGTGGAATAGCTGGATCTTCAGGTAGTACAATATCCAATTTTCTGAGGTATCGCCAGACAGATTTTCAGAGTGGTTGTATTAGCTTGCAACCCCACCAACAGTGGAGAAGTGTTCCTCTTTTTCCGGAGCCTCGCCAGCATCTGCTGTCATCTGAGATTTGGATCCTGGCCAATCTGACTGGTGTGAGGTGGAATCTCAGGGTTGTTTTGATTTGCATTTCCCTGATGGCTAAGGATGTCGAGCACTTCCTCATATGTTTCTCGGCCATTCGGTGTTCCTCAACTGAAAACGTTTTGTTTAGCTCTGTACCCCATTTTTTAATAGGGTTATTTGATTCTCTGGTGTCTAGTTTTTTGAGTTCCTTGTACACCTTAGATATTAGGCCTCTATCTGATGTGGTGTTGGTAAAGATCTTTTCCCATTCTGTTGGTTGCCGTTTTGTTTTCTTGACAATGTCCTTAGCCTTACAGAAACTCTGCAATCTCATTAAGTCCCATTTGTTAATCTTTGACCTTAGAGCTTGAGCCATTGGTGTTTTTTTCAGGAAATTTTCTCCTGTACCTATGTGTTCTAAGATTTTCTCTACTTTCTCATCTAATAGTTTCAGTGTATCTGGTTTAATGTGGAGATCTTTGATCCACTTACACTTGAGCTTTGTACAAGGAGATAAGAACGGGTCTATTTTCATTCTTTTGCATGCTGAGTGCCAGTTGGACCAGCACCATTTGTTGAATAGGCTGTCCTTTTTCCATTGAATGTTTACTGCTCCTTTGTCAAAAATCAGGTGACCATATACGTGAGGGCTCGTTTCTGGATCTTCTATTCTATTCCATTGATCCACATGCCTATTTCAGTACCAGTACCATGCAGTTTTCAGCACAATTGCCTTGTAATATAGCTTGAGGTCAGGGATAGTGATTCCCGCAGATGTTTTTTTGTTGTTGAGGATGGATTTCGCTATTCTAGGTCTTTTGTTATTCCATATGAAATTGCACATTAATCTTTCCAATTCCATGAAGAACTGGGTTGGAATTTTGATGGGGATTGCATTGAATCTGTAGATTGCTTTTGGTAGGATGGCCATTTTTAAGATGTTGATTTTTCCAATCCATGAGCAGGGGAGATCTTTCCATTTTCTGAGATCCTCCTCAATTTCTTTCTTTAGAGGATTGAAGTTCTTGTCATACAGGTCCTTCACTTGCTTAGTTAGAGTCACACCAAGGTATTTCATAGTTTTTGTAACGATTGTGAAGGGTACCTTTTCCCTAATTTCTTTCTCCACATGTTTGTCCTTTGAGTATAGGAAGGCTACTGATTTGTTTGAGTTAATTTTGTATCCAGCCACTTTGCTGAACTTGTTTATCAGCTGTAGGAGTTCTCTGGTGGAATTTTTGGGGTCACTCAAGTACACTATCATGTAATCGGCAAAGAGTGATGTTTTTATCTCTTCCTTTCCGATTTGTATCCCCTTGATCTCCTTTTGCTGTCTAATTGCTCTGGCCAGGACTTCCAGTACTATGTTGAATAGGTAGGGGGAGAGTGGGCAGCCTTGTCGAGTCCCTGATTTTAGTGGGATTGCTTCAAGTTTCTCACCATTAAGTTTGATGTTGGCTGTTGGTTTGCTGTATATTGCTTTTATTATGTTTAAGTATGGGCCTTGGATTCCTGTTCTTTCCAGGACTTTTAACATGAAGGGGTGTTGGATTTTGTCGAATGCTTTCTCAGCGTCTAGTGAGATGACCATGTGATTTTGGTCTTTGAGTTTGTTTATATGGTGGATTATGTTGATGGATTTCCTTATGTTAAACCATCCCTGCATCCCAGGGATGAAGCCTACTTGGTCATGATGAATGATCGTTTTGATGTGTTCTTGGATTCGGTTTGCAATGATTTTGTTGAGTATTTTTGCATCAATGTTCATAAGTGAGATTGGTCTGAAGTTCTCTTTCCTTGTAGGGTCTTTGTGTGGTTTAGGTACGAGGGTTATTGTAGCCTCAAAAAATGAGTTGGGTAATATTCCATCTGATTCTATCTTTTGGAATAATTTGGCGAGTATTGGTGTTATATTCTCAATAAATATCTGATAAAATTCTGCACTGAACCTGTCTGGACCTGGGCTTTTTTTGGTTGGGAGGCTTTTGATGACTTCTTCTATTTCTTTAGGTGTTATAGGGTTATTTAGATGGTTTACTTGGTCCTGGTTTAACTTTGGGACCTTGTATCTGTCTAGGAATTCATCCATTTCCTCCAGATTTTCCAATTTTGTGGAGTATAAGTTTTTGTAGTAGGATCTGATGATTTCTTGAATTTCCTCAGTTTCAGTTGTTATGTCTCCACTTTCCTTTCTGATTTTGTTAATTTGGATACTCTCTCTTTGCCCTCTAGTTAGTCTGGATAGGGGTTTTTCAATCTTGTTGATTTTCTCAAAGAACCAACTCTTGGTTTTGTTGATTTTTTCAATGGTTCTTTTTGTTTCTATTTGGTCTATTTCTGCCCTAATTTTGATTATTTCTTGCCGTCTACTCTTTTTGGGTGTATCTGCTTCCTTTTGTTCTAGGGCTTTTAGCTATGCTGTCAGGTTGCTGATGTGGGTTCTCTCCAGTTTCTTTTTGGAAGCACTTAGGGCTATGAGTTTTCCTCTCAATACTGCTTTCATTGCATCCCATAGGTTTGGGTATGTTGTGTTTTCATTTTCGTTGAATTCTAGAAAATCCTTAATTTCTTTCTTTATTTCTTCTTTGACCCTGCTATCGTTTAACAGAGCATTGTTTAGTTTCCATGTGTATGTGGGCTTTTTGTTGTCTTTGTTGTTGTTAAAGACCAGCCGTAGACCATGGTGATCTGAGAGGATGCATGGGAGTACTTCAATCTTCTTATATCGATGGAGGCTCGTTCTGTGTCCAATTATGTGGTCAATTTTCGAGAAGGTGCCATGGGGTGGTTAGAAGAAGGTGTATTCTTTTACTTTGGGATAGTATGTTCTGTATATATCTATTAATTCTAGTTGGTTCAAAGTCGAAGAGGATGTCTTGATCTCAGATTATTGATAATTGTCTTACTTTAGGTTCCTATAACAAGGTTCTATTCTATATATTGTGTTCTTTCTACAACACAGACATTCCTTACTATTATTAAGAATACAGTTGAAATTATAGTGCCAGCAAGGAACAGTTATGATGAATACCTTTTTCCTGATCATGCCTTAATCTAGTCTTCTTGATTGAACTATTCAGAGACTTCCTGTGAGCTGAATGCCTGCATCTTCCTGCTTCAAGAAGGCATCATGGGCTAGTAGACAAAATTAATTTTTAGCTTCACTTTCTCCCTTCACTCTTTCTGCCACATCAACTGAACTAGAAGTTGAGTTGATATTTCCTAACAAACAAAATAAAGTCATGTGAATCTGCTCTCCAATAACCCCTTCCTGGGTTTCTCAAGAAACAGAAAGAAGCTCTTCTACTAAAAGTAAGGTGGCCCTGTTGTTTTGTGAATCCTCTAAGCAAAGAAACTGAATAATACAGCAAAGGTAGTGGTGCAGCACACCTTTAATCCCAGCACACAGGAGGACAAAGCAAATAGATCTGTGCAAGTTCCAGGACAACCTGGTCTACAAATCAACTTTCAGAATTGCTAGGTGTAGAAGAGAAACCTTGTCTCAAAAAATTCAAATTTAAAAACCAAACAAGGAAACTTACTAGTGACTTAAACTTGTACTCCTTTCTCTTAGAAAGGTATTGGATACAAACAAAATTATCTGAAGCCAACATGAGATTGATTATAAACTAAAGATAGCTAGAGAACGTTTAAATTTGTTACACAAGTATTTTAATAGTAATTACATATTTGCCCTAAAATTAAACAAAAAGTTACCATTAATTAGAAATTATAGAACTGCAAAAAGTAAAAGTAAATTAACCTTACTGACTTTACCCGGGGTGAAGGAAAGAAATGATCAGTGCACTTAAGGAAATTTGAGTATAATTTATCTAATGATGACAGAGAGATTATGAACTTTTAAGAAACCATAGTAATGTATTGTGAAAAATAAAAGATTTGATTTTCTAGTTACAGGTGTCAGAACAAAATAAGTGTGAGAGTGAGACTAATATTTTAGTTTGTTGTTGTTTCAGTTGCTGCTGCTGTTGTTGTGATAAAACTTCATGGCCAATGCAACTTATAAAAATGTTTATTTAAGGTTTATTGAGGTACAAATTTAGAGTCCACAATGTCAGGTACAGTATCGCAACAGATAGCTAGATCAGGAAGCTGAAAAATCTCACATTTAATCACAAGCATGAAGCATAAAACAGAGAGATCACAATGGAAGTTGAGTGAGACTATGAAATTTCAGAGTCTGCTTCCAGTGATGTACTTTCTATGACAAAACAACGGCCCCACCTAGCAACTAAGTGTTCAAAATTTTAGGTCTATGAATTCTCATTCAAACTACAACAGTTTACTATCTTTCCCTGAATTAAAAATATCTTTCCCTGAATTAAAAAAAATACATTTTTCCAACATGCAATGCCACTGAATACACATTGTCATTATGGACAGGAGGGTAAAAATGGGAGATGGTGGAGAAATACTGGACCAAATGATACTAAATCCACATGGGTCAAAGTCCAATGCTTGTAGCTTCATGTCTAATATTAAAGACGCTAATTTCAAAGGAATCTAACTCTCTGACTTTGCTGCCTATAATTTTTATCTCTCTCACAGGCTGCTTGAACTCCCTATATGCAGCTTTCCTTGACAGATGTCTTAGGCTTCTGGCATTTTCGACTTCTTAGGATCCCCACAGCAACCCAGATTTTACTTCCACATCTTCATGTGATATTTTGAAGGCCTCTTGTGTTTCTTGATTTCTTTCTTTCAGGGACGCCTTTGTTGTATGGTGCCTGGTCTCAGTCACTCTCTGAAACCACGGAAAACCTATGACTTCCTCATTGTTGTATGTTTTCTATTTCCAAATCTTTTTAGCTGCCACATTAGTATGTACTCAGATTTCCTGCAACCACTTTACCATCAGCTTTTGTTATTGAAGCAATTGTTTTCTAAGAGAATAAAAGGCTATTAGCTCTCTTTTATACTTTGGAGGTTTGGCTAGGTGTAGTCTTGAACTCTGCACACTGTTTTATTAATCCAGTACAAATAAAGCCTCTTCATGATGTAATCAACTGTAATCAATCAATTATAGTCCCTCTTTCAACTTACACTTTGATGGAAACATTAAGTTTCATAGTCCTCTTTTTCTGTCCAAATTGTATTTCTTTCTGTTCCATTTGCTATTTTTATTGTATACTTAAATGAGGAAAATTGGAAGAAACTGAGCAATAGATGCAATGTTAAGCTGTCTTGGCATTTCCACCTAAGAAACTAACCCACTGTAAAAAAAAAAAAAAAAAAAAAAAAAAACTCGAGAGACTCTGTTGCAGTAGCCGGGATGCAGACAGGCTAGGCCTGGTGCTTGAAAATCACAGTCCAACAATTGGTTCAGGGAGCAGTAACTCTGCCATAGGGACTCGGTTTCCACCTAGATAGCCCTTGTGTGTGGACCAAAAGCTCAGGTAATTTGCCACTGGGAACAGTGGAAATCCAGGGATGCAGGCCTGGTGAGAGCCTGGGCACAGGAAGGGCTAGGCCTGGCACACAGAAATCTCTGCACCCTGATTGGTCCTGAAGAGCAAGGACCTCTACCATAGGGACTTGGTTTCCACCCGGAAGGCCCTTGTGGGCAGACCAAACACTCAGGCCATTTGCCTCGGGGAACAGTGGAGATCTAGGGACACAGACTGGGGGAGGATGTGCTGCGAGTAGCCAGGACATAGAGAGGGAAAGGCCTAGCGCCTGGTAGGTGCGGCCCTCCACTTGGTCCAGGGGAACAGGAACTATGCCATAGAGACTCTGGTCCACATGGAAGGCCCTTTCATGCAGAGCAAACCCTCAAGCCATTTGCCACCTAAAACAGCAGGGACAGAGGTCAGGTAAACTTGAGAGACGAGAACCAAGCACTGACAACAATACAACATATAATCACAGAAAACAAGATGGCAAGGGGAAAGCAAAAGAAATTACCCAATGGAAACCAAGAAAACCTGCAATATCAGAACCCAGCTCTCCCATCACAGCAAACAGCAGTAAGGCAAACACTCCAGAAAAAGAAGACTCAGACCTGAAATCATACCAAAACATGATGATGTTCTTTAAACAAGAATGGGAGGAAAATCATAAGGAAATAGAAGCTTTTAAAGAGGAAACATGAAAAACACTCAAAGAAATCAAAGAACTAGAGGAAAACAGAATGAAACAGATGCAGAAATTGAAGAAGGAATTTAAAATGGAAATGGAAACAATGAAGAAAACACTAAAAGAGACAACCCTGGAGGTAGAAAATCTAAAAAAGAAATCAGGAGTCACAGATGCAAGCAACCCCAATAGCCTACAGGGGATGGAAGAGAGAATCTCGGGGACGGAGACAACAAGGAAAACATAGAGAAAACATTCAGAAAGATGAAAAAACAAAACAAAAAAAAAAAAAAACCACCTAACTCAAAATGTCCAGGAGATCCAGGACACAATGAGAAGAACAAACCTAAGGATAATAGGAATAGAAGAGGGCAAAAAATATCAACTGAGAGGCACAGTAAATATCTTCAACAAAATCGTAGAAGAAAACTTCCCTACCCTTAAGAATGAGATGATCATGAGCATAAAAGAAGACTACAGAACTCCAAATAGAGTGGACCAGAAAAGAAATTACTCCCAACACATAATAGACAAAATGCCAAGTGCCCAAAGCAAAGAAAGAATACTAAAAGCAGTGAGGGAAGAAGGTCATGTAACATATAAAGGCAGGCCAATCAGAATCACACCTGACTTCTCAACAGAGACTATGAAAGCTAGGAGATCCTAGCGAGACATCATGCAGACCCTGAGAGAGCACAGGTGACAGCCCAAGCTGCTATACCCAGCAAAACTATCAATCACCATAGATGGCAAGACAAAGATATTCCAAGACAAAACTAAATTCACAAAATACATGACCACAAGATACAGCACTACAACGAATTATAGGTGGAAAACCCAATACAAGGAGAAAGACTGCATCCTAGTACAAACAAGAAAATACCTATGCAAGAAAATCAAAATAACAAAGACAAAGAGGCACAATTCTACCTCTAAAAGCAAAAATAACAGGAAACAGCAACTACTAATCCTTAATATCTGTCAAGAAAAATGGACTCAATTCCCCAATAAAAAGACATAAGCAATCAGACTGGATACATAAACAGAATGCAGCATTTTGCTGCATACGTGATCTCATCATGGAGACAAAGACAGACACTATGTCAGATTAAAAGATTGTGAAAAAAAAACCTTCTGAGCAAACAGTCCCAAGAAACAAGCTGGAGTAGCAATTCTAATATCAAATAAAGTAGATTTTGAACCAAAATTTATCAAAAAAGATAAGGAAGGACACTTTTTACTCATTACAAGGGAAATCTGTCAGGAGGAAATCTCAATCCTTAACATATATGCTCCAAATACAAATGCACCAACATTCATAAAAGAAACCCTACTAAAGCTCAAAAAATACATTTCAACTCACACAATAATAGTGGGACACTTTAATACCCCACTCTCACCAATGGACAAATCATGGAAACAGAAACTGAACAAAGACACTATAAAACTAGCAGAGACTATAAACAAACTGAAATTAATAGATATCTACAGAACATATCATGCTAAAGTAAAAGAAAACACCTTCTTCTCAGCACCCCATGGCACCTTCTCCAAAATGGACCACATAATTGAACACAGAACGAACCTCAATCGATATCAGAAGATTGAAATACTCCCATGCATCCTCTCAGATCAGCATGGTCTAAGACTGGTCTTTAACAACATCAAAGACAACAAAAATCTGACATACACATGGAAACTAAACAACGCTCTGATAAATGATAGCAGGGTCAAAGAAGAAATAAAGAAATAAATTAAGGATTTTCTAGAATTCAATGAAAACAAAAACACAACATACCCAAACCTATGAGATGCAATGAAAGCAGTACTGACAGGAAAACTCATAGCTCTGAGTGCTTCCAAAAAGAAACTGGGGAGAGCATACATCAACAACTTGACAGCACAGCTAAAAGCTCTAGAACAAAAGGAAGCAGTTACACCCAAGAGGAGTAGACAGCAAGAAATAATCAAAATTAGGGCAAAAATAGACCAAATAGAAACAAAAAGAACCATTGAAATAATCAACAAAACCAAGAGCTGGTTCTTTGAGAAAATCAACAAGACTAATAAACCCCTAGCCAGACTAACTAGAGGGCAAAGAGAGAGTATCCAAATTAACAAAATCAGAAAGGAGAGTGGAGACATAACGACTGAAACTGAGGAAATTCAAGAAATCATCAGATCCTACTACAAAAGCCTATACTCCACAAAGTTGGAAAATCTGGAGGAAATGGGTGAATTCCTAGACAGATACAAGATCCTAAAGTTAAACCAGGACCAAGTAAAACATCTAAATAACCCTATAACACCTAAAGAAATAGAAGAAGTCATCAAAAGCCTCCCAACCAAAAAAAGCCCAGGTCCAGACGAATTCAGTGCAGAATTTTATCAGACATTTATTGCGGACATAACACCAATACTCTCCAAACTATTCCAAAATAGAGAATCAGATGGAATACTACCTAACTCATTTTTGAGGCCACAATAATGTATATGGTCAACTGACTTTTGACAAAGGAGCTATAATGTTCAGTGGAAAATGGACAGCCTATTAAACAAATGGTGCTGGTGCAACTGGCACTCAGCATGCAAAAGAATGAAAATAGACCCTTTCTTATCTCCTTGTACAAAGCTCAAGTGTAAGTGGATCAAAGACCTCCATATTAAACCAGATACACTGAAACTATTACATGAGAAAGTAGGGAAAACGTTAGAAAACATAGGCACAGGAGAAAATTTTCTAAACAAAACACCAATGGCTCAAGCTCTAAGGTCAAAGATTGACAAATGGGACTTAATGAGATTGCAAAGTTTCTGTAAGGCTAAGGATATTTTTAAGAAAACAAAACGGCAGCCAACAGAATGTGAAAAGATCTTTACCAACTCCACAACAGATAGAGGCCTAATATCCAAGGTATAAAAAGAACTCAATAGCTAAACACCAGAGAATCAAACAACCCTATTAAAAAATGGGGTACAGAGCTAAACAAAACGTTCTCAATTGAGGAATATCAAATGGCTGAGCAACATCTAAGGAAGTGGTCGACATCCTTAGCCATCAGGGAAATGCAAATCAAAACAACCCTGAGATTCCACCTCACACCAGCCAGATTGGCCAAGATCCAAAACTCAGATGACAGCAGATTCTGGCGAGGTTGCGGAGAAAAAAGAACACTTCTCCACTGTTGGTGGGGTTGTAAACTGGTATAACCACTCTGGAAATCAGTCTGGCGATTCCTCTGAAAATTGGACATAGTACTACCTGAAGATCCAGCTATTCCACTTCTGGGGCATATACCCCAGAGACACTTTAATATAAAACAAAGATACGTGCACCACAATGTTCATAGCAGCTCTATTTATAATAGCTAGAAGCTGGAAAGAACCCAGATGTCCTTCAGTAGATGAATGGATACAAAAATTGTGGTACATTTACACAATGGAGTACTACTCAGCTTTCAGAAACAATGACTTAACCAAATTCTTAAGAAAATGGATGCATCTAGAGAATATCATCCTGAGTGAGATAACCCAGTCACAAAAGAACAGACATAATATGCAGTCACTGATAGTGGGATACTAACCCCAGAGGCTCGGACTGCCCCAGAAACAATTCACAGACTGTGTGAAGTTCAAAAAAAAAAAAGAACACAAAAGGAAACAAAACAAAACAAACAAACAAAATAAAAGTCATGCTCAATCCTTACACACCAAAAAAACGTTGAATAATTCCGGGTTACACCCTGTTTTACATGTACTTTTTGCTCATTGTAACTAGTAAGACCTTAATGCAGAGTATCAAACCTTAAAAAAAAAAGAAAGAAAAAAGCCAAGCACTGACAAAAATGTATTTGTATACATTTATGCAAAAATGTTTAAAAATTTTTTCTTTTATCTTTGTTTTTTAAAATAAATTAAAAAAAACAAAAGAACAGACATAATATGCAGTCACTGATAATGGGATACTAACCCCAGAAAGCTTTGAACACCCCAGAAACAACTCACAGGCTATATGAAGTTCAAGAAAACCATGACCAAAAAAAATGAAAAATCATTATGCTTAATCTTTATATACCAAGAAAACTTTGACCTTTTCCAGTTTACATCTTGTTTTACATGTAATTTATTCTCACTGTCACTAGTAACATTTTAATGCATACAATTAAACATTTAAAAAAATCAAGTATTGACAAAAATGTATTCATATACTTTTATGCAAAAATATTTTTAAAATCAGTACAATTATCTCTGTTTTTTAAAATAACGTTGTTTGTTTTAAAAAAATAAAAACAAACAGAACTTGGCCTTGGCCTCAGGCAATTTCTCAGGACTTGGGAAGTCAACAACTATATTCTTTGCCAAAATATTACAGATATAGTCTTTAGGCTATAGACCTCCAACTTCTACATTGCTGTCAGTACTACTGCCTCCAGACTCCTACTACTGTGGCTGTTTACTTTGTTTTTAGTCTTCAACTGCCTTTTTAATCCAAAGTTCTATAATTTCCCCCCATTTCTCCGCATGCAATTCAGGTTTATCACAGCAACAGTCTACTTTCCGGTAACAACTTCTCTATCCATTACTTTTACTGTGATAAAACTCCATGACAATTTAAGGAAGATTATTTGAGATTATGGTGCTAAACAATTACAGTTTATAATCATGAGGATAACATGACAGCCAAGAGCCAGAGCAGAAAACATAGAGACCTCACATCTTTAACCACCAGGAAGTAGAACGCAAAGTGCTCTGGATGTAGAGCAAGATTTGAACTTTAAAAGCTATGCCAAAAGATATATACTTTCTTTGTCATGGTTTTGCAACCTGCCCAATAGTGCTTCTAACTGAAACACCAAATTTTCAAACACCAGAGCCTGTGAATGGCATTTCTCATTCCAACCACAGAATTAGAAATAATATTTGATAACTACCAGTCACCATAGCATATAAAAGATGCAAATTGATCCATTCTTATCTACCTGTACAAATCTCAAGTCCAAGTGGATCAACAGCCTCCATATAAAACCAGATACACTGAGTCTAATAGAAGAGAAACTGAGGAAAATCCTTGAGTACATGGGCACAGTGGAAAATTTTCTGAGCAGAATACCAACGGCTTATTCTCTAAGATCAAGAATTGACAAATGGGACCTCTTACAATTGCAAAGCTTCTGTAAGGCAAAGGACTCTGTTGATAGGACATAACAGCAACCAGCAGAATCGGAAAATATCTTTATCAATCCTACATATGATAGAGGGATAATATCTAATATATGCAAAGAACTCTAGGTGTTAGACTCCAGAGAACCAAAAAACCCTATTAAAATGGGGTACAGAGCTAAACAAACAATTCTCAACTGAGAAATATTGAATGGCTGAGAGAAGCACCCAAAGAAATGTTCAACATTCTTAATCATTAGAGAAATACAAATCAAAACAACCCTGAGATTTTATCTCACACCAGTCAGAGTGGCTAATATCAAAAACTCAGATAACAGCAGATGCTGGTGAGGATGTGGAGAAAAAGGAACACTCTTCCATTGTTGGTGGGATTTCAAGCTGGTACAACCACTTTAGAAATCAGTCTGGTGGTTCCTCAGAAACTTTCACCTAGTACTATCTAAAGACCCAGCTATATCACTCCTGGGCATATACCCAAAGGATGCCCCAACATATAACAAGGTAAGATGTTTCACTATTTTCATAACCACCTTATTTATAACAGACAGAAGCTGGGAAGAACCCAGATGTCCTAAAACAGAGCAATGGATACAGAAATTGTGGTACATTTGCAAAATGGAGTGCTACTTAGTTATTAGACACAGTGATTTTATGAAATGACCCGGAGTGAATTGTGCACTCACTGATAAGGGGATATTAGCCCCAAAACTGGGAATATCCAAGATACAGACCACATGAAGCTCCAGAAGAAGAAAGACCAAAATGTGGATGCTTCAGTCCTTCTTAGAAGGGGGAACAAAATACTCACAGGAGGAAATACTTGGAAAAGGAATGGAGGCAGAACTGAAAGAAAGGCCATCCAGAGATTGTCTCACCGGGGGATCCATCCCATATGCAGCTACCAAACCCAGTCACTATTGCTGATGCCAAGAAGTGCTTGCTGACAGGATCCTGATATGGATGTCTGTTGAAAGGCTCTGCCAGAGTTATACTGATACTGAGGAGGATGCTTGCAGATAACCATCGGACTGACCACAGGAACCAATGGAGGAGTTAGAGAAAAAATGAAGGAGCTGAAGAGTTTTGAAACACATAGAAAAAAATAAAAACAAATCAACCAACCAGAATCCCTGAGCTCTCAGGGACTAAGCCACTAACCAAAGAGTACACATGGAGTGGCTCCAGGTGCATATGTAACAGAGGATAGCATTGTCTGGCATCAATAGGAGGAGAAGCCCTTGGTCCTGTGAAGGCTAGTTTTCCCAGTGTGGGGGAATTACTGGGTGGTGAGGTGGGAGTGGTGGGTAGGAAGGGTAGCATCCTCATAGGAACAGGAGGAGAGGAATGAGAGTGGAAAGACAGTGGAACAGGGAAAATGGATGACTTTTGAAATATAAATACATAAAATATTCAATAAAAAGAAAAAATTCAAACATATAATAGGACATGTACTTAATATTCAGGATCCAGAGAGAAGTCTAAAGAAGATAATACACAAAATTCATTCTAATATGTATTATAATTTATGTTGGCAGGCATATGTAGTGACAAAGATATAGAAGTATATTTTTATGTATGATTCAGAAACTTGTACAATAAAACTATAAGCAATGTAGAAATCATTTAATCTAGTCAAGCACTAATGGTCATGGCCTATTTAAGCTAGGATAGTAAGAATATTTATAGTTGGGTCAATTCTTAGTGAATAGCCAGAAATGATTAAATTGTCAAGTATACTGGCTGTATTTTTTCTCTTGTTGGTCAAAGAGTAGAGAATACAATATAATCTAGACAAACATTTAATTTCATAAATATCCACATTTAATTTGAAGACTTATTTAAGTTTCTATTTAAAGAATTCACTTATAAAAAGAGCCCAAGACCCTATTTAAGAAAATTTGCCTTAATATGGAAAGAATTCAGTTTCTTTTTCCCTTCAACAACAACTAGGGAATGAAAGAAAATTTGAAACTAAATTTAAAATAGTAATATATTTATAAATTCCTGGAAACCAAGGGTTTCTGATCATGTTTATTTAATCCTTATTCTGTGTCAAACAAATTGGAACATGGTACAGACAAAGATAGGGAAGTGGTAATGAACCAGAGAGTTAATCAATGAGACTAGATAGATATAGATAAATGGATAGGTATATAGACCTGTCTCTGCACCCTCTGGTTAGTCTGGCTAAGGGTTTGTCTATCTTGTTGATTTTCTCAGAGAAACAGCTCCTGGTTTTGTTGATCCTTTGTATAGTTTTTGTTTGTTTGTTTGTTTGTTTCTACTTGGTTAATTTCAGCCCTGAGTTTGACAATTTTCTGCCATCTACTCCTCTTGGGTGTATTTGCTTCTTTTTTTTTTTCTAGAGTTTTCAGATATGCTGTTAAGCTGCTATTGTATGCTCTTTCCAGCTCATGTAAACTAATTTCAGTTAAACCATTTATACTTTATTTTTATGATATATTTTATATTTATATATATATCAACTGTCACATATATGATATATACATATATTACACACACACACACACACATATCATACACATAATTTGCACACCAGAACATTATTGTAAGAACCTATTGGTAAAGAAGCCACATGCTTTGACCACATGTCTTGGAAAAATTAAGCTGATAATGATATGTGAATTTCCTTTCTGTTGGCTAGCCTTTATAGTGCTGAAAGCTCAGACTACTAGAGGGGATATGTAACCAACAGTCTTATCCATCTGTGAACCAAATGAGCTACAATAATAACCAGCATGACAAGACATGCCTATGGGTGCAATAGTAACATGAATGTTCTGTTGATACCCCAATTCATTCTGATTGATTTACAGACCACTCCACAGGAAGAAACACATGCCTCTTACAATGAATCAGGAAAAGAACCCATTTCAGGGGACTTCATAGGCACTAGGGGTGAATCTATTACTATTGTTTTGCAAAATGTAGATAATATCAAACTAAAGTCTAAATATAAATTTTTATACCCACAAATTACTGCAACTGTCAAACCTCATCAGAGAAGCTTCTTCATGACGAGGGTGATGGTTATTACAGAAGCTTACAGGTGGTCAAAGGGTACAACTATTGGTGAGTTGCTCACCAATCACTCAAACATCCATCTCACCTCTTTCCCAACAAAACTCAAGGTATACCGTAGAAGAAGGGGAGTCAAGATTGTGAGATACAATAGTAGGGGAAGAATGGAACAAAACTCTTCTGAATATGACAAGGACTATTACACTCATGAAGGAATGAAGCTATGATTGCCTGCATAAGAATAAGCCAGTCAACATTCCAGTATAGACAGGGGAACGGCACATGAACCCCCATCCCTACGAGAGGAGCTAGTGGCAGTTGATGACAGTTAGAGAAGAATCAATTTCCTTTATTGGAATGATCCCTGATGGGTTGACCATGCTTAAGCAGATTGTCCCACAACCAATTAGTATATGAAGTAGCTTTCATGAAATTCATTGTATTATAAGGGGAAAAAAGAGGACATGACATTAGAAGGGAGACATGGGAGACGGTATTAGAGGGGGATGAATGTGATTGAGATATATTTTATGAAATTCTCAAAGAAAATATTTTTATAACAGAAAATCAAGTATGATTTCAAATGTAACAGTTTGGTGCAATAATTCATGCAGTTGATGTAATATTTATAATGCCTATATTGTCCTGTGCTTTAAAAATAAACATTAGAAAATTGAAAAATGAATTTTCTTCTTGAAAGTAGTTTAACTTAAGTAAAACTTTTGTTTAAGCCAAATGATATGTAGACCTATATCTATCAAATATCTGTATTTTTTCACTTGTACTTGTATTTGTAATTTTCACTTATACTTGATTAGACAAAATGATACATTAGATGTTGTGTGAAGTGATAAAATAAGCATTTAAAAGAACATAACACTGAGTTGAGAGGTAGCTCAGTGAGTCATACTGCCTACAACCAAACCCTATGACCTTAACTCAAAGCCTAGATCCTAAGCTATTAAGAGAGAACAAATTCCCTAAAATTCTCTTTTATTTCCACACTTGTGCTATTGACATGCTCATACACATGCATTGCACACATGCACGCACACACACACACACACACGAATAAAATTTAAGAAAAAGAAATTAATATTACATATTTCTCTTTTTATCTTCTTTACCTTTTATTTGAAAATTATGTACATGACTACTGTATCTTTTCCCCCTCCTTTTTTCTCTGCCAGCTCCTCATATATCCTCATAATACCTCTCAAATTCATGGCTTCCTTTTCTTATGACTAATGTTACATATATTATATGTGTATATATACATGCATATGTATATATGAATACTATCTGATGAGACTATTTGTTGTTGTTTATGTTACTATGTATTTAGGGATGCCCACTTGAGATTGGATGACCTACCAGGGACAACCTTAAGGATGACAAATTTTGCCTCTTTTAGCAGTCATTAATTGCCTGTAACTCTTCATCTTTGTTTGGGACTTTGTGAGATTGATTTCCTCCATTGATGCAGGCATGTCACCTGGTGTTTTCATTGTGTGTGTCTCATTTAAGTGACCATATTTTTGAGATTTTTGTGAGTACAACTTTCCTATCATGTACAGAAAACACTGTTATTGGAACAGACATCTTGGTTTTCTGGCTCTTAAAATTGTTTTGGCCCCATTTTTGCAATGTCCCCAGAGTTTTAGAGGTAAAAGTTGTGCCGTCGGTGTATTATTTGAGTCTAGGCACCTGTACTGGCTGGTTTTGTGTCAACTTGACAAAAACTGGAGTTAACACAGAGAAAGGAGCCTCAGTTGAGGAAATGCCTCTATGAGACCCAGCTGTAAAGCATTTTCTTAATCAGTGATCAAGGTTGGAAAGGCCCATTGTGGGTTGTGCCATCCCTGGACTAGTAGTCTTGTGTTCTATAAGAAAGCAAGCTGAGCAAACTAGGGGAAGCAAGCCAGTTAGTAGCATCCCTCCATGGCCTCAGCTTCAGCTCCTGCTTCCTGACCTGCTTGGATTCAAGTCCTAACTTCATTTGGTGATGAACAGTAATGTGGACATATAAGCTGAATAAACCCTTTCCTCCACAACTTGCTTCTTGGTCATGATTCTTTGTGCAGGAATAGAAACCCTGACTAAGACAGCACCCCAGAACCAAGTTGTCCTCTGCATTTTTATCAGTTGTGGCTTTCTGTAACAATCTCTGTCTGCTACAAAGAGAAGCTTCTTTATTGAGGAGTAAGGACTACACTTACATCTGTGGATATAAGAATATATATTAGAATGTAGCTAAGAATTATACTGGTATAGAAAATTGGCAGTAGTAGGTTCTATTCTGGCATCCAAGATCTTACCATTTAC
Source organism: Micromys minutus (assembly GCF_963924665.1). Taxonomy (NCBI): domain Eukaryota; kingdom Metazoa; phylum Chordata; class Mammalia; order Rodentia; family Muridae; genus Micromys; species Micromys minutus. The sequence continues at coordinate 20,737,754 of NC_137970.1, read as the reverse complement.
TAGTAATTAGCTAGTAATTAGAATTCCCTTTTACTAAGCAGTCCAATTAGATACCTCATGGTTTCCTCCAAGATATAAGAGCCCTGATTGAATGCTTAGGTATATTTTGCTATGCTTGCCAGCGCTTCATAGATTTCACAGCTTACTTTGACTGTTGGTTGGTTTCTTTCTTGACAACTGTCCAAGATCCTCCCACCTTAGGTTCTTGACAGCACTTTGTGCGAGCCAATGCTCAGGAAGGATACTAACAGGTCATTTATTATTCACTTTCTCTAAGCCTGTGTGTAGTATCTTCAGAAATAGGATCTTATCTTCATGTTCTGGGAGGCAGCCAAGGACAATGGCAACAGCTTATATTTATTTTATTTTAGGAGACCTTTCAACAACCTTCATCTTGAGGGGATGGTTTATTATATACTTGGGACCTTCTTAGTCTGTAACTCTTCAGGGAGCATTATAACCCCAAATGGCTTCACTATATATGCATATATTAATGAATACATATATATTAACTAAAAAATTTATTTCTCTATGGCTTTCCCCAACATTGTTAGAACTGTTTAATCTATCCTCAATTCATTTCTCTCCACATTGCTCTCCCCACTACCCAGTTCAATTTCTCTGCCCTGTTCTTCCTGATTCCTATATTATAGTACCTGTGTCCTCTTTCTAGAGCTAAGTATTTGTGCAAATGTTGTTGGTTACATAGTATGGAATATAGAATGATAACTGCACCATCAGTGGTCTTTTTTCTCAGGGTTGCCTTGGTTATCCAGGGTATATTTTTTCTATTTTTGTTAAAGACTTGGGAATTTTTATGGAGGTTGGGTAGATTCTATAAATTAGTTTTGGTATAATGCTAATTATCATAATATTAATTTTATCTATACATAAGCATTTCACGTCTTTTAATCTTCTTCTGTCTTCGCAATCTATTTCTTCACAGATTAAAAGTTTTCATTGTTGGGGATCTACCCCATATGCAGCCAGTAGATCCAAGCACTATAGCCGATCCCAAGAAGTAATTACTGGCAGGAACCAGATATGGATGCCTCCTCAGGGTCTCTGCCAGAGTCATACAGATATAGCTGAGCATAATTGCAGCTAACCATTGGACTGAACATGGGGACCCCAATGAAGGTGCTAAAGAAAGAGCCAAAAGGGGTTGCAACCTCATGAGAAGAACATTATCAACCAAAGAAACTCTCCACAGCTCCCAGGGTCTAATACACCAACCACTGAGCACACATGTGCTCAGTGAGAGACTTATGGCTCCAGTTGCATATTTAGCAGAAGATGGCATAGTCTGGCATTAATGTGAGAAGAGGCCTTTGGTCCAGGGAGGACACATTTTCCCAATGTAGTAGAATGCCAGGGCAATGGGGTGAAGAGGATGATCAGGAGTAAGAGCACCTTCATGAAGACAAGTGGAGGGGGAAGGGGAGAGGAGCAGGGTAGAGTAAAAGATAACATCTCACATGTAAATACAGAGAGTATTTATTATAAATTAAAAATTTTTAATTTTTTAAAAAGTTTTCATTGTAAAGATTAGTCACCTCTTTAAGTGGGATTATTTTTAGATATTTATGACGCTATTATGCCTAAGAGTTTTTCTATGATCTCAGATGGTTTGTATGGGTGTACAGAAACTTTACTAATCTCTGAGACATTTTTTAACACACCACTTTAATCAATGTGTTCATCATTTTAGATATTTTCTGCTTAAATTCGATCTTTTATAAATAATATCATATGATCTACAGAGGTATAATTTGCCTTTTTTTCTAGTTTTGTATCGCTTTTAGTCTTTTCTTATTGCTTTGTCTAGAGAAGTCAGCCCTATCTTGAAAAGGAATGTAGAGAGTAGACAGCCCTTATTCATTCCTGATGAGATTACTAATTAAATTTTAAATTTTTTTTATTTTAATTCCTCATTTATCTTACTACTTGTATTATGATTTATAATTTACAAACCCATATTTAGGCACTGAAATGTGTATAAATGAACAAAATTGATTATTAGCAAAGCTATTTCAGAATTATATTATCTTAAAAAAAGAAATTTCTGAAAAGTAAAATGAAATAATAGCATAGTAGAGAAGATACGTGTTTATAGAATGTCTAAAGGAAACTGTTGACTGCTTGTGGTCAGAACTGAAGGGAGAAAACAGGGTTCCCGAACATATTCTATGTCAAAAACCTTACTGGACCACATTAATCATATAAGAATAGTGAGTTCTAATCTCCTTATCATTCCCTGGGTAGTACTGGAATCTTTATTTAGACTAAACCTTGGAATACAGTGAGGTTTTAAGGTGTATTATGTTACAGTTGACATACAGCACTGGGAGAAGGAAGGGGTCCAGTGAGTGAAACCATGGGCCTGGTCCTGCTGTTCACACCCCTCAGACCATGTAGGTTTTCTTAAATGCACTCTGAAAGCATTCCCCCAACCTCTGCCCCAACCAAATACACATGGAATCACCATCCCTGTTTACCCCCACACCCTGCCCCATGAAATAAAGCACGAAGAACAAGTTCATCTTCTGAGCTGGTGCCAACGATGCAGATCCTTCAGCATCAGCCTTCATACATACAGGGAGACCGGATGTCAGGATCCCAAACTGTAGCAACCAGTTTCCCTCTCTTATCATCTATCCACCCACCTTCCCAAGAGCCCACCACAGACACACAGGACAACACATCTATTTACATCCGTTCGTTTATTGTTTACCACAAAATATTTTGTGGTAATCTTTTAAAGTCCATCGCTAGGCAGGACTGGGGCAGATTCCTGTGCAGCAGGAACTTCCTCATTTTGCTGAGGTTCGGGGCTGGCCGGGTTACTGGTGGAACTTCTGGCACAGTCAATGGCTTTCTCTGGGTCAGGATCATCGGTACTTATCTTAATGGCGATAAGCTTGCATTGAGGCTCTGAATTCTTTGTCGCAATAGAGACATGTTTTTTCACTGACTTTTTAGAGGTCACCTTCCTCTTGGACCTCCGACGCCGCTGGCGGTTCCTGCGCAACTTCTTGAAACTGATTTTTACCTAAAAGCACAGCAGAGGATAGGAGGTCACTGCTAAGAAAAGAGACAGGCATGTGAAGGGGACATTAAGAGGAAAAGGTGTGGGTTGAGGTGAGCACCCATGCCAGGACAGACATCCTAGGGAAGGGAACTTGCTCAACAGGAGAAGAGGAAGTACTTAGCCGTAGTTCCCTCACCTTTTCATCACTTGAATCTTCGTCACTACTACTCGGAATTTTAGTCTTTTTAGTTCCCTGGTAGTATCCGGAGGTGCTGGGCACTGCAGGGTCTTCCCCACCCTCCATACTGGAAGCCAGGCAGAGGTCAGACCCAGAGCTCTGAGCACCTACTGATCTAGCACTCAGAACAATGGAGGGCCACACCCTTAAACCCTGATTGGTCTGCGCAGACCTCCAGCCAATAGAAACCAACACACTTCACAAAGCCCTGCCTCTGACCTATCTGGATGCAGGTGGGCATCTAGAGAAACCAGGATGTACCTCAGAAAATGGAAGAAACCATCCTGATACCTCAGCGAAGGGGTGCATTGTGGTATGGGAAAGAGTCTGTCTGGATACAGGAGGCACTTTGTGAGCTTGTTTCAACAACTCCTGCCCAACTGTAGTCAATTCTAATTATGGTGGGAGATTTTAATGAAACCTTGATTCTGCAAACCATTACCCATATCACCCTTACTTATTGGATCATTCTGGTTTGTGTGCCCCCTCCCTTGTCTTAACTAGTAGTTGCATGTTCTAAGATACTTCCAAAACTGATTAGACCTTATTTAAGAATCAGTGGGTAGGTGAATATCTACAAAAAGCCAAAAATGTTTTTAAAAGACTGAGTTCCCATGAAATACAATTTAATATCTGTTAAATTTGTCTACTGACAAATAATCTGCACAGTAATAGCAGAAGAAATCTAAAGGAGAGTGTGTTTTAAGAGTGGATTCGTTTGTCATTCTGCAACACAGATATCTGAAGAGACATTTTAAAAAGAAATATAATCTGCAATGGTCAGACTGAAGTAAAGATATTATAAATGATGGTGAAGACTAAATTATGGTAATAGTGTTCCTAGGGCCCAGAAATGAGGCAGCCAGTAAATGGCTGAATCCATTCAAAACTGTATAGAGACAGATGCACATCTGTGAAGGACACTGTTCTCTCCTCAGAGATGGTGCTGAAGAGGAGACACAACCCCATGAAAGCTTTTAAAAGATTACTTCCGGGAATGGGTATAAAGCCTAGCTTTGTGTTTGCCATCTCACATTAAAATGAAGATTATGGGATGAAAATGTAACAAAAACATTTTCTCAAAAAATAACATTTTTATTGATATCCCTAGTTGCTAAGAAACCACAATTACCCAGCTGACCTCTTATTCTATGTTACATTTTTATGACAATTAATACACCAGCTCAGAGGGTCTTTTAATGAGCTGTCACATATTACTGGGTTAGCATACGGTAACAAAGCAGAATAAAATTATGCAATATTTAAAACATTAATTTATGTTTATGGCTTAACATTAAGTAATATGTTTATTAATATTTCTAAAAACTCCATGCCAGTTGATCTAAATTTTCCTATTCACATTCATTATTTCCTCTTCAATACCAACCTTTCCTTAGACATTCTTTCCCAAAAAATGCCATCCCTAGGTGGCAATTTTTCATGTAATGTGATTTTTTTCGTTTTTCTTCTCATAAATTTGTTTTCTACATAGCAGGCACACTATCAATTATTTTGTATGCTATCATGTAATCGGGTATTTTCAGGATGTTCAGTAGTTGTGCTATATAGCTGTGCTGCTGAATACAATCCCCACTGCAAGCTTTATAATATAATCTCAGACCCATCCCTAGTCCCACTGGGGTGTAATCCTCAAGGTCAGAAGCCTAGGACCTAAACTTTTCAATAGTTCAGATATTATACAGATGGCCCCTGATTATACAGTTGACTCCAATAATAAGCAAGGGTTACCATCAGAGTGTTGATCTATACCTACTCCAAAATCCAGAAATGCATCACACACTTCTCTAGTTAATTTCAACTTCACATTTTCAGAGGGATATGTATAGAAAATACACAAAACCCAAGAAAATATAGATACCTTCTACATATTTTAATGCACTGCATTCAATTTTATTAATCTTCAATCTAACATCATGTTTTCTTGTCATTGCTATTTTCAGGTGCAGGGTAGGTTTTAAGCTAGAATAGATCAAACAACAGAGCCTCCTCTGATGTCACTGCACTGAGATTGGTAGCCACTGGGGTGACAGGGTTTGGGAGGCCTCCTGACATTCATATGTCCCTCCAGTACAAACATTCCCATAGATATTATTTCCTAATCAATAACACACATATAAGTGACAATTTTTCAAACAATGTGAAGTTTCTTTTTTTTTTCTTTTCAGAAAGTTTTTTTCTACCTATTAGGCACACTGACAATAAAAAATAGTTATGAAACAGCGTTGTAGGAGGTGGAGTCTATTAAGTGTCCTGTATCCTACAAAAGCCTTCTCCACACATACTTCTGGGCCTTTTATTAGTTTAATTTTTATTGTTGTTTAAAATGTAACAGTAATAATGAAGAGATTGGACAAGGCATATCATTAAGAACTCATGCTCATAGCCCAGCAGAAAGAAAGCAGCCATGTGCGGGGAACCAGTTGCAATTGACAAACTGCACCCTGAATTCAATAGAAAGGGCTTGTCAGCTCTAATGTCTCTTCTTGCTAAGCCATCTTGGTATTCCTAGAAGGTAAGACATAATGACAAAATAAAGGCAGACTTCTCTCACTTCTCTAACTCCCACATTTCTACCTTTTACTCTGTTTTTTAATGTTTAAAGGGAAGGCTTGATCAGTTTTCCCAAGGCAGGTAATAATAGCGCAACCATTCATTGAGAAATTTAGCCTTTCTCTATATTCCAATTAACAGTGAACCTAAAATATAATATTACTGATCCATTTTAAATAAGAATAAAATTTGAAATTAAGAAAAGTCTCAGAACTACCTGTAGAGGGTCTTTTGGCAGGATACAGGACACATTGCAGAGCCCATCTTGTACTGGGCTGTTACAAAACCAGTAAATTTGAAGACATTAACTCTGCCTGCCTTCTTATTGCCCAGATTCAAGAATTAACTATTCTAAAATATTTGCAATAATTTGTGGTTGAAATAATTTTTACACACAGTATTTTCTCTGTTTTTCACCTTTATTTTAAAGCAGAGATATATGTACAGATTTTAAAAGCATTTTTGCATAAAACTATATGAATATATTTTTGTCAGTATTTGATTTCTTTAACAGTTTGATAGTATGCATTGAAATCTTACTAGTTACGATGAGCATAAAGTACATGTAAAACAAAACAGAACACTGAAATAGTCAAAGTTTTCTTGGTGGGTAAAGATTAAACATAATGATTTTTAAATACCAAGAATTACCACAAGGCTATTATCTTAGCTCTTGAATTATCGATGATTTAAGGTCTAGGTGTACCATACTCTGAGAGGATGTTATACATTTTTTTTCTAAGAAGGACTGAGGCTTCCACTTTTTGACACCTTTCCTTTTTTTTTTTTTTTTTTTTTTTTTTTTTTTTTTGAGCTTCATATAGTCTGTGAGTTGTTTCTGGGGTATTCAGAGCTTTCTGGGGTTAGTATCCAATTATTAGTGACTGCATAGTATGTCTGTTCTTTTGTAACTGGGTTACCTCACTCAGGATGATATTATCTAGATCCATCCATTTGCCTAGGAATTTCATAGAATATCTTTGAAAAGAAAGGAAGGACCAATAGAAGAATGAATAAAAAGAAGGAAATTAAGGAATGAAATAAAGAAGAAGCAATTGGAAGGCAGGAAGAGAAGTAAAGATGTGATTAAAAAAGAAGAAAAGAAAGAAAAGGAAAGGAGAGATGAGAATATGTTAGTGATGGTAAAAAGCAAGCAGAGGGAACTGTTAACAGTAGAGTGGTCCAAACATTCATCTGTGTGTTCCTCACATTAATGCCTGTGTCCTGTGAGAAAATACTTGGTCTGACTTCTTGAGCTACAGACAAGTTTGTGATACTCTTCCTCTCCTAAGAATGGAGTATGTTAAAATAATTCATGGTAAATTGAAAATCTTATCAGAAATGCATTGAACATCCCTAACCTGTCAAAATTCCCAAATAACAATACTCAAAATTAAATGATATGAATTGTTTCCTCTTGGTGACCAAGGGGGCTGACTGGAACTTGTGGATTGTACGACTTCTTGGCATCACAAGAGATGAAAGATGGTGATCCACATACCAACAGGGTCCATACAGAAAGTGTAGTTTCTACTGAATGAATATCACTTTCAAGCCATTATAAAGTTCAAAAAAAGGAAAAGAAAGAGAAAAACCTTTGTAAGTCAAATCATCCTCTGTTGAGGACCACAGGCATAGATATAGACATAGCTCAAGGGGTACATAGTTAGACAAGTGTGATAAATAGATGATATATAGATATCTTAAATACAAACATATAATTTAGAACCTGGAGGAGATAACTCATGTTCATTTTGTTAATAAATGCATATAAGGACTTAGGGATGTGACTCAGTGGTTGAGTTCTTGCCTGACATCCATGGTACCTTGAGCTTGATTCCCACAACCATAAAAAAAAAGAAAAAAATTCAGGTAAATGATTCATATGACCATCCTCTTTATTTTTTCAAATAACTATTTTAAAAGTTGATTTATTGATAATTTCACATATGTATGCAATTTGAGCATATCTGCCAACCACTCCCCTTTCCAATTTTTCCCCGGCATCTACATTATGTTCCTCTTCTAAAATCATCTATTCATTTAAAAAATAAATGTGTATGGGTGTCTTGACAGCACATATGCCGGTGTACCATGTACATCCCTAGTGACTGTGGAAGCCAGAAAAGGTCATATTATACCCCTGGGAACTGGATGGCTGTGAACAGGTGGTAATCAAACCCAGGTCCTCTGGAAAAGTTACCAATATTCCTTCCAGCCAAGACATGTCTCCAGCCCCTATTCTTTCCCCTGTAACAGACATCAACTGCCAATAGATTTTTCCGTTAAAGATATAAGTCCCTGTTCTTCCTCCTGAAACAGACATCAACTGTCCATAGATTTTCTGTTAAAGATATGATAAGTCTCTCCTCCACATTCTAGAATGCTGACTGGGTTAATCCTCTAAAGGTCTAGTTCAGTTAACCACAGCTGCTGTAATTTTGTGAACACAATGAACCTGTCATGTTCACAAGACATTATTTCACAGAAGTCCTCCCCACTCTCTGGATTCTTCAGTCTCTTTGCCCTTTCTTCTCCAGTATTTCCTGAGCTTTGTGAGGAATAGATATGTTTTAATTACTTGTCTGGTTATGTGATTTTTGTTAAAAAATTGCAAAAGGAAACAGTTTGGTTTGTACATTCAGGGGTATCAAAATCTACAATGGTGTGGTAGAGACATATCAGCAAGTAGCAGGCATATGGCAGGAGCAGAAAGCTAAGAAACCACACCTTTAACAGTAAACTCAAAGAAGGAGTGAACTGTTAATTTGACAAAAACTAGTTATCTGGGAAGAAGAGCGTCAATTAAGGAAATGCCTCCAGCAGATTGCATGTAGGTAAATTTATAGTGTATGTTCTTGGTTAATGAGTTATGAAGGACGGCCCAGCACAGTCAAGAGAAATGCCATTCCTGGACAGATAATTCTGAGTTGCATCAGAAATCAGGCTGAACAAGCTATAGGGAGCAATCAGCGTTCTTCTACCATGACTTCTGTTTCAGTTCCTGCTTCAGCTTTCAACTGCCTAGAGCAATGGTTGCTCTAGCTTTCTTTGTAAAGGAATATAAACTGTAAGCTGTGAAGTAAAATAAACCCCTTCCTCCCCAAGTTGCTTTTAATTATGATGTTTCGCCATAGCAATAGAAAGCAAATTAAGACAGGAAATCAAGGCAATCTCTTAATGATAACCCACTGTAAAATCAAAATGTAAGTTATGTACTTCCAATATATAATGACACAAATTATACACTGGCATTCCAAAAGAGAGAAATGAGGCATAGTGAAGACATAATGAAGACTAAAACCCAGCAGGCAAAACACTAAATTTTACAGCTTTGTGTCAATGGATTTAGATGACTCTGTTCCTTTAGCTTTGGTGTGTGCAACATATATAAATTAAAGTTTGGCTTTGTTCCACTCCCTGTATGTAACTCTTCTTGGCAGCAAACTCATGGCTCTGGCATCTCCAATATCTTGCTGTCTTCACTGCAAATGAGACTGCACTTTTGCAGTGTCAAACAACGACACCTCAGGGTTCCCTGCCTTTTCTGGGTGCAGAGATTCTTTTGTCACATACTATCTGGCATGAGCAGCTCTCAACCCACTGGAGAAGATTCCACAGTCCCGTTGCTTTTGTATCCTTCATGCCTTTGAAGCCAATACCAGATGGATAACACTGTCAAGTTCAGCTGTCATCTGGGGATAGGCCCTCACCATCTTGAATTACACAGATTTTGTTTGCACTTGCTTTCTAGAACATAGCACTCCTTAGGCCTTTTCTTTTGACAAATTGGAATCTTAGTGTCCTAGTTAGTATTGCTACAATGAGTCACCATGACCAAGAGCAAGTAGTGGGACAAAGGGTTTAATTTGTCTTACACATACACATCATAGTTCATTGTTGAAGGAAGTTAGTTAGGACAGGAACTCAAATAAGATGGGAATCTGGAAGGAGAGGCTATGGAGGGGTATACTTACTGGCTTTTTCATCTTGGCTTGTTCAGCCTGCTTTCCTATACAACCCAGGACCTACGATGGGCTGGGCCCTCCCCATCAATAACTAATTAAGAAAATGCCTTCTAGCTGGATCTTATGGAGGCATTTTCTCAATTGAGGTTCCCTCCTTTCAGATGACTCCAGCTTGTGTCAAGTAGACATAAAATTAGCCAGCAGACATAGCTAGGTAGAGTTCTGTCCTGACGGAAACCTTCCCTCTGATCCAGTGCAGACCAGGCTACTCTTTAATGGCTCTATTCCCTTAAAAAAATTATACCTTTTTTTTTTTTTTTTTTTTTTTTTTTTTTTACCAGATGCCTTGGCTGTAACCTTAAGATTCTTGATGGTCTTTGTTTCTCCAATCTGCATTTTTTGCATATTTTTGTACCATATTTTCTGTACTTCCTTTTTTCCCCTGTAGACCCGATTAAGCATTATCATTAACAATGATGTTATATATTCAGTGTCATGTTGTCTTGAAATTTTCTCTGCCAAAAATAAAATCTATTATATTTTTTAAACTAGCCTCAGGCAAGTTATTAGGACAAGAACAGAAGCTGTTAAAGTCCTTGATTCCCTCTCTAAAAGTTTGAGCTGAGCTTCTATTGTCCATTTTGCTGTCAGCACTCCTGGCTTCCAGGCTCCTGTAAGAATGGCCCATTGAGACTTGCTTACAGCATTCAACCACTTTTCTAGTCCAAAGCTTCAAAGTCTGAATTCCTCTAAAAGAACAATATGGTCAGGTTCTTTACAGCAACACTTTATTCCTAGTATCAACGTTTATGCTAGTTTATTTTCTATTCTTGAGATAAAACATCATGCCCAAAGACAATTTAAAGAAGGTGGGTTTTATTTTGACTTATGATACCAGAGAATAAAAGAAAGTCCAGGATAGCAGTAGGACATGACAGCAAGTGACAAGCATGGTAGCAGGAACAAGAAACTTGCTAAGCGATCACATTTTAAGAACAAACAAAAATCACAGAGAAAATTAAAACTTGGAGAAGACTTTAACCTCTCAAACATCACCCCACAGATATACTTCATTCAGCAAGGCCGTAGCTCACCATAACCTCTTCAATCCAGTACCACCAGTTGGGTACTAAGGATTCAAATGCCTAAGCCTATGGGAGACATTTCTCATTCACACCACCACACATTGTGGTATGTGTGTCTCATTTGAGGCTGATCACTCCACAGATGTTTATTCTCTGCATTTTGACCAGTGGCGAGTCTCTGCATTAACTACAGTCCAGTGCAAAGTTTCTCTGATGAGGGCTTGAGAGCTGCAGTAATTTATGATTATAAAATTAAGCATTTTGATGGCCCTAAAATTGATCCATTTATCAAAATCCTAGTAATAGGCCATCTCCTGGGGTTTACTACTTCCTCAGATGTGGGTTTTACCTATATTTATAGTACACAACATAAGTGATTTCCTTATAGAGCATGCCTTAAATACAATCAGAAAACTCTTTGTTACTCCCATTACATTCATGCCACTATTGCAACAATGGGCAATACCTTACCTTACTAGGTCAGTTATTATTGTAGCTAAAAGAGTTACTTAACTAGGTAAGGCTGATGATTTTCTCAAACTGCAGCCTACATAGCACCTTCCAACACTATGAAAGCTACCAACCGAAAGGATTCTTCCATGTCAATACAAGCTTGATTTCTCTATGTACTGTGAACAAAGTATGTTGTGTCCTCAGCACTAAGGCCTTACTGTTAAATTCTGGTGGGCAACCAAGAATAATAGCAATAACCTATAGTTATTTTTTTGTTGTTGTTGCTGTTGGTTGGTTGGTTGCTTGTTTGTTTTGGCATGTGGGGGAGTGGGGCTCTTGAACTCTTCTGTCTAATCCGTCAGTGCTCTGCATTTGTAGGTGGTTTACATAGTTGAATTATTTTCACATGTGATATGAAATATTCACTGGGAGAAAGACAGTTTGATCCTGGTTCCAAATTGCTAAATTATCCATGTTCCCTAGACTTAGCTCTCTCCATCAAGTTGGGGTATCCTCCTTACTTAAAGTGTGACATGTAGACCAATAGCATTAACAGTCACTAGAAGCTTGCTAAGAATGAAAACCACAAGCACCATTCTATATATGACTATCATATTCAGGATCTGCTTTCTATAAGAGCTCTGGACAAAACTGCTGTGATCCTGTTAGGGATTCCTCTCTGAATACTCACCTGGGACTATGCGTAACTTGCTTAGTATTTCTGACACCATTTTCTCAGAGCTGGCTAAACATTAGAGTCATCTAGAGAGCTTTTTAAAATCTGATGCCCAGATACACTGTAATCCCTGGTAGTTTAGACTGAGTAAGAACACTGTTCAAATCTCCCCTGGGGATCATAAATTGCATCTATAGCTAAAAGCCCATGAACTAAATGTTCTTCCCCTTCTTTGGCTGCTGACAGTCATTCTGTCATATATTTTCTACTCTACCATACATGCTTTTATTTTTAAAGCACCCACAAGTAGCAATAGAAAATAATTGCTTATCTGACATCTTCTCCGGGCACAAATGGCAGTAGGGAAGTTGCAGTAGCAATTGTCTGCCTTCAAGTTCTGGATATTTATGTTTCCCTGTGGGTATCAGGGGTTTGGGTTAGACAAAGCCAAGCAATAGTTGCACAAAAGCATTAACAATATAACCATCATGGGGAGGCAAGTTACAGTGTTAGGACAGAAGGGTAGGATCATTGGAAACCAAAGGGCTGAGGGGAATTCAAGGAGTTATAAGCAGATAGTACATATTTTATTTACTCTGATAAAATACCCCACACATACCACTATTGAGACAGATGCCAGAATATACAAGTAAGCAAAGACACAGAAAGGTTCTAACACATAGGCCATATGAAAATATACACGCTGGCCTACAAATACACAGGCTAGCTAATAAACTCAAGGATTTAGGCTTTTAATCTCAGGGCTATATTTATAGATAATTATATAAAATTTCTTTCTGATGAAAATGTGTATATAACAGATTTTATATATTTATATATTAATACATATGGGGTTACCAAACTAAATTATTTTTGTGCGGACTCAAAGTCCCCTGAATATCCAGTGTCAACTATGTTTTAACTTTTTAATATTTGATATCTATTAGCAGGGTCATGTTGCCTAAACATAAACTGACCTCTACAACCTACTAGTCTACATTTTCCCCATTTCGGTCAACTGGTACTTTGTTAGATTAGAATCATAGAGTATAATTTAGATGCAGTATCCATAGTAACAATATAGAGAACAGCACTTTGTTTTGTAGAATTTTTGCTCTTTTATATTTTCCATGCACATAGGGTCTGTAGGGATTCCAGGCTGTCATGATCTGTATATTTTCTAGGCTCCTGGGTTGTAGATGAGGCTTAAAACTTTCTGTCGCCAAGCTAGTTTGGTTCCCCAGGTTCTTAGGCTCTGTAGCTTTTCTCAGTGTCTGATGCCCAATAGGCTCCAAGGTTCATTTTAGCTCTCTAGACTCTGTCAGTTCTCTCGGCTCTTTGGCTTTGTAGGTTTCCCAAGCCCTCTTAGCTCTCTAGGTTAGTTTCCAGGATTTCAAACTCTGTGGGTTTTCTGGGCTTTTAGGTTGTATCCTAGCTCTCTAAGCTATGCGGGTTTTCAGACCTTTTAGATTCTCAAGGATTTCAGTCTCTGTAGGTTCTTATGCTCACTGCTGGTTCTCTATGCTGGTAGGATCTTCAGACTCTCAGGTTGAAGCATTAGGGGTCTTTCTACAGGGAATAGCCCCATAGGAGCCAATATTCCATCTCTGAATCAATCCAGTACATACATGGTATAGGGGTGGCCTATATATGAACACTAGACATGCATCTTTTAATTTAAAAAATAAAAAAAACAGCAAACTCCAAACTCAGCATCTTTATTTCTGATATCAATTTGCTTTTCAGATCTTCAACTCATTTCAGTGTTGTTGACTGCAACACATGTCTCTCCCTTAGGATGGTTTCACACCTGGTCTGCAGCTCCCCTTAGTAGGCATCCCAGGGCTATAGCAGCTCCAACATAGGTTTCACTTTCACTGTTTCACACAATAGCCTCTCTGGCCCTTCACACAAGAACACTCCCTGATAAATGCCTGGCCTCAGTGACTTTCCTTAGGGAGATTCCATATCCCCTTACTTGTATTTTTTTTTTAACTCTAAAGCCAAAACTACTTGGCAGAAGCTGGCAAGTTCATCTGCTTGCTGGGTCTGGAATTTAGCTCTTCATTCAAGTACATTTCCATCAGCTGTCTGTTTTTGACGGTTTCCTTGACTTTCCTTTAATTTATGTTTGCAAGTTTGAAGCTTAGCTGGATGGGGTCTTACCCTGAGTATGGGGTCTTGCTCCTTTTATTCCATTTAGTTACCAGGTTGATCTTTAAACCTTTTATCCCCATGATCACTAGACTTGCCTCCACATTACATTCCTGGTGCTCCTTTTTTCTTCAAACTGTGTATTTTGTCTTGTTATTTGATCAGCTTCCTCCATTTCATTATAGATCTGCATGAGATTGACCACTAATTACAAGATAACAGAGTCAATAACAGGTTGTCTTGAAATCTTCTCAGCCAATGCCACTAACTCAAAACTTATCAATTTAGTTTTCAGTGTATTTCAGGACAAGGGAAGAAAACAGCCACATTTTTTTCTTTGCTAAAATATCTCAAGAATTGTCTCTAGGCTACTTCGAAATATTCATCTCTTCTCAAATTTCTTGACCTGGGCACCATTCAAACTGCCTTCAACACTGTGTTCTATACTTCTACTAGGAGTACCCAGTAAGCACCACTTAAAGCAGCCAAAGTATTTTCTAATCTAACGTTTCAAAATCTTTCATATTCCTCCATCAATTTTAGCATGGCATTCTCTCATAAGAGTTGCGTTGTTCATGATGTCGCTTCATAGCAATAGAGCACTGACTAAGACAAGTGGTTTGAATAAAGGTCCACCTGCCCACTGCTACTCCATAGCCTCATGCATATGAATGTTTGTTTCTCAGTTGCTAGACTGTTAGGAAGGATAAGAGGTATGACTTTGTTGAAGAAGGTATGCTATAGGGGTGGGGGTGGGCTTAGAGGTTTTCAACAGGCCTAGTCTCTCTCTGCCTGGTCTCTGAGGATCAAGATGTAGGGTCTATTCCAGAACTATGGCTTCCTGCCTATTGACATTCTCCCTATGGTTACAGCCATGGGCTAATCCTCTGAAATTGTAAATAAGCTCAGAATTAAATGCTTTCCGTTTTAAGTTTCCTTAGTCATGGTATCCCTTCATGGCAGCATAACAGTATAAGATACAGGGTTACATACTGAAACTTTTAGAGACAGAGACAGACAGGGGTGGGGGGAGCGGGGAGAAGATTCATCATTATAAAGGCCTACACTATAGGAAATGCTAAAGATAGTTTTTAAGATAAAAGAAAATGACACTATATTACAACATGGTACTACAAAACAGAATAGATGTATTTCTGGTATGTTCATTGGTTTCCTGTGGATTTTCTGTGCGTTTGCTTTTTTAAAAAATAATTTATTTGTTTATTTTTTTTTTATGTCTATGAGTGTTTTGCCTGCATGTACATATGGGTACCATGTGTATGACTGATACTCATGCAGGTTTGAAGAAGGTATCAGGTCCCCAAAGACTAATGTTAAATGTTGTCGCAAGTCACCATGTTGGTTTAGGGATTTAAGCCTGAGTCCTCTGAAAAAAACAACAAATGATCCTAATTACTGAGCCACCTCTCTAAGCTGGTATTCTTGTTTTGTTTATTTTGTTGTTGTTGTTGTTGTTCTGTTTTGTTTTGTTTTTAATAAGGACTTTGTGTTCTAAGTTAGGATCATCAGAATCATTTCCCCATCTCAACATCCTTAGCACATTTGGGGGAAAATCTTCGTTGTCATCAATATTAAAGTTCTCCACAGAAGGAGAATTAATAGGATATAGATGATAGATAAGGGAAGATTTATGATGGAATGGGCTTGGAAAATTATGAAAGCTGTGAAGTTTCACAATATGATGCCTTTTTCAAGTAGGAAAATTAGAAAAATAGAGATGTAATTCAGCCTGAATGCAAAGAACTGAGAGCCACATATTTTGATATACAAGATGAGAAGACAGACATCACAGTTTCATTAGAGACTGAAAGAATTACACATTACATACTTCTTTTTTTCTATTTGGGGCTCAACAGTTTGGATGTCTCCTCCCATCAGTCAGGGTATTTTATTTGTTTGGTTGCTTTGTTTTCTTGCTTTGGGCAGGTATTTCTTCACTATGCTTCCTTTCCTCCTTGTTGGAATAGTACTATATATTCTGTACCATTGCATGTTGGAAGCATGTGATCTGCTTTTCCATTTTGATTTTACAGGTTACAGTAAGAGATTGCATGAGTCTCAGAAGAGACTGAGTTTTTAAAGCTGTCTTGAGACTGTGAAAAACTGTCAGGACTTTTGAAGTTGGACTAAATACATTTTACATTATATCATGGCTAGGAGCCTATAGAAATTGGGAAGTAGAATATGATGGTTTGAATAAGAATGACCCCCCATTGGCTCATGGATTACAAGGATTAGGATGTGTGGCCTTGTTGAAGTAAGTGTCAATGGTGGTGGGATTTGAAGTTTCAAAAGCGTATACCAAGCCCAGAGTATTTCTCTTGTCCTATAAATCAGGATGTAGCTCTCAGCTTTAGATCCTGCCTGCAAGTTGCCATGCTCCCCGTCATGATGGTAATGTACTAAACCTCTGGAATTATAAGCAAGCCTCCAATTAAATATTTGTTTTATAAGAGTTTCCTTTGTCGTGGTTTTTCTCAGAGAAATAAAACAGTGACTAAAATACCACCACACCCTGCTTGTACTAGAAATTTCTACAAAAACTAGAATGGCCTGGAACTCATAGTTCTCTGTCTGTCTCTGCTTCCTAAGTGTGGAAATTTAAGGCATGTACCACCACATCCAACATTATATTTTAAAAAATTGAAGGATGATGTTGGTGGAAGATTCCTTAGTTATGTGCCTATACGTCATGACCCAGACTAGAAGACTTACTTCTCTAGGCCTTTGTAGCTATAATCCAGGGTTACTGACCCTAGGTAGCAGTTATTCTCAACAGATATTCATTGTGCTATGGAGATCAGTTAACATAAAAACTCACAATTGGTCAAAATACAATGAATAGAAATCTGTGGAGTCCTCAGTCATAAAGAAGACATCTATATCACACCCCCTTGATTCACCATTTGATATGTAACTATCTTTATTAAAAACCTGTGAACTTAGAGTTCATTCTTCTTAAGGTGTATATATAGTGTATTGGCATTTATCATGGCAAATATGCTCAAAAATGAAAATGAAATTGGTTCATTTGGAAGATTTTCATGGCCAGAATAAATTTCTTGGATGAGAAATTACAGGGTTTAATATCATTAAATACATTTAGCTCTGAGCTGAGGTCTCAAATAAATAGTAACCTGGGATGTAATTCACATTCTACATACTGAATGGGGAAAAACACGCCTTTCTATCTTTAATAGACTGAAGCCAGCTTAACTGTGACACAGGCAAGGTCTGGTGACCTTTGCTATTTCAAGAAGGTCAGAAAATTTGTTTCACACTCCTGACATATTATTAGGCACAGACTGCACTGAAAAAAATTCATTTCTCTCCTGAAGAAGATCTCAACATCTATAACTGTTGGTTGAAGGTATAAATATTTCTTTCTTTTCTGAGGCATAATCAGGAGCCAAGTACATTTATCATATGTGATTAGAGGGCCAGATGATGCCAACACATGGCATTTTGGCAGCTGCATATCTCGGGAGCTGGAAAGTAAAATAATGTTTGGTTACTCCCAACAAGTGAAAACCTAGTATTCAGAATTTGTGAATTGATCATTTTAGTTATCACTAGGACACGATGACTCATTATTTTCCCATCCAGAAATAATGGAGGTTTTACCTCTCTTGAGGTTTCCTTTGAACATATAGTTGACTACCAGGTGATCTGCAGACAGGCTGTTTCCTTTCTTTTCATTATAGTCTGTCTTCATGTAACAGAAAATGTCCAGAAACACTGAGTAAATTTCCTAACTATGAAGTCATGTTTTGTTTAACATTTAAACAGTTTACTCACACCCCTTTGTTCTCCATCCTTTCTCACTAGAACTGTTCTCTCCAAGTTCCATTCCTACTTTTATCTTTGTGTTATCTACTGAGTTTTTAATTAGAGTGTTCTTGCTTAAGCATGAGTAGGAAGTTATTTACTAGAGCAAGGACAACTTATCTTTGACTACTGAAAAAGATAAAAGGAACAACAACCATGATGGAGGATGGAAATCTTGAGCCCCTCATGGGAAGTGGAAGTGTTGATGTGCTCCTCCTTCTGACAACAGTTAACTGTCCTAGACCCTTAGGAAAGGGTGGGGCATCATGAAACTCTCCAACAACAGTCCAATAACAGTTCAGGATAGGATAGGCCTCATGAGTTCCTTGTATATGGAAGGAGGAGGGACTTAAAGGACAACAGTTAACTGTCCTAAACTCTCAAGGGGTGTGAGGCCTCATGAGCCTCTCCTCCAATGACAGTTAACTGGCTTCAGGGAGGGGTAGGCTCCATGAGTTCCTTATTGAGCAGGGAGGACTTCAAATACCTGTGTCTTATTCAAACAGCAGTTAACTGTCCTAGACCCTCCTGGAGTGGTGAGTCCTCATGAGCATCTCCTCTAGCAACAGCTAAGTGGTAGTAGCCTTTCAGGTTAAGATTGAACCTCAGGATGCCTTAAGGAAAGTATGGTTCCTTGGATCCTCCTATAACAATAGTGAACTGCCCTGGTTCCTCAGGGAGAGGTGCAGGACTCCTGGGCATCTCTCTCATGTGAAGGTTGATGATGAACCATAGAAATAAAGCTTTTGGCATGTGAATTCATTTCTATTGCTAAGTCCTTGTTCTTTCTCACTAGTCATAACTGGGATTCAGAGATAGGACCCCTTTTGTACAAGTTGCCTTGCTGTTTTGAAAGGTAAATGAAAAACTTAAACTGAATATTTAACAAGGCATGGTAGATCATACATAATACATATAATCCCAGCAGTCAAGAGGCTGAGGCAGTGGATTGTTCCAAATTCTGGTCTATTATGAACTACATGGGAAACACTCTGTCAGCCTGTGCTAGAAAGTGAGTCCTTATCTCAAAATAAAAATCATTGAGTGTGTGCCTTCAGCATTACATTATATAAAAATACTCACCATATCACAAGGAGATATAATTACCCAAATCCATTTTGGTTTTTTTTTTTTTTTTTTTTTTTTTTTGAGCATATGAGATTTTTAGATTTTAGCTTCTCATTGTCATTGTTATGTAATTTGGCAAGCAATAAATAAAAAAAATAAAGATTGACAATGCTTTCCAATCTAATGTGCACTAAAGTTCCCTGCTTGTGCTCACAGAGAACCAGAACTATCTGGAGTGAGTCACATGGGATATCTGAGTCCTCCTTCCCTGAAATACAAAAATCTGATTAAAATGAACTTCAAATCCCTCTCAGATCAAGAGAAGCTAGAGCTTAAATTTTAGGGTTAGAGGTAGTAAAATAATGATTAAAATAAACTATATTATTAGGAGATAAGAAAAATATCACAAAGGGCACTAAACCAAGAATTTGTTTGCAAAGGATTATTGTGTGTTTCCTAATGCCCAGCACAATGCCAGAAGATGGAGAGTCAGTTAGGAAATAGGAATTGCTGCCATGTATTTCAAGACAATTGCAAAACAGTCATAGAAATGGCCATGTAAATTGCATACAGTAGAAACGAGTGTGATGGAGGGCGTCGTGGAGGTGACTGAAGCTTCCCAAAACTATCAGAAAGAACCCCACCTGGTTTTCCTATGCAAAGGAAATTAAAGGTTATTTCCAGCAAGATCACAGCACCTTGTGCCTGAGTTCTGGGGAAATTTTCAGATACTATTAAAAGGGAAATGATATAGATCAACTCTCTTTATAACAATTTGCCCTCTCTAATCCACAAACCTTAAATGATGAAAATGACAACATAACAAAGGACTGAGCATATGAAAAGTAATATCACCTTAGTGTTACCTTAGCTCTGTCAGTCCCTACTCCTGATTGCTTCTGTCCCACTCCCACAAAAAAATCTCATTCTTGAGTCTCTTTTGACATTGCTCTTTGGAGCACAACATAATAACTCAAAATAAATGTCAGAAAGGAGACATTCCCCCTGGGAACAAGGTTGACCTTCAGGACTACAGTTGGGCTAAAAGAAAGGGCTGCAAGGAAATGATCTAGGGCTTTTTTCTGCTGCTTTATGAGTCCAGTGTGGCAGAACAGGACCCCAAACAACCCTAGCCATCTAATCCTAAAGCATATTTAACCTGGTCCTGTCAGAAACGTACAAAAGCCAGTTCCTTCTCTCACAATATGGCTTGCTGTGTTTCCTATTGAAATTAAGTTCATTACCTTGCTGTAACAAAATATCCAAGATTTGGTTCTTTATAAACAACTAGACATTTGTTTTGTAGTTCTAGAGGGAAGGAAGAGGAAGATAAAAGTACCAGCCCCTTTGGGTATGCAAAGGTGTGTAAGAGGTATAGTTTGCAGAAGGTATTAGAAAATCCAGAATTGTTGAGCAAGCAGGCTTCTTTTTCCTTAAGGGAAGACATCAGTTCACCAAGAAGGCTAGAGTTGTTTAACAACTCCAAACTTTTGTTATTCTGTAGAGCCAGCCTTCACCTGAATCTCCCCAAATCTTGAACATTGTTTAGGTCTAATCCTGAGATTTGCCTCTCAGTGAATAAAAACCCATCCTTATACAAGAGGTCCCGTGTACTTTGAATTCCCAACTAATGGAACCCATCTTTATGCTTATTACAAATGCTTCTTCCTTAGGCCAAATTCTGAGCACTACATCTTAGTCAATGGAACTCATACTTATGGTGAAGCTCACAGGCACTTTGCTATAGAAATGTACTTTGCAAGGGAGTTTTCTGTGTAATCATCCCTGAATCTTTGTTATGATAACTGTCACAGGGAGACTTCCTGTCTTTTTACTGTCTTTAAATATGTAAGAGAAATAAACCATTTGGCCAGACTCTAGAATTTCTTGGCATGATACCTGCTAAAGTGGTGCCAGTCTAAGTTTAATTCTTTAGCTTATTGAATTATTTTCCTGCCAAACCTGATATTTGCAGGGACCACAACATGTAGGGAAGCCCCATTTGGCTTCAAAGGCATTTGTAGTCAAGTATCTTGAATTGTTGCTTTCTACAGAGAGAAAGAAATCTTTTGGCCCTGTTTAGCACAGATAGAAAGAAAAAGGCCACTTCTTAAAGCCCTTTCATCAGCCCTCAAAAAGGCTCAACCCTTGGCTTAGGTTTGTAGGTAAGTGGTACAGTACTTGCCTAGAACTGTAGGAACTATCAAGTTCAATCTTCAGTATTTCAGGAAAAGAAAAAAGAAAGAAGAAAACAGTTCAATTGAATCACAAAAGGGCCCACCTCTTTTTTTTAATGTGAATTTTTTCCTTACAACTTTATTTTAAAAAGAGAGATACATTACAGATTTTTAAAAGCATTTTGGCATAACACTATATGAATATAAATTTGGTAGTACTTAATTCTTCTAGAGGTTTGATAGCATGCATTGAAATCCCACTAGTTACCATAAGCATAAAGTACATGTAGGACAGAACATAACATGGAAACACTCAGTTTTCTTGGTGTGTATAGATTAAAAATAATGAACTTTGAATACCAAAAACTGCCACAAGCCTATATTCCCACCTCTTAATACATTCACATTGTTGATCAAATTTCAGTGTG
This sequence comes from Micromys minutus, assembly GCF_963924665.1. NCBI lineage: Eukaryota > Metazoa > Chordata > Mammalia > Rodentia > Muridae > Micromys > Micromys minutus. Next base: position 20,716,056 of record NC_137970.1, on the reverse strand, counting down.
TGGAGTTGAGAAAGCGCATTGAAGCTACAGCATTCCTTCTTGTGAAAACTTGCAACTTGTTTCTCTGTTGCTCTATGGATAGCTCTACTCTTGACTATCACCCCACATGGGTTCCTTATGCCCCCCCACACACAACTAGTCAAGCTGCTTTTTTTCTTTTATGAATATTTTTATTTACATTTTAAGTGTGGCAATTCCAACCTCTGCTACATATGTGGCTGGAGCTATGGGTCTGTCCACGTGTACTCTTAGGATGGTGGTTTAGTTTCTGGGAGCTCTGGAGGGAGGGGGTTATGGTTGGTTGATATTTTTGTTTTTCTTATGAGGTTGCAAACACTTTCAGCTCTTTCAGTCCTTTCTCTAGCTCCTCCATTGGGGACCCCATTCTCAGTCCAGTGGATAGCTGCGAGCACTTGCCACTTTATTTCTTAGGCTCTTGAACTAGAAAATATCATCCTGAGTGAAGTAACCCAGTCACAAAAGAACACACATGGTATGCTCTCACTGATAACTGGATATTAGCCCAAAAGCTCAGAATACCCAAGATACAATTTGAAGCTCAAAAAGAAAAAAAGGCCAGAATGTGTATGCCTCAGTCCTTTTAGAAGGGAGAAAAAAAAAAAAAAAAAAAAAAAAACACTGAAAAAAAGGCCATCCAGAGACTTTTCCACCTGGGGATCCATCCCATATACAGCCACCAAACACAGACAATATTGTTGAGGCTGTGAATTACATGCTGACAGGAGCCTGATATACCTGTCTCCTGAGAGGCTCTATCAGAGTCGGGCTGCTTTCTTGAGAGGATCCCTCCTTGAATATCTAGTTGAATCACTGGAAATCATCCCTTTGAGAAACAAGACATTCAGCCTTTAAACTGTTCCTGTGGTAACCCTCTCTGTCTTCCCTGCAATTCCAGAAATTTCTAGCCCCACAAATTCAAACATCACTGGGCAAAGGTCAGAGAGCAGTCTGTGCACCCTGTGAGCTTTAAGGATCCCGTGATAAGATTTTATAAACCTTCACTCCAAGTTCTCTTCTGTTCTTGGAGCTATGGCTATATAATGTGTTTCTGCTTTTTTACAAGCATGCAGGAATAATTATATATATGTACAAGGTGCTTTATTTAGTTTCTTTAATCTACCTCAGTCTCCCTCACACTCCTTTGAGGGGAAGGACAAGCTAAAGACCCCTAAATAAACACAATCTCTTTCCTATAATTTCTGTTTTATGCACTCCTAACCACCATCACCACCACCCCCAAGGCTCATTGGTTAAAATCTTGGTCCTTTCGGGGGTGGTCCTGGGCTGTGGTAAAACCATTAGAAGTAAAAATCCTTGGTGAAGGTCCTTGGGTCACTGAGGCTGGGTCCTTGAAGGAGATGTTAGTACCCTTTCTTCCTCTCTCTTTGTTTGCTAGACATAAGGTATGCAGCTTTCTGATCTACTATACATTTTTTTTGCCATGGCCATCCAGTATGTTCACCAGAGTCCTATATTTTGAATACTTGTTCCTAGCTGGTTACAATATTTGGGAAGCTCTAAAATGTTTAGGAGTCAGAGCCCTGAAGAAGGAAGTAAATTACTAGAGGCAGTACTTTGAAAAGTATATCTTGTTCCTAGTTCCTGCTTTACTATACCTCCTGGTCAGCCATGATGTGAACAGCTTCTATCAATACCTTCCTGCTGTCCCAAACTGAATTACCATACCTTCTCTACCACAGTGGACTGAAAACACGAATACCTCCCTGTAAAAAGATGTGTGTGACTTAAAGCAGAAGACGAGCTACTGTAGGGAGGAAATGGACCAGCAGGAGGAGATCAGATAGACAACGGAAGGGAATAAAGATGAAGTCAACAAGAAATATATATATGAAAATTCTTAAATACAATCTAATACTTTGTTTGCTATCTGAGTCAGTATTTTAATGTTAGGAAGAGACACCATGAATACAGCAACTGACTTTTGTTCGTTTGTTTGTTTGTTATTTGTTTTTCAAGACAAGGCTTTTCTGTGTAAGGCTGTCTTGGAAATTGCTTTGTAGACCATTCTGACCCTAAACTCACAGAAATCTACCTGCCTTGGCCTCCCAAGTGCTGGAATCAAGGGCATGTGCTACCATGCCCACTGACTACATCAATTCTTGTAAAAGAAAGCATTTAATTGTGGCTTGCTAACAGTTTAAGAGGTTTAGTCCATTGTCTTCATGGCAGAAAGCATGGGAGCATGCAGAAAGATGTGGTGCTGGAGAAGTAGCAAAAAATTCTACATCTGAATAATCAGACATCAGGAAGAGAAAGACGCTAGGCCTGGCTTGAACTTTTGAAACTTCAAACCCCACCCCCAGTGACATACTTTCTAGGCCACATCTAGGTCAACAAGGTCACACCTCTTAATCTTTTCAAATAGTGCTACTGCCTTCGTGACCAATTATTAAAATTATGGAGATCATTCTCAAACCAACCCATGTGCTAATTTCAAAAAATAGTTAAAGTAGATAGGAAAAGAAAAATATTTGATCAATATCAACAGAAAAAAAATTAGAAAATAGGATTCTACAAATAACCTACTAAATCTTTACTAGTATGTAATAAGAAAAGATCAAAGCAGTTTGAGGTTGTCATGGTAACATTTTCATGGGCTTTCACATCAAAATCAGTGGTCACAGTCTGTTCAAAGTATTTGTTTATATTTCTAGTGGTGTTCACAGAACCAACCAGGTGGCAGGTGCTTGTGTAAACAACTTAGAAGTGAATGGATGGATCAATGGACACTAGGAAAATCCTTGGGCTAAAACTCTGTGTTTCTTGATCAAATGAACTAAAAACGTTATCAACACCTGAAAACTGAGAGTCACTCTAAGCTATATGAAAACCCTACATTAAACTCCCAAGAATTTGTGGCAAATATTTGCCCAACTTAATATTAAAATGGATGCAGTCCTCTTTCTGTATCATGGCTCATTTCTCCAGAGCTAATCCATTTGTATTTCCATAGAGGCCTGGCTTTAATAGCTACATTATAAATTCACATATGAATGATCCATACCTGGCTATTAAAATAAAAACAGCTGTACTCTGAGTATAGGACAAAACAGATAATGAACAGCCTGTAAATATTAAAAATTAATCTGTTGCTACTGGTCCTGTGTAGTCTCACTCCATGGGAGCCGTTCCAGTGTGAAGCTGTGCACCCAGGCTCTTTCTCTACCACATGGTCCATTCTACTTGCACTAGCACTTTCTGATCCAGGTGGTCCATGACTGCTCCAGCGTGCTTTTTTCACTCACCTTCCCTTGGCAGGTTGTTGCCACACCTGGCACACATATTCACATCCCAACTCAGCAGTGGGGTTTATGTATCCCACCACTACACCTTCTTATAAAACTAATTAAGTTGCCACATCAAAGAGCATACCAAAATACTCTGATCCAATTGGAATAATATAATGTGCCTACTTAAATAATCCAGATCATCCTGTACAATTCTGTCTCTTATAAAATATTCTTAAACTGACAAACTGGATTCATACAGAGATGCACAGAAACATCCATGTCTGACTCTATGTTGCTTCCCCCTACTTCCTTCTCTCTCTCTCCTTTACAAAAACTTTGTCCCTGCCCCACTCTCTACTGTCCAGTCATGTATCACCTTGACATCAACCTACAACAGCCCTTGCATATTTTGTTTCCATTATCTGTTTTCAGGCATGCGGCCTTTCATATCTACCTTTCCTGGTGCTAGGTCATTTATGTTATTTGATCCTGGAGATCATAACACCAGGTAAGGAGAGCTAAATTACTGTTTAAAGAAAAGATTATTTCTGATAGCAAAATAAAGGTTTACAATTAGTAGTTAACTGATCTTTCTCCTCACGTAGTGGTTTTTGACCTAGTACTTAAAAAAAAATGAGTAGCAACTGAATTTTCTCCTACAACATGTACTAGAAAGTTTATTGACTTTCTGAAACTGACAGAAGTCAACAAGCACCAAAACTTTTTCCATTGATCCATCCTTTGACCTTTGGGTGTGATATTAGAGTCAAAACAAAGACTCCTCAAAGCTTCGTTATTTCCTCCAAGGATGAAACCCTCACCCTTTCTTTCACCCTGCCCAGCATTACCTCTGTCCATAAATCCTTCAGGACTGCTGCTGCCTTATTGAGACAGTCTTCTCTGCCTAGGACATGCATGGCTGCAGCAGCATTAAGAGCTCAAAGACTAAAATAGAGAAAAGGGGGTTAAGTGAATAATTATTTTCATTTAAAACCTTTTAATTAAGCAAACCTTAGCCAAGACCCAGGCATAATCATAGGAATGTGATCACTGCTTGGTCCTGAGCATATGGCCTTTCTTGGAACTATCTGAAAGCAGTGTGAGTGCCATCTCAGGCATGTAATCTCAGCTTCTCAGAGGCAATGACAAGACGATAGTTCAAGGATAGCCTGGGGTGAATTCAAGAAAAACCTGGAGGACTAAGGGAGACCTTAGTTAATAAAAATATATTAAGAGAAGATTAGTGATATAGTTCAGTGGTACAGTATCTGAGTAGCATTTGGGAGACCTTGGATTCAAAACCAGATACAAAAAGATTTTAAAATGAGATAAGGTAAAGGAAATTCAGGTGTCATCCTAAAGACTAAAATACAGCAATGTACAATTCTAATTATTTCTTTAACAAATCAAAATTTTATACCTAGAATTTCTACAGCTTTCTTTATATACATATATATTATATATAATGCAAAATATTTATACATATAATATGTAATGTGATATATATATATATATAACATATATACAATATATCTATATTTATTGTGTAACAAACCACTCAAAATGTAATGGCTTGAGTCAGAAGCAATTTATTTTTCCCTTATGATTTTGTGAGTTGGTTCAGTTGGATGATTCTTCAGGTTCATTTAATCCTGTCTGGAGTCACCTACATAGCTATGTTCAGTTAGATGAACACAAGCATTCAAGAAAACTTCTTGGCTCTGATGTCTAAGTGCTTCACCATGTGGATTTTCCACATGATTAGCTTGGGTTCTCTCTTGGCGTGGTGGTCTCAACACAGTCATTTTTTTCCTGAAATAAAACCTGGCTACCACAACCCCATTTTTTCTAGCGACATAGAAATCTGCATATAAGCAAGTTAACTATTTCTCGTATCCAAAATATGACTTCTACAAGTGGCAAACTTATGCAATCAGATAGCATAGTGAGCCCATATTATATGACATTATATCTCACCAGCGTACTTTTTATAAGTCTTCAGGGTTAAAATTTACTATTTCCTGAAATATTTATTTCTCACAAAGTAGCCTCTTTCATTAGAAAATATTGTGATGTTTTATTAGTTTTGTGAAGTGGACACATGAGACATGCACTAAAATAGAAATTTGTTCTCATGAGATCTGTATCATACATAATTCATAGATCATGTTGGCCTCTGATAAAGCCTAGGGTCATTCATTCTGATAACCAATCCCATCAATTCTTAAGAAAATTGAAGTGGTGATAAAAGTAGAAGGAATTAATCTAACTTTTACACTCAGGCTTAAAATTTCACAATCATGTCTTCAAACTTCTTTAAGAACCTTAACCTTTCTTTCTGGCTTTCATTTTTATGTACATTTGTTGCATGTACAACAATTAAACGATTCTCAAGGCATATATATGGCTTAATACAGTCTCTGGAATATTTGTTTTTCATCTTTCTTTCTTGTCGATCATCAGCCCAAGCTAAATTAAGCTACATACACATCAGTAACATTGAACTCAGTCTTGAAGCCACAGCCATGGTAATTCTTAAAATTTGCAAGAGTTGACATATCCACTTCATAGACGCAGAGGTTTTAGTCCATAGGTGACTGGTACCTTTGCTTCTGGAACATTTTGACAGAAAATGTGATGGCAGAAAGGCATTACTGAGGCAAATTATTTCCTCAGGTAACAGGTAACAGAGCATACCCATTCTCCAGAATTCCTAAATTCCAGCCAGATTCTAAGAAAGACAATGCCAAGGGAGCCATTATTCATACTAATAACTAAACCTAGAATACCAAAAGTGTATTTTCTGTCACGTACTGATCACAGAAGTAATAAGGGACTCGGGATGGAATACATTCCACCTATAATGAGTGGAGCAACATGCATGTAGAAGAGAGGAACGGAAGATGATCATTTTCGGATACTACCAATCCCACTTTCTAACATGGACTAAATTTCCCTTTACCTAGGGTGGTCATATTTTAACAATAATAATTTAAAATTTGTGTGAAATATTATATCAAATACATAAAAAAATTGTTGCCATTAGATTAATGAGGAGCTCCTATAAGGAGTACCTCTGTCTAAGGAGATATTTGTAAAAGATAGCTAAAGGAAGAAGGAGAGTCATTTTTCTTCAAGATTGTGGCCTCTGGTACATTGTTTGTGTTCCACTAACAGGTCTTGTATCCTTATGCATACAGAAATCACTAATTGGAGTTATAAAAATATGAAAGACATAAAGATGTGAGGAGGTGCTTGAGAGGAGTTGAAAACAGAGAGTAGGAAGGTGGATGGTAATAAATAAAATAACTTTTGAAGTTTGTTGTCATGATGTCACTAATGAGGTAATAACACTTTTTTGGGAAAAGAGCAACTAGAAATTCTTCACAAAGGCATCAACCTGGAGTAGTAATCAAACCCTTGAGCTTCTTGAACTGGGGTGCTTATGGCATCTGGAGAACTTTTTCCTACCATATGCAGTTCAAAAAGAATTGCCTGCTGCTGTTTAAAACATCTATATTAGGCAGAGTCTCTTGATGTCTACAGTAAATAACCCCCAAATGTCATTGTGTTTATGCTGTAAAATATGTTTATATATTTCTCATTGTATTAGTCATACATGGGTTAGCAGGTATAATCTGCTCGACACAGTCATTTAGGGACCCAGGATCCTTCTGTCTAAACTCAAATAAAACCCTGGCATCCTCTTCCACTGGAAGCTCTGCAAAAGGTCATTCATCAAGGAAGGGAAAAGAAAACAAAGCAAAATATATATTGAATAAAGACTGGAGATAAGCCAGGCCTAGAGATGCTGTATACTACATTCCATACCCAACTGTAAAAGAACTCTGGGAAATGAGGTCAAACTGTTATGACCTTAGAGAGAAAGAAAATGGTTCAGTTATTCACCAGACTTTACCACTTACCTAACTCTGCCATATAGAAGTATGAAGGCATTCTCTTATCAAACAGTTTCTTTTCTTTTCTTTTTTTTAATGGTATGGCAATTTTAATATTTGACGAAAAGCACTTTACTCCAAAACTAATCAAAAGACATGAAGTTCATGTCACATATATCACAGAAAAAAATCCACCTAGAGGGCATTACAATTTTTAATATCTATGCATCAAACACAAGAGCAAACAAGTTCATAAAAGAAACATTTTTAATATCTATGCATCAAACACAAGAGCAAACAAGTTCATAAAAGAAACATGACTGCAATTTACATCACATATTGGCTCTCACATAAAGAGTGAGAAAACCCGCCCTCACCAATAGACACATCATGCAGACAAAAACTAATCTGATATGCTAGAGCTAAATATTACTATGAACTAAATGGACCTATCAGACATTTACACATCATTTCACTAAAAAAAAAAAAAACAAATACACATAGCTTATTTTTATTCCTTTTTTTATTTTAAAGGTTTAATAGTATGCATTAAGATTTTGCTAGTTGCAATGAGCATAATGTACATGTAAAACAGGATATAACCTGGAATTAGTCAAAGTTTTCTTGGTGTGTAAAAATTAAGCATAATTGTTTTTTCTTTTCTTTTCTTTTTATTTTTTTTATTTTGTAAACTGGTACAACCACTTTGGAAATCAATCTGGCGATTCCTCAGAAAATTGGACATAGTACTACCTGAAGACCCAGTTATTCCACTTCTGGGCATATACCCCAGAGAAGCTACAACATACAACAAAGACACATGCACCACAATGTTCATATTAGCTCTATTTATAATAGCCAGAAGCTGGAAAGAACCCAGATGTCCTTCAGTAGATGAATGGATACAAAAATTGTGGTACGTTTACACAATGGAGTACTACTCAGCTATCAGAAACAATGACATTATGAGATTCTTAAGAAAATGAATGCATCTAGAGAATATCATCCTGAGTGAGATAACCCAGTCACAAAAGAACAGACATAATATGCAGTCACTGATAATGGGATACTAACCCCAGAAAGCTCACCCCAGAAACAATTCACAAACTATATGAAGTTCAAGAAAAAATAAACAGTTTCTTCACTTGTATTTATTAATGCCTGATGTCAGAAATGGGAGAACTGGATGCATGACACAAATTTGAAGATTCCTAAGCAGAATCCTATAAAGAAAGTTAAAAGCCTTAGGATCAGAAAGACATGACATAAACCAAATTTAAATCTCGTTTCCTTTCCCATTGTAAATTAAAATTTGAAATATACTGAGCTAAAAATAATAAAAAGATATATTTCTGTTTTCTCCCTTGATTATTTAATTATTGACTTGTTATCTTTTCAAAATAGTTCATTCCCCTGGGTTATTTGTGTGTGTGTGTGTGTGTGTGTGTGTGTGTGTGTGTGTGTGTGTGTGTGTAGTTTGATAAATAAACAAATTTAGCCTAGTAACTGACAATGCATGTCAGAAGATAAAAGAAAGAGCCAATTGAAAAAGTATATATTTATAATACCAATACTCTAGAAACGGAGGCAGAAAAATTACAAATCTAAGGTCCACAATGTCTACATATTGAGAACCTGTTGAAGATGAAGAACAAGAAAAGCAAAGAAGGTGAAGGGATGAAAAAGAAGAAAGAAACACCACAATATTTTCTATTGACAGAGGCTACTTTGTGAGAAATTAATATTTCAGGAAACAGTAAATTTTAACCCTGAATACTTATAAGAAAGTGCACTTGTGAAATATAATGTCTAATAACATGGGATCACTATGCTATTTGATTGGATACCTTTGCCATTTGTAGAAGTCCTTTTTTGGATACTAGAAATAGTTAACTTGCTTATATGCAGTGGAAAAGGAACACAAGAATAAAACAGTATAGAAAACTTTTTGAAATATAAAACTTCCCATAGAACCTTCTACTTCCTCCCCCACTGAATCCACTTCTTAACATTATTCACTACTACTAATTCATAGGCATATTTTAAACATTACTAAAGATATGATATTCTATAATTGTGCATGACAAACTTCCTTATTTCTGGAATCAAGCATAGTTTAGAAGTATAGATGTTTTAAGCCTAAAACTTGGGAGTGTATTTGCTTATCTGTTTTTGTTTATGTTTGAGTTAAAGGAGGCTAATTAGAATCTTTCTCTACCTCACGTATTCTACCAGCACAGATGTTTGGAGATGAGATCTTCATGTCTTCAATATATGTGTAATTAGTTCCTAGAGAAGACTATACATTTTTACAAGAACACAGAAATAACATTTATTCTTCTTGAGATAAGGTATGTTGCTATAATAAAAGTCTCAAAGGCTTAAACATTAGTTTACTTCTTAGTTGCATGAAGTCTGAAACAAGTTGGCCAGAGCTCATCTCCATCTGGTGACTTGGGTAATCCAAGTTTCTTCCATCTGGTACAGCTGCCCTCTCAAGATGTAAATTCCCAGATTGTGATGGTTGGAAAGGAGAGGACTGGAAGAGACACACCAGCTCCATACTTAGTTGGCCCATAAGTAATTCATGCCATTTTCATGCACAATTGCTTTAACAGAATTTACTAGATAGCCTATATGCCATTTTAAAAGCATCTGGGAAGAACAAGGAAGCACACTCTAAGTTTGATGAAAACAATCATCTTTGCCTTATAAGGGAAATAAGATTATTTGCAGAAAGGTCCACAAACAATGTCCATATATCATGGATGTATTTAATAAGTCAGAAAGAGTGTGTGCATAAATGAGTGTATTTAATAAGTCAGAAAGAGTGTGTGCATAAATGAGTGATGAAAGAATGTAGGATATATCCAAAATGATGAGTACAGTGCTGCTCTGAAAAGCTATTGGCTAATAGAGATTAGAGGAACATAGGCTCGCCAGTGATATGTCTACCCATCCAGCAATGAAAAAAAATATCTAAATTGATATTTTTATTATTATTGCAAGGTGCTACAAGATTCTTATTTTAACCCAAAGTCTAATTTCAACATGCTACAGAAGGAAAAATAGAGATAAAATAATGAAATTACTGAAACAAAGATTCCTGTGTTCCAACAGTTTGAGTTGCTATGGTATTGCCAAAAAGAATGAAAACGTGGCCTTTTGTGCTTTCAGTAAGCAAAGTAAATCATAAGCTTATGTTACTATTTCAATCACTTCTGCTCCTATTGCAACAATACTCATTGGTTTCATGCTTGATGACGATTCTACTTACTGTTGGTCTTGGTCTGAAGAAACTCCATGACCAAGGCAACTCTTATAAAGAAAGGAGTTGAATTGGGGCTTCCGTACAGTTTCAGAGGTCTGTTCATTATTATTGCAGGGAACATGGTAGTACAAAGGCAGATACGGTGCTGGAGAAATATCTGAATGTTATGTCCTGATCCACAGGCAGAGAGGGAGAACTGGGCCTGAAAAATCCCACGCCCAGTAAAATACTTCTTCCAACAAAGCTACACCTTCTGATCTATTTCAAATAGTGCTACTCCCTGATCACTAAGCATTCAAATATATAAGCCTATGGTAGCCATCCTCATTGAAACTACCACAATGACAGATAAGCCTCCATTTTTCTAGCCCTTCACTTCAGGACAGCCATGCCCAGTTCAAACCTTTGAAAGACAAAAAAAAAAAAAAAAAAATCTCACCAGTAGATGGTCAAAAGGACAACTTGATGTGATTAATATATGATTAAAATTTGATGATGTCATAGCAAAATGCTTTGAAATGATATAAAAACTTTTCTTATATTTAGATTTTTATGTATATATGTTTTGTCTGCACATACATATTTTTGCCACATATAGTAGGCCTGTTGCCTACAAAGACCTGAAGAGGGTATCATATTTCCTGGAACTGGAGTTAGGGATGGTTGTAAGCATCATGTGGGTGTTGGGAGCCACTAAACCTCTTCTCCATTCCCCACATCAGGCTATTTCTTAATAAATAAGATGATGCTGATTTGCCTGAAGATTACTAAAACATACATAATAAGAGCAAAATATGTTACTGTTTAAAGGATAGAGATAAGTATTGACTCTGGCAAATATGAGCACCATGCTCATTAATATGAGATGAGTCCTATCAAGTTGTATTATCTATTCAAAGTCATCATGAACTTGAGTAACCATTAGTATCATATATCAGCTGCAGTTCTAATTTTCTATCTTCTACTGTTCCCATTTCTGATCCAACTTCCCAAATAACTAAAGATCAGGACAAGAGAAGGCTTTGGGGTGAGTGGCACAAGGTCAAAGCTTACACATGTTTTCTGTGCTAACCAGGTATCTAATATAATGGGATGGTTGACTAACCCTTCCTTATTTTTCATACCATGTAACTTAAAATTTATGTATTTTACCTGGCTGGCTTATGACAGCTGTCTGTAGACTATTATTTTATGTAACACCTCTTAATAAAATTCACTTCCCGTTTGTAAACATAAGGCCAGTGATACAGAAACCAGTTGATTTGGAGACACATAAAACAGAATAGTCTCAGAAAAATCACCACTCAACTCAAAGTTAAGAATGTTTCCTTACTCTTGCTCAAATTTCAGATTTCAAATTTAGCAAATTTCCTAAGGAGGTTCATTGCCTTCTGTATTGTTCCCATTAACTGGAGACAGAAGTTCATCTAGAGAATCTATGCATTTTTGTTGAAGTTCTGTGCAAGGCCTAACCCTCCAGGATGAGAAGGAGCTAGTATAGGCTTCTGTTGGATTTCACAGAAAATGGGAGTGGGGTTCAGATTTCCCCTTTATCTTTCCAGTTTTCTTATGGTCAAGATTGAGGAGATAAACAAAACAAAACGTTGATCCTTTCTCAACTTCCTGTGTGCTAGTGGGCTGAATAGAAAGTATGCATTGAGGTGGAATGTAACAGGTATATTGGAAAATAACACATACACGGGGGGGGAAGGGAGGTAGAGGGAAGAGGGAGAGGGTGAGGGAGAAGGAGAGAGAGAGAGAGAGAGAGAGAGAGAGAGAGAGAGAGAGAGAGAGAGAGAGAGAGAGAGAGACAGAGAGAGAGACAGAGAGAGAGAGAGAGAGAGCGCATTAGGATTAGAAGATTACCAGGATATCTCAGATCAAAGACTGATGTTAGAGCAGATGTGTGTTGGACATAAATATCCAGGGCCTTTAGTCATTTATTAATCAAAAAAAACACCCTCAAAAGGGAATGACCTTACATCAAGAGCTGAGAGTATCCGGGAAAGAGAGATGGCTCACTGGTTATGATGATAAATACTGACTGCTCACTAAGAATCGGGTTCAATTTCCAATATCCACATGACAGTTCACCACTATCTCCAACTTAATTTCCAAGAGATACAACACTCTTCTTGCCTCCACAGGCACAAGACATATTTGTTTTGTACAGATTTATATGCAGGCAAATATTTATACAAATAAAAATCATGATGAAATAAAATTTGCCTACTGCCCTAAGGCTGCCGATTTGAGAGACTCATGAGGAACTAACTCAGTACTCAAGTGCAAAACCCATAAATGTGAGCATGTCAACAAAAATAGGGACATATTTGATGAATGGAAGACAGAACCAGAAAAAAATCAATGTTTCCTCTTATTTTGTCTTCTGGAAAGAAAACACATCCTAGAAAATATACATTCTATAAGATGCTATCAAAGATACCCCAGCACCAAGCTGAAGTTTCCCATGGTACCAGACAAATCATCAAATCACACATCTCCTAGTTCTCTACAAATTGTTGCTCCCAAATAAACTATCCACATATACACCTTTGTCTCAGTCTCCTGAATGGTGGAAACCTACCTCTATAACTAATAGTACCATTGCAATTCTTAGATCCAGCTCCTCCTCAAACAAGCTTCCCAGGATTACTATTGGGATAATAAGGTCATAAAATTTCTTTTCTGTCTCTGTGTTATATGTGTCAAAACTAGCTGGAGTTGGGTGTTTGAGATTTGAGACCAAAAAAAGCTTACTAACCCAACCTCATTTTCTTCCGTCTTCCCCTCACACTAATTGCATCTTCCATATGTCTCTGCACTCTCATAGTGAGACCCAGTAAGATGAAAGGACCTCACTCACTCCTCTTCATTTGTCTCTTTCAAAAGTATGAGAACAAAAAGTATCTCAACTTGACAGTGTCTCTTTTCTAAAAGGTATCTCTTATAGGCAGAACATTGAATTTTTAGTAGTTACAAACCTTCAGCTACATCCCAATAAGAAGTTAATCAAGAGTTCTAGGCTAATTTTTCTAGACCAGTGTAATTCCTTATCATCAATTAAATTTTAATCTTATATTCACATACAAATGTAGTTACTACCCCTCATCAAAAAAGCCCCTTTTGTAGAAAATAGAGACCATCATAAAAAAAAAAGAAAAAAAGAAAAAGAAAAAGGAGAGAAAAAAAACACACAACAGGAGCTAATACAGAGATCAACATACTTTGATGATTCCAGCCCCATCAGATACACCTACATCACAGCTCTTGTATCTTGGAGTTAAGGAGCTCAGAGAAAGAGAGCTAAAGGATTGTAAGAACCAAAATACAGGAAGTCTGATACGAAACAGTCTTTTCTATATCAGAACAACACAGACATGTTAACGTGGAAGAGGGAAAATTTCACAGTGTCCCACCCTAGACAAAGAACTGTAGTCAACTAAAGACTGCTGAGGAAGGATATTAGCATCTCCTACAGATAAACCCCAGTGAAGGGTGTTCAGCCTGAATATACACACATTAAAAATGAGCTCACCCAGTAATAAATATATATTTGTACATACACATACATACACATATACATATGTATATAACAATAATAATCAAAGAAAAATAAACTATTAACTTCAGGATGCCATGTAGGCTAGCTAGGAGAGACTCAATGGAGAAAATGGATAGAAAAAGTGATGTAATTATATTTTGATTAAAAACACATTGAACAAAGTTTCAGGATTAGGCTTTGATAGAGGATGGGAGGAGATAGTCCATATCAAAAGCCTGGATACAGTTATTAAAGCTTGTAAAACCAAGTCCAAAGCTAGAGCTCAGCAGCTGTCTGTGTGGGAGTCAGACACAGATCATTGTTACTTGACCCAGAGTTTGTTGCTGAGGCCCACAAAATGGTTATCAGCCAAATAGCAAGGGCCACTCTAAATGGCCCAGGAAGTGTGTCCTACAGCCCTATAACTTGACCTGCTAACTCCATCAATCTTGGCATTGGCAAAAATCTAAGCCTCAGATGCAAGTATGCCATTCTAGCATGTCTAGCCCTGTCTTGGCACATAGAGGTCTCCTCTGAGAAATTTCTCATCAGTGCCAATCAGATCCTAAACACTGTTGCTGAAAAGGGTAAGAATGTGGCTTTGGAAATCTGAAAACAAAAACAACTTCTGTCCTCTTTACAGACTTAGATCTCTCTCTTACTATCTTGAGTTTACTAGGTTTCAATTAAAACCCATCTGTTTTCTGATGGCTAAAGAACTCCATTGCAGAGCAGAAGGCATGGAAGTTATTCAGTCATATGTTAGTACACAGTTTAGTAATACAAGGTAATGAATGGCAGGGGTGAATATAGCAAAGTACACTGATGTGTGTACATGTGAAACATCCAAAAGAACAAACAAACAAAAAACAATAAAAAAAGTCAAAGGGCTCTGGGAAGATCTCCCTTGGCTTTGTAATGATACCAAAAATGAAAGGGGACAAGCACACATATTTCATGACCTGCCTCAGAGCTAGCAGGCAAGCTGGTACCTGAAAGAGTAAATAGATAATATGGGGTCATCAAATTAAAACAGCATATGACATCTCATTTTCAGGAGGTTTTCAATGGCATTTCTAATCCAGAGAAGAGCACTTACTGGCAGACAAGGGTTGATACTGTGAGAAAAGACAGCTTTTTGGAGTTTGACTAGGATGACATTTTGTCTTACCCAACATGTGTGGATTTAAAGCAGTAGATGGCTGTCTTGTGCAATATACAGTTCTTGACACTCAAAACTTCAAATGTTGGAGTTCACCATATTGCCTCTGAGGAGTATATAGTAAAACAGAAAATAAACTCATTTTTATCCATTGCCAAATCATAAGTTTGCCCAAACAAAATTTTATGTGTGTGTGTGTGTGTGTGTGTGTGTGTGTGTGTGTGTGTGAGAGAGAGAGAGAGAGAGAGAGAGAGAGAGAGAGAGAGAGAGAGAGAGAGCAAAATCAATAGAATCCATTGTATTATACAGTATTTGCAATATTTTGTACTCTGGCACGATGCACATGACAATGTACATGACAGAAATGAAAATCCAACAGACAATGGACCAGAGCCTCCTTTGGCGTTTTGCTTACAGGTGTCTCTCTAGCCTACCTATGAATTTGCAGAGAAATGATGAGAAGTACATATTCCTGAGAATTGATGTATTAGTTTTGGAAAATCATAGACAAGGGACTGGAGATGTGGCTCAATGGATAAGAACATGTAGTGTTCTTCTAGAGGACACAAGTCAACAGGTGGAGAACCTGACAAACTATGGCCTATAGGCAAAACACAACCCAGAGCTTGTGTTTTTGTAACCTAAAGACACTGCTGCAACCGGCTATCACTGTGGTCTAGAAGAAAAATCAGGCCATTGCCCTTCACCCCTTCTTTTGCTTCTACTCCAAGACCCTGCTTCACAGACTAATTGCTGTTGTTTGACCATGCGTACATTGAGGCCATTGCTGTTGACAACTTCTGGACACAAAGCAGTCTAGGATCCTTTTTGCTAGCTGCCCAAGTTCAATGACAGTGGGTGTTAACAAGAAAGAGTAAAACTGATCTAGATTAGATCCTCCTAACCCCACTTACCACCTGTCACTCATGGAACTGGTACCAAACCATATGAGCACATTTCTTTCTGAGGAAGTCTATATAAGTCATATAAAGTAGCAACTGCTCTTATGACCAAACATCCTAGGCAAAGGAGACAGGGTGAATAGGTTCTCTCCCTCAGTAAACCATACAAACTCCTCTCTGTTGCCTTTGGGAAAGAAAAACACCAAATACTTATTCTCTATCATTTTCCATTAAATTTTGGGACTACACCAAAATAAATGTCTACAATACACTATCTAAATAGATTAACTGTTATGATCTATGATCAGGGAACCCAGAGAAAGGGAAATGAGAGTCTGTGCCAAGAAATCAGAGG
Organism: Micromys minutus; assembly: GCF_963924665.1. NCBI lineage: Eukaryota > Metazoa > Chordata > Mammalia > Rodentia > Muridae > Micromys > Micromys minutus. Next base: position 20,699,651 of record NC_137970.1, on the reverse strand, counting down.
AGGCTCTGATTTAATCTGCATTCAAAAGAGCAATGCAGGTCTTAGATCTGTAGACCAGAACACATACACTTTGGAGACATTGTGTCATCTGCAAATCAGGCTCAGTTATAGGAGGAATGTGAATGCCACCTACCAGGCTCAGTTATACTGGGAATGTGAACACCACCTACTTGGCACAAACAGCCTTGACACACTGGAAAAAATTCACACTCCAAAACCTGGAAGTGGCAACTGGCTGAAGCGCTTGAGGCTTAGTGAGAGGCTTAGTGACAGGCTTTCTTGAATACAGTCAAACTTCTCACTCAAGGCAGAACAGTTTTCCAATCTCTTTGCTATGTACTTGAACTGGGCAACGAAGAATGTTTCTTGTATCTCTGCCCTCTTCTTATACAGCAATTTAGGAATAACCTCTCAAAAGATCAGTGCAAGTGCTAAGACCAAGGACCTGTGAGTGTGAGCTTATTAGGAAATAGCATTTGTCGGCAGATGTAATCAAATTAAGAATCTTGGAATGCATTTATTCTGAACTGAGTGAAGATCTTAATAAAGTTCAGTGACAGGTGGCTTTCTACAAGAATCATGAGGGGATCTAAAATGTAAGACAGAAAAAGGCATGAAAACTCAAAGTGGGGCTTTCACATGCCACAGAATAAATATCAAAGACTTCCTACAGCTGTCAGAGTCTAAGATAGGGGCCACAGAAAGGATTTGCCATTGATTCTCTGACAAATTTGGCAATATCAAGAGAGCAGCATCACACACTAAGATGCCAATAGCATCCTCCTCCAGAGTGACAATCAAAACTGTCCCGGGTACTTACAAATGCTCCAAGTAAACCATCTAAATAACCATATAACACCTAAAGAAATAGAAGAAGTCATTAAAAGCCTCCCAACCAAAAAAAGCCCAGGTCCAGACGGGTTCAGTGCAGAATTTTATCAGACATTTATTGAGGATATAACACCAATACTCGCCAAACTATTCCAAAAGATAGAATCAGATGGCATATTACCCAACTCATTTTTTGAGGCTACAATAACCCTCGTACCTAAGCCACACAAAGACCCTACAAGGTAAGAGAAATTCAGACCAATCTCACTTATGAACATTGATGCAAAAATACTCAACAAAATCCTTGCAAACCGAATCCAAGAACACATCAAAACCATCATTCATCATAACCAAGTAGGCTTCATCCCTGGGATGCAGGGATGGTTTAACATAAGGAAATCCATCAATGTAATCCACCATATAAACAAACTTAAAGACCAAAATCACATGGTCATCTCACTAGATGCTGAGAAAGCATTCGACAAAATCCAACACCCCTTCATGTTAAAAGTCCTGGAAAGAACAGGAATCCAAGGCCCATATTTAAACATAATAAAAGCAATATACAGCAAACCAACAGCCAACATCAAACTTAATGGCAAGAAACTTGAAGCAATCCCACTAAAATCAGGGACTCCACAAGGCTGCCCACTCTCCCCCTACCTATTCAACATAGTACTGGAAGTCCTGGCCGGAGCAATTAGACAGCAAAAGGAGATCAAGGGGATACAAATCGGAAAGGAAGAGATAAAAACATCACTCTTTGCCGATGACATGATAGTGTACTTGAGTGACCCCAAAAATTCCACCAGAGAACTCCTACAGGTGATAAACAAGTTCAGCAAAGTGGCTGGATACAAAATTAACTCAAACATATCAGTAGCCTTCCTATACTCAAAGGACAAACATGTGGAGAAAGAAATTAGGGAAAAGGTACCCTTCACAATCGTTACAAAAACTATGAAATACCTTGGTGTGACTCTAACTAAGCAAGTGAAGGACCTGTATGACAAGAACTTCAAACCTCTAAAGAAAGAAATTGAGGAGGATCTCAGAAAATGGAAAGATCTCCCATGCTCATGGATTGGAAAAATCAACATCTTAAAAATGGCCATCCTACCAAAAGCAATCTACAGATTCAATGCAATCCCCATCAAAATTCCAACCCAGTTCTTCATGGAATTGGAAAGATCAATGTGCAATTTCATCTGGAATAACAAAAGACCTAGAATAGCGAAATCCATTCTCAACAACAAAAAAACATCTGAGGGAATCACTATCCCTGACCTCAAGCTATATTACAAGGCAATTGTGCTGAAAACTGTATGGTACTGGTACAGAAATAGGCATGTGGACCAATGGAATAGAATAGAAGATCCAGAAATGAGCCCTCATGTATATGGTCACCTGATTTTTGACAAAGGAGCAGTAAACATTCAATGGAAAAAATACAGTCTATTCAACAAATGCTGCTGGTCCAACTGGCACTCAGCATGCAAAAGAATGAAAATAGACCCTTTCTTTTCTCCTTGTACAAAGCTCAAGTGTAAGTGGATCAAAGATCTCCACATTAAACCAGATACACTGAAACTATTAGATGAGAAAGTAGGGAAAACCTTAGAACACATAGGCACAGGAAAAAATTTTCTGAACAAAACACCAATGGCTCAAGCTCTAAGGTCAAAGATTAACAAATGGGACTTAATGAGATTGCAAAGTTTCTGTAAGGCTAAGGACATCGTCAAGAAAACAAAATGGCAACCAACAGAATGGGAAAAGATCTTTACCAACACCACAGCAGATAGAGGCCTAATATCCAAGGTGTACAAGGAACTCAAAAAACTAGACACCAGAGAATCAAATAACCCTATTAAAAAATGGGGTACAGAGCTAAACAAAACGTTTTCAGTTGAGGAACAGCAAATGGCCGAGAAACATCTGAGGAAATGCTCCACATCCTTAGCCATCAGGGAAATGCAAATCAAAACAACCCTGAGATTCCACCTCACACCAGTCAGATTGGCCAAGATCCAAAACTCAGATGACAGCAGATGCTGGCGAGGCTGTGGAGAAAGAGGAACACTTCTCCACTGTTGGTGGGGTTGCAAGCTAATAATACCACTCTGGAAATCTGTCTGGCGATACCTCAGAAAATTGGATATAGTACTACCTGAAGACCCAGCTATTCCACTTCTGGGCATATACCCCAGAGACACTTTAATACACAACAAAGATATATGCACCACAATGTTCATAGCGGCTCTATTTATTATAGCCAGAAGCTGGAAGTAACCCAGATGTCCTTCAGAAGATGAATGGATACAAAAATTGTGGTACATATACACAATGGAATACTACTCAGCCACCAGAAACAATGACTTAACCAAATTCTTAAGAAAATGGCTGCATCTAGAGAATATCATCCTGAGTGAGATAACCCAGTCACAAAAGAACAGACATAATATGCAGTCACTGATAGTGGGATGCTAACCCCAGAGGCTTGCACTCCCCCAGAAACAACTCACAGACTGTATGAAGTCCAAGAAATAAAGAAAACAAAAATATATATATATTTACAAAACAAGAAGACTTTGACTATTTCCATGTTGCGTTTTGTTTTGCATGTACTTTATGCTTATTGTAACTATTAGGTTTTCAATGCATACTGTCAAGCCCTTGAAAAAAATCAAGTACTGACTAAAAAATATATTCACATGGTTTTATGTAAAAATTATTTTAATATCTGAAAAAACAGTACTGACAAAAATGTATAATTTTAAGCAAAAAATGATTAAAATCTGTACATTTATCTTTGTTTTGTAAAATAAAGTCGTTAAAAAAAAAAAAAGAAACAAGATGGTCCCAGGATTTTCAATAAAAGAAATGCTGTGCTGTCATTATGCCCTCTAACCTAAAAAGAAGGCATTTCTGATGTCTGTGAAGGTTCTCCAGTCATCAGATCACCTAGGCATCAGAGTAAGACTACATCATAAAGGCAAATTCAAATTAGAACTAAAGTGGGGAAGCAAGAACACAGAAAAAAACTACTGTCTTCTCCACTGATGAGATCACTCCTCTGAGCTACTCAGTGTTAAGCAGGAACTCCTTTTAATTCACTTAGATCACTAGACATAATAAAGATTTGTTATCTTTGCCTTTTTATAACATGAAGGTAAATTTAAGAGTTCTGAAAAAAAAAAAGGACCCAGGACCATCAGAGAGAGGGGAAGATACACACACACACACACACACACACAGAGAGAGAGAGAGGGGGGGGGTGAAGAAAGGGGGAGAGAGAAAGAAAGAGAGAACAGAAAGGGACAGAGACAGACAGACACAATTACATACAGAGAAGTAAACAGACAAACAGACTTACATAGAGGCAGACAGAGACAGACTTGCAGCAAGGGGCAGATAGTAAACAGCAGAGAGACAGACATAAAGACAGACAGACAGAATTACAGAGACAGACAGACAGACAGACAGAATTACATAAACAGACAGAGACTGATGTGTAGAAAAGGACAGTGAAGAGACAGACTTAAAGAAACAAACAGTTACAGAATGGCTTACAGAGACAAAGAAACACAGAATCAGATGGACATACAGTTACAGACTTACATAGACAAGCACTGTTACAGACTTACAGAGCCAGACTTACAGAGACATATTTACTGAGACAAATGGGCAAACAGACAGTGACACACAGACTCACAGACAGATTTACAAACAAATGAGCAAACAGACAGTTACAGACAGACTTAGAGACAGACAGACTTACAGAGACATATGAACAGTTACAGACAGACATATACACAGATAGACAGACTTACAGGGACAGATGGACAGACAGAATTACAGATACATACAGACAAACAGACAGTTACAGACTAAAAGACAGACAGACTCACAGAGACAGATGGACAAACAGAAAGATACAGACAGACTTACAGACAGACTTACAGATAGATGGAAAAATAGACAGTTACAGACAGACTTACAGACAGACTGACTTACACATACATATGAACAGATAGTTGCAGAAAGACAGACAGATGGACAGACAGACTTATAGACAGACAGACAGTTACAGTCAGACTTAAAGACTGATGGACAGACAGATGGCCAGACAGTTACAGACAGACTTACAGACAGATGGACAGACAGACAACTACAGACTTACAGATGGCCAGACAGTTACAGACAGACTTACAGATGGACAGACAGACAACTACAGACTTACAAATGGACAGTTACAGACAGATTTACAGACAGATGGACAAACAGACAGATGGACAGACAGACAGTTACTGACAGACTTACAGAGAGACAACCAAACAACTACAGACAGACTTACAGACGAATGGACAGACAGACAGACAGATGGACAGACAGTTACAGACAGACTTATATACAGACAGACAGATGGACAGTTACAGACAGACTTAAAGACAGACAGACAGATGGACAGACAGTTACAGACAGACTTGCAGACAGATGGACAGACAGACAAACAGATGGACAGACAGACAGTTACAGACAGACATACAGACAGATGGACAAACAGTTACAAACAGACTTACAGACAGATAAACAAACAACTACAGACAGACTTACAGACAAATGGACAGACAGACAGACAGATGAACAACAGTTACAGACTTACAGACAGATGGACAGACCATTACAGACAGACTTACAGACAGATGGACAAACTGACAGTTACAGACAGACTTATAGGCAGACAGATGGACAGATGGACAGACAGTTACAGACAGACTTACAGACAGATGGACAAACAGACAGTTACAGACAGACTTACAATTAAAGACAGGCAGACAGATTGACAGACTTACAGAGAGATAGACAGAAATGGACAGACAGACAATTACAGCGAGACTTATAGACTGATGGACAGACAGATGGGCAAACAGATGGTTACAGACAGACTTACAGGCAGACAGATAGACAGTTACAGACAGACTTACAGACAGATAAACAAAACTACAGACAGACTTACAGACAAATGGACAAACAGACAGACAGATGGACAGACAGTTACAGACAGACTTATAGACAGACAGACAGACAGATAGACAGACAGTTATAGACAGACTTACAGATGGACAGACAGTTGCAGACAGACTTACCAACAGATGGACAGACAGACAGATGGACAAACAGTTACAGACAGACTTATAGACAGACAGACAGACTTACAGACTGATGGACAGGCAGATGGAAAACAGTTACAGAGAGACTTATAGACATATGGACAGACAGACAGTTACAGACAGACTTACAGACAGATAAACAGACTACAGACAGACTTACAGACAGATGGACAGACAGTTACGGCCAGACTTACAGACTGATGGAGAGACAGAAAAACAGACAGTTACAGACAGACAGAGATAGACAGACAGACAGTTACATAGAGACTTACAGACTGATAGACATATGGACAAACAGTTACAGACAGACTTACAGACAGATGGACAAACAGTTACAAACAGACAGTTACAGACAGACAGATGGACAGTTACAGACAGACATACAGACAGATGGACAAACAGTTACAGACAGACAGATGGACAGACAGTTACATACAGACTTAAAGACAGATGGACAAACAGACAGTTACAGACAGACTTACAGACAGATGGACAGACAGATAGACAGACTTATAGACAGACAGATGTACAGACAGTTACAGACAGACTTACAGAGACAGATGGACAAACCATTAAAAACAGACAGAGAAAGATGGATAGATACAAACTTACAGAGATAGAGCCATTTACAGACAGATGGAGAGACAAACATAATGAGACAGATAGACAAACAGAATATTAGGTACAGACTAAGGTAACAGAGTTAGACAGACTTGCAGAAAGATGGACAGACAGACTTCAAGAGTCACATGGACAAACAGACGATTAGAGATAAGCTTAAAGAGACAGACAGACTTACAAACTGACAGAAAGACAAATTGCAAGAGACAGACAAACAGACAATTACAGACAGATTTTCAGAAACAGATGGACAAACAGACAGTTACAGGCAGACTTACAGATAGACTTACAGAGACATATTGACAAACAGGCAGAGACAGAATTAGACACAGATGGACACACAGACTTACAGGGACATAAAGACAGGTAGACTTAAAGTGACAGATGGACAAAAAGACAGTTACAGACAGACTTAGAGACAGACAGAGACATGGACAAACAGACAGTTAAAGACAGACTTAGATGAACAGACTTACAGTGACATATGGACAGACAGTTACAGACAGACTCAGACACAGAGATGGACAGACAGACTCACAGAGACAGATGGACAAACAGGAAGATACAGACAGACTTTCTGACTGACAGAGGGATGGACAGAGAGACACACTTGCAGAGACGGATGAACAAACAGTCATAGACAGATATAGAAACATAATTACAGAGACAGATGGACAACCACAATTACAGACAGAATTACAGAAACAGACAGACAGATTCACAGAACCAAATGGACAACCGTATAATTACAAATAGGCTTAAGGAGGCAGACAGACTGAATGATTCACAGAAACAGATGGACAAACAGACAGACTTACAGAGAGATGGAAAAACAAAAAATTACAGACTTACAGATAGACAGACAAAAAGACAGTTACTGAGAGACTTAGAGACATAATTACAGAGACAGATGGAGAACCACAATTACAAACATATTTACAGGGACAGAAACAGATTCACAGATACAAATGGACAAACAGAAAGTTACCGACAGACGTAGCGGCAGACAGACAGACTAACTGACAGACTGAATGACTGACTGACGGACTGAGACAGATGGACAAACTGACAGATTTACAGAGTGATGGACAAACACAGTTACAGACAGACTTAGATAGAGACAGACTGATTTACAGAGACAGACACACAATATAGACAGACTTACAGAGAGACAAAAAGAAAGACAGACACTAACAGAGGTTGACATTTAGAGACACTCTTACAGAGACAAACAGGTACAGACAGACTTTTTGTGCAAACAGACAGACTTCCAGAGACAGACAGACATATAAAGAGACAGACTTCCAGATATAGATGAACAGACAAAAAGACTTATAAAGGCAGATGGACAGATAGACTTACCGAGACAGAGAAAAACTTACTAAGAAACAGTTCTTCATTGTGCAAATGTACCACAATTTCTGTATCCATTCATCTGGGTTCTTTCCAGCTTCTGGCTATTATAAATAGGACTGCTATGAACATTGTGGAGCATGTGTCCTTGTTATATGTTGGAGTGGCTCTGGGGTATATGCACAGAAGTGGAATAACTGGGTCTTCAGGTAGTACTATATACAATTTTCTGAGGAACCTCCAGACTGATTTCCAGAGTGGTTGTACTAGCTTGAACAATGATCAATTGATCTACAATGGAGGAATGTTCCTATTTCTCTACATTCACACCAGCATCTGCTGTCATCTGAGTTTTTGATCTTAGCCATACTGACTGGTGTGAGGTGGAATCTCATGATTGTTTTGATTTGCATTTCCCTGATGTCCAGGGATGTTTAACATTTATTTAGGTGCTACTCAGCCATTCCATGTTCCTCAGTTGAGAATTCTTTGTTTAGTTCTGTACCCCATTTTTAATAGGATTATTTGATTCTCTAGAGTCTAACTTCTTAATTTCTTTGTATATATTAGATATTAGCCCTTTATCAGATGTAGGATTGGTAAATATCTTTACCCAATCTATTGGTTGCCATTTTGCCCAATTGACAATATCCTTTGCCTTACAGAAATTTTGCAACTTCACAAGGTCCCATTTGTAGATCCTTGGTCTTAGAGCATAAGCCATTGGTGTTCTGTTCAGGAAATTTTCTCCTGTGCCTATGTGTTCTAAGCTTTTCCCCACTTTCTCTTCTAATAGTTTCAGTGTACTTGGTTTTATGTGGAGATCTTTGATCCACTTGAACTTGTACAAGGAGATAAGAAAGGGTCTATTTGCATTCTTCTGCATGCTGAGTGCCAGTTGAACCAACACCATTTGTTGAAGAGGCTGTCTTTTATCCATTGAATGTTTTCAGCTCCTTTCTCAAAGATCAAGTGACCATAGGTATGTGGGTTCATTTTTGGGTCTTCAATTCTGTTCCATTAATCTAGTCTGCCAATCTACGTACCAATACGATACGGTTTTTATCACAATTGATCTGTGATATAGCTTGAAGTTAGGAATGGTGATTTCCTAGAAGCTGAGAATAGTTTTCGCTATACTGGATTTTTTTGTTATTCCAAATGAATTTGCAAATTTCTCTTTCCAACCCTATGAAGAATTGAGTTGAAATTCTGATGGAAATTGCATTGAATCTGTAGATTGCTTTTGGCAAGATGACCAGTTTTACTATATTAATCCTGCCAATCCATGAGCATGGGAGATCTTTCCATTTTCTGAAATCTTGATTTCCTTCTTCAGAGACTTAAAGTTCTTTTCATACAGATCTTTCACTTGCTTGGTTAGGATCACACCAAGTATTTTATATTCTTTGTGACTATTGTGAAGGGTGTCATTTTCCTAATTTCTTTCTCAGACTGTTTATCCTTTGAGTAGAGGAAGGCTGCTGATTTGTTTGAGTTAATTTTATATCCAGCCACTTTGCTGAAGTTGTTTATTAGCTGTAGAAGTTTTCTGGTGGGATTTTGGGGGTCACTTAATTATATTATCATGTCATCTGCAAATAGTGATATTTTGACTTCTTTCCAATTTGTATTCTTTTGACTTCTTTTTGTTGTCTAATTGCTCTGGCTAGGACTTATATTGTACTATATTGAATAAGTAGGGTCCTGGGCATATAGCCAAAAGAGTTTCCAACATCTATCAAGGACACATGCTCCACCTTGTTCATAGCAGCCTTATTTATAATAGCCAGAACTGGAAAGAACCCAGATGTCCTTCAACAGAGAAATGGATGCAGACATTTTGGTACATATACACAAATGAGTACTACTCGGCTACTAGATATAATGACTTTATACAATTTTTAGGCAAATGGATAGAACTAGAAGCTATGATCCTGAGTGAGGTAACCCAGTCACAAAAGAACATACATGGTATGCACTCACTGATAAGCAGATACTAGCCCAAAAAGCTTGGAATCCCCAAGAAACAATCCATAAACCTTATAAAGCTCAAAAAGAAGAAAGGCCAGAATGTTGGTGTCTTAGTTCTTCTTAAAAGGGAGAACAAAATCATCACAGGAGGAAATAATGGGACAAATAAAGGAGCAGGGGATTTGAGAAAAGATCATCCAAAAACAGCTTCACCATGGGATCAATCCCATATGCAGCCACTAATCCCAGGCACTTTTTGATGCCAAGAAGTGCTTACTGGCAGAAGCCAGATATGGATGCCCCAGAGAGGCTCTGCCAGACTCATACAGATACAGTTGAGGATGCTTGCAGCTAACCATCGGACAGAACACAGGGTCCCCAATGAAGGACCTAGAGGAAGGACTGAAAGGGTTTGCAACCCCATGGGAAGAACAAAATTATCAACCAACCAAACCCTCCAGAGCTCCCAGGGACTAAAACACCAACCAGTGAGTACACATGGAGAGACCCATGGCTGCAGTTGCATATGTAGCAGAGGATGGCATTTTCTGGCATCAATGGGAGGAGAGACCTTTGATCCAGTGAAGGTGTGTTTTCCCAGTGTAGAGGAACCCCAAGGCACTGAGTTGGGAGAACGTGGTTGGGAGAGGGAGCACCTTCATGGAAGCAAGGAGAGGAGAGGGGAATAGGAGTGGGGCGGGACGGGAATAACATTTGTAATGTACAGAGAACATCCAATAATTTTTTCTTGAAAAATGGAAGAGATGTGGAGATTTGTATTGCGACACCTGGAAGACTGACTGACCTTTTAGAGTGTGGGGAAACCAATCTGAGAACAACTTACCTTGTCCTTGGTGAAGCTGATAGGATGCTTGATATGGAATTTAAACCCCAAATAAGGGAAACTGTAGATCAAATAAGACCTGGTAAGCAAACACTAATGCAGACTACAACTTGGCCAAAAGAAGTAAGACAGCTCGCTGAAGATTACTTGAAAGAATACATTCATATCAATATTGGTGCACTGGAACTTAGTGCAAACTATAACATTCTTCAGATTGTGGACATATGCCATGATGTCTGGAAGGATGAAAAATTGATTCATCTAATGGAAGAAATCATGGTGAAAAGGAGAATAAAACCACTGTTTGTTGAAACCCAAAGAAGATGTGATGAACTTATCAGCAAAATGGGGAGAGATGTGTGGTCTGCCATGAACATCCATGGTGATAAGAGTTAGCAGGAAGGTGACTGGGCTCTAAATGAATTGAAACATGGAAAAACTCCTATTCTGATTGCTACCGATGTGGCCTCCAGAGGGCTAGATGTGGAAGATGTGAAATTTGTCATCAATTATAACTACCCTAACTCCTCATATGATTATATTCATAGAATTGAAAGAAGTGCTCCCAGTACCAAGACACACACAGCATACGCTTTCTTTCCACCTAATAACATCAAACAAGTGAGTGACTTTATCTCTGTGCTTCGAGAAGCTAATCAAGCCGTTAATCTCAAATTGCTTCATTTGGTCAAAAACAGAGGTTCAGGTTGTTCTCAGGGTAGAGGAACCATGAAGGATGAACATCGTGAAAGATACTCTGTGGCAAAAGGTGTGGATTTAATACCTTTAGAAACATGGAGAATAATTATGACAGAGGCTACGCTAGTCTACTTAAGAGAGATTTGGGGGCTGAAACTCAGAATGGTGTTTACAGTGCTGCCAATTACACCAAAGGGAGCTTTGGAAATAATTTTGTATTTGCTGGTATACAGACCAGTTTTAGGACTGGTAATCCAACAGGGACTTACCAGAATGGTTATGATAGCACTCAGCAACATGGAAGTAATGTTGCAAATATGCAAAATGGTATGAACCAAAAGCATATGCATAACCTGCTACTGCAGCTGCTGTGCCTATGATTGGCTATCCAATGCCAACAGGGTATTCTCACTAAGACTTTAGAGGTATATGTAAATGTCTGGTTTTCATAATTGATCTTTATATTGTGTGTTATCAGACAAGATAGTTATTTAAGAAACACAGAAAGTGCAGAAATAACTGCAATGCAGCAGTATTTATGATGCCTTTTTTTTTTTTTTTTTTTTTTTTTTTTTTTTTTTTTTTTTTTTTGCTATTTAAGTTGGATATTTCTCTACATCCCTGAAACAATTTTTAGGTTTTTCTGTACTAGAAAATGCAGGCAGTGTTTTCACAAAAGTAGCTGTACAGTGATTTCAAATACAAGAAATGAAGGCCACGCATGACCTTCCAATAAAAGATATTTGAAGACTAAAAAACAAAACAAACAAACAACAACAAAAAGAAAAACATTTTGAGTATGACCTGGAGTCCCAAGTCCAGTTGCCTCTTTGGGCAAGAGAGCAGCACGAGCAAAGGGACAGGGTGACAGGAATGAGCCCTAGGCACTGGGTGATCTGAGCAGAAAATGACTCCTGAGGATCTGCTCCTATGGGAACCTATGAAGATGGTTCACTACTCTTGACCCAGAAAACTTTACAAAGTCATACAAATGAAGAGTTTCAAACCCCCATTTTACATTTAAAACACCCAAGAAATTGCCCAGGCCATCAAGGGTATGTATATACAAAAAGTCACCAAGTATCTGAAAGATGTCTCTTTAGATGTGTGCAGTTTGTTAGTATGATGGTGGTATCAGTAGGTACCATCAAGCCAAAATGGATGGCTATTCACAGGGTCAGTGGCCCAAAAAGCGTGCTGAATTTTTGCTGCACATGCTTAACAATGCAGAGAGTAATGCTGAAGTCGAAGGTTTAGATGTATATTCTCCAGTCATTGAATACAACCTGTGAACAAAGCACTGAACGTCCACCTAAGTATTTTCAGAGTTCATGGCTAGATTAGTCCATGCATGAGCTCTCTGTGCCACACCAAGATGCTCCTCACTAAAAAAAAATATTACATTGTACCAAAGCCAGAAGAGAAGGTTGTACTAAAGTAAAAGATGCTCCAGAAGAAACTTGAAAAATAAAAACTTAAGACACAGAAATAAATTCAGAATAAGGTAAATGCAGATAAAAGTAAAAAAAAATGTTTTGGGTGACTTCGTTGAAGGTGATGATTGATTCTTTGAAAGCACAACTATAGTTTTTATCTTCTTTAGTCTTGGTTATTAGATGTACTTTTGTCAAGTTTTCTAGTAAAACAAAATTAACTCTCTTATAGTTCTTATAGAGAGGGGCATCTAGTAACCAAATCCAGAAATACTGAAATGTAATCTTGTTTCTTTTCTCTCTTAACACTTAACAGCAAAAGAACTTTTTAGTGGGGCTTTTTTATTGCCTTTGATGTGACATGTTCAGTAAAGTCACTGGCATGGATTTCCTGAATACTTAGTCTCTGAGGCGTTTAGAACCTTCCATACCTCTTCTGTAGGTTGACTCTGATCAAACATATAGCAGGGCACAGAGTATCTTCAGGCTCCACTGGAATAGTTATCCTTTGGAAGTCCAGGTTCTCAACTAAGGAATTACTCTCAGACCATGCAATACCAAGCCCATCTCATTTTCCTTTGGAATTTAGTGCTTTATGTGATATTTTACATGAAGGCAGATGAAACTCTTTGGGGAAAGTAGACCATGTTTCCAGAAAACTCTGCCAAGATGGATTCCCTGATGTATCAAAAAAGGTCACAGCTAAAGAACAAGAGTTCAACATTTTATCCATCCTTTAAAACCAAGCACTGATAATCAGCCATATATGAAATGCTAAAGCTAACACTGAAAGCATAGTTCCTTGCCCTTGAGAAACTCTTCAATTTGATGAAGAAAGCTGATCCCAGTTCTGTACTCTCAGAACTTGCACATTAGGAATCAATATTCTGTATTAGCTCCAGGCTGAAGACAGCAAATAGAAGTGTAAGTTGCCCCATCTGCTTTCAGGGCCCGTGCTTTGGAACTTAAAATGAAGCTTCTATTTAAAGCAGGGCCTACTCTTGTTAGCTCTTGGAGCCCAACAGGAATGTCAAAGTGCAGACTTGAAACCATCAGGAGCTCACGTGGTCCTGCCCATTCTGGAAACAGCATATGCTTTGCAGTTGCATTCTCTAGGTCTGGTAATTACACAAGCAAAACCCGAATCAGATGATGTGATTTTACCCAACAACAGCCCTTTTGCAGAGCCTGTAATCATTGTTTATACTTTCCCATGTCAGTCTGCGGGAGTCCCGCCTCTCTGCTTTTTTCTCCCATTGGCAGCTGCTGCTGTGAACGTTTGCATGAAACAAACATTCTTCCCTGGGCACAGGCGGCTGTCCCCCACACTCTGGGCTACCGATGTATGGCCTTGCATTATGTATGCTCCAATGGGGTTTTCATCAGCAGTGGCAATGCACTGGACCAGGAGGCGAGAGGACTGAGGATGATGTTGTATTCTTTCAGCTCCATGTCATGCAGAGGTACCCTGTTCACCACCCCCTATCCCCTTGATGAGTCCTGACTGACAATGCTTGTCTGGGCTCCCTCTCAGGGACAATTTGGAGCTCGTATTTCAATATGACTTCTGGGGCCTTTGAAGTCCCAGCTGCAGGGGGAAAAGCACTGTAGTGATTAGGGGCCAGCCCTCTCTCAAAGAAGGGGATGGTTACACAGTTGAATATGAAATGCAATTAAAAAGGAGCACCTGGGATCAAATTAAAGCAAAGAATGTGACTTTGGCTATAAATAGATGGGGCCTCGTCTAATCACAGAGGAATGTTCATCTTTACAAAGTGCATGATTCTAAAAACCGACAAACATTAAAATTTCAAAAAGAAAATTAAACAAACAAGGAACAACCAAATCTCCAACTTGAAATAGAGAAAGTGGATACATGAATTCTTCCCGACACCTTCAGTGTGGCCCATGGACAGTTAAACCTGCAGATGCTCTTTTTTGCACATAGAGAAAGTCTGTTTTCTTTTTGTGTTGCCATGGCTTATCCTTCTACAGATCCTTCTGGACTCCTGCTTGCAACAAGCCTTCCCACAACTATGCTGCACTTCCATACCCAGGGTTGATGTCCCAGTGGCAGGACCTGTTTAAGCTAGGCAGGTATAACTATCCATGTGTCTTCATGTGTGTGTACTGTGTGTATATGCTTGTTTTAGCACAGCAACTCCCAACAGAATTTATTTATCCCCTTTCTCATTTCCCCAGATCAGTGCATGGCAAGTGATGGCAGCCTCAGAACTAAAAGGCTTGGTACTCAGAACATAGCCCAGGCAATCTTCCTACCACACCCCCACCACACCCTAGAGTGCTGAGATTATGAGCCACATCAACTCATTTAAACCTCTATGAACATTAAATCAGGGCCAATGTTTCACCAGACATCATGGCACACACCTGGAATTCCAATACTTGAGAAGCCTTGGAAGAACTATTGAGAGATCAAGGTCAGCCTGGGCTACATAGTTAGTGATATACTAGCTTGGGATACAGAGTGAGACTTCTGTCTCAAAACAAAACAAAAGATGGGTGTTTCTGGTACAAATTAAATTGTTGGACAAAGAGGAAAGCAACATTTGTAGCTGTTTTCAGACACACCAGAAGAGGGCATCAGACCTCATTACAGATGGTTGTGAACTCAGTGCCCTTAACCACTGAACCATCCCTCCAGCCCGGAAAGCAACATTTTAAAAAGCTTATTTTATTCCATCAGTATACAATGCCTCTTCTGGCATCTGTATTTAAAGCATTTATTCATGTTTTTTTTTTTTTAACCTAGAATAAGAGAGAGAGATTTTTCTTTGGTGTCTAATAGCTTTTTTTGACTCTAATTTATTCTAAGTCAGAGCCAGCAATACTTTTGGGTAAAGGTCAGTTTTTTCTTGCAATTACTTTAACTCTACCACTGTGGCACAAAAACAGCCACAGAGAAAACTACATGAACAAGCAGCTGTAGGCAAGATATAAGCTGATGACCCTAGCTGTGTACCAGTAAGGTTTATATTCTCAAACAGGTGTAGACTGAATCTGACCATGGGCTATAGTTTACTACGCACTCTTCTATGCTTCCAATTAAGACAGAAAAATATTCAAAGTTAACTCCTGGGGTAGTTGAGCTTCTTTCTAAAGAGCTACAAGAAAAGAGTGCTTTCTATCCATGCTTCTGAATATGGTTACAATTATAGGTTGGAAAGGACTAAGCAAGGAAGACAGAGTGGTCATATGGATAACCAAAAGTAGTCAATCTTCTCAAAACCACTGATTGATGGGAGATGGCTATAGTTTTCAGAGCTTACGATAGGATCTTAGCAAGAAGTGAACCTAGCCCTGCCATACTGCCTCTGCTTCCAGCTGAAAGAATTTTTCTCTGTAGCCATGCAACCAATCAAGATAGACAACAAATATCCACAGACCTTTGGTTAAATCTAGCCATTTTCACTCAGTCTAACAAAAACCCACCAAAGTGGCATAAAAGAGGGGACCTTTCTCATGTTTTGTAAATCACAGCACCCTCTTGAGTATCACTTTAGAGGGTAAGGGAGCTTGGAACCCCTCTTCTGAGATTCCTTAGTAATATCTAAAACCTTTCTTTGATTGTCACAACGGGGGCAGGGTATGACTGGCACCTGGTGGGCAGAGGTTTCTATCACAGAGACTCTCCCAATCCAGAGGTTGAGGTTTCCAGAGAAAGAATCAGCTATCAGGGCAGTAGTAAAGTCTTACAAGATGTGTGTTCATCTGCAGCAAAGTAGCTAAGTGTGTGGCCCAACAGAAAATCAGTTACTCAAAATATGAGATATTGCAGAGATTTTTCTTTGTATCTCAACTGTATAGTTCTCAAACATGAGCAGTTGTAGATGACAACAGTGACTTGATGGATACTGAGAAAGGACTTTGAGTTCTTCTGCCTAGCTTCACTCCATCTTCTTTCTTGCTCCAGGCTTCTTCCAGGACTATAATTCCTTCTTTGAAGAGAAAATCTCAGCGAATGTCTACCACAGAGCTGAAAGTAAAATCTCACCTGGATAGCTTTTCAAATTGTATTTCTCACACAATTCAGCTGAGTAGATAAGCTTAAGACTCAGCACTTCAGACCAGGGAACAGGCGGATTGTGCATTATGGCCTCACACATTCTCCGGTACTATAGGCCTAGTGGAGGTATCATCTAAACTGTTGGCAGAATGTAAGGAACAGTCCTTACTATCCAGATGCTGCAATTATAGTCCACTCAAGTGAACTCACTTCTCTCGGGGAATGCAAATAGAAATTCTAAAAAAAAAAAAAAAAAAAAACCTTAAAAAGAAAAGTTCCTGGACTTCCATGTTCCCACCCCCAATTAGTGAACTATAGCATCCACTTGCCATCTGACATACCAAATCATCCCACAGAACCATGTTTACCCTGCCGGAGCTGTAAAAATACATCTCCCATCATGCAGTCTTGCTCTTTCCTATACCCATTTAATAACCTGTGAAAATGTTTGCCCTGGGGGAAAACCTAAGCTTGGCAAGTTTCTGGAGAAAGTTCCTTGTTGATCCTGTAAACCACCCAGCAGCCATTCCTTAAAAAAAAAAAAAAAAAAAAAAAAAAAAAAAAAAAAAAAATTATCTTTCTGGGAACGGGATGAAGTTTGAGAAAGGGCAAGAAAGGAAACCTGTTCCTCAAAAGGGAGTGAGCTGCAATTTGCACTTGCATTTGCATTGGCTAGAAACAGGTGGAAGTCCTGAGAATCTGAGCTTGGTAAATGAACATGGAGCCCCATAGAAGGAAGGAATAGTATATCAGCATGCATCCTCTGGACCCAACCCATCAGGCAGCCTGTGTACTGAGAATTTATGGATGTGTTTTCAATTTCTCTGACAGAATCTGTTTGGATTGAGGACGGCTGTTTAATCTTTGAAATAATGTGTTCCATAACAAATGCTGGAATCACATATAAATTGCTCCCTTCATTCTGTGAGCCAAACCCTGACTAAAGGGGTTTGGAAATCCCCACAAGGTGCTCGTTGCTTATTGCTCAGTCAGAAAGAAAAAAAAAAAAACTTTCCTTAGTGAAATGTAATGTTGAGGAACTGCCAAAAATAGAAGCTCCCTATCTGCTTTCACATAGCTTCTTTCTAGCCAATTAACTACCAATGAACTGAGAAGAGCCAAAGGCATAGGCAGAGGCATGCCGGCACTGTGCACATGACCCCAGGCAGGGCAGAAGTTTCTGGTCTTGACTCAACCTACAAAAATCCAGGAAGCCCAGGCATGACCCAGACTTTCATTTGTGAGGCCACTCTGGCAGAGTTCCCAGAAGTAATACTGAGAGGTTGTCACCTCTGGGACAAATCCTGTTTGTTCATTATCACTCTTTAGTTTTTAACTACATCGAGTTAAAGGGAAATGCCTAAAGCCTTCGAGGGCTCTTCTTTCATGAATTCTAACAGACTTGTTTCTACATTAACACTCCAAGGGAGAATTTCTTCTTTGTCTAGTGAGTGTTAGGTTTTTACATTCTCTGAAAATAAGCAACATATACACATTCTTGTGTACCATGAGATCTTTTTCCAAATTTCAAATTAATCAGTGTACATGATCCATTCATACTCAAGATTTTTCTCACAAAGCTAATATAAAGTGACAGAAAAGTGAAATTTTCTTTTAAGTGTTTTCTTTTCTATAACTTCGCTCCCATGAACTTGGAATTGACAAACAATTTTGAAAACTCTCAGGGGGTCTGAATTTTGGTCTTTTGGAGTTTTGTGGGGAGGTATTTGCTGCATTTTATTGCTAAACTAATTAACAGGAGCTGAAAATAGAAATATTAGTATGAAAGTGATATGTGCATTTTTTGAAAACACTAAATAAATTACCAATCAAAGATAATTTGAAGGCTCCATTATAGAAGAAAACAATAGCTACATTTTCCTATTTATGTCATACACCAAGATTTTACAGTAGTTCTTATATTTAATTCTCACAAGGATGATAATGGGTGAAGGATAGTATCTCAATCTAAAGACATGGGGAAACCAGGCTCTAAGATAATGGCTATCAGCCTTTCTAATGCTGTGACCCTTTAATACAGTTCTCCATGTTAAGTGTAAATGTCCCAACCACAAAATTATTTTCATTACTTCTTAACATTTTGCTACTATTAGTAATTTTTCAAATATTATAAATTATAATGCAAATATCTGATATGTAGGATATCTGATATGCTACTCTTATGAAAGTGACCTTTGACTCCCCTAAAGGGTTCATGACCCAAGGGTTGAGAACTGCTGCTCTAAGACATTTGAAAAGATTGAAAATGTCATTTAGCCAGGTCTTGATGGAGCTGGGATTCCAATGTAGTCCTGTGGGCATCTCATATTAGCATTAACTCACTGCACTCCCAATACTGAAATGCTGTTAGGATATAAGTAGACTTAGGATGTTACCAGGCATGGCTTTAAGTGTCACTGATATACCAATGGCCTGATTTCTCTAACCCTATGGATTCCTGTGAACTCTGTACTTGAAAGCTTTACATATGGTTGTTCGTTAACATTTCTATGTGGAAAGCCTTTTCTTATCTAGCTCATCTCTGCCAATATAGGCAGTCTACCAGGAGGCTTCTCCTTTTGGCTCTTCCATAGCAATCAATCCTTTATTCATGTATTTGACTGGAGCAGGCTTCACTCCCATCTTTGTTCATCCATTCAAACTCCTGACGTCCAGGATCAATCGCCAGAATGGTTTGTGAACAGCACAAGTCAAATTATGTCACTCCTTTAAACCCTGACTCTTTGCCTAGCCCTTCAAGATCCTGAGCTATTTACTAATGTGTGCATTCTCTCTCCAAAAAGAAACAGATTTCAAGCATTTCTGTTGCTATCCCAGGTTCTACTCTGTATCTGTATCTATTTTCCCTGGGTGAGAGAACAGCTGACTAGGCCCCTTCCATCTTAGGACATTTGCAACTGATATCTCTTCTCTGTTGAGGATGTCCTTCCCCAAACTGTTTTCCTCTCTAGACAGAGAATATGCCTCTCAGTGCAGATAGTAATTAGCATCTCTTCTGGATTTCCACTTGCTTTAAAACCATAAGCCAAGCTGTACTCCTTAGCTTCCAACACAAAGCAGACTCACAGATGGCCCAGGGGAAAGTGATCCTTCCCTATCCTTGGAAATTTAGAGGCCCCTCTGCCAAGAACAAGGAATTTTAAATCCAACCACACTGACATCACACTCTGCACAACAATCTCACAAAGCAGGTCTTTCCTGTGACTGGGTGTGTCAGCAACCATGACAAGAAAGTTTCAGGGTGCCTATTGGGAATAAACGTGCAATGAAATCACCTCTCTTCAACTTGTAACATGCTTATTGAAAACTGTGCTTATTTTTTACAAAACCAACAATTACTATGTTCTTGTGGCAAAAGCAAATGCGAATATATCTCACAGAAATCACACCTAGTATGGCAAATAAATGATTATTACCATGCCAGCAAACTGAGATCTGGGTAATGTTTCAAAAGTCAGATACACTGACTCGGTACTTGCAAATCATTTCACAGTTTACAAATTGAATCTGATAAAGCACCGTCCATATCTGAAAGGTGGGATATTGTAATTACACAGAGATTGCATTGTTCTCCATTGTGAGTTTCTCATTCCCCAGCACATCTGATAATACATACAGAGCAGAATATGCACAGGTTGATAACGTGAAGTGAGACATTCTCACCTAAGTGTAACAAATTGTTCTCAATTTTCCAGTTTCTTTGGAAGGCCTTTGAGACGTGCTGGGTAGAGAACTGTTCTTGGAAACCATGAGGACGAAATAGTTGAAGATTTCCTTCTGGCTCATTTACCTGTCCTGAAAAGTGACAGGTACATCTGCATTCCCAGGAGATGAGCTGAACAACCTGGAGAACAAATCCACATCTTTTTTTTGGAAGGGTGTGGACATTTTTTTTGGTATTCTATAATTCGTTTTCTTAGCAACAGAGATGGAAGGCAAGAAGTAGGTGGTGTGCCTCAGTAGAAAACACCACCTCTATTGTACATTTCTGTTGTGCTTGCATTGAGTATTAAAAGTAGATTCATAAAGACTCCAGAAAGTTTCACAGATGACTGAAGATTTTGGTCCTGGAAAGAGGAACATATTGGGAAAGATGTTTATTTCACCTTTGTGTTCCAGTTCTTAACAGACCACCAAGTGGATGGGAGCTCTAAATTGGAATACAGGAACCCTTAGAGTTCCTAAATAGGTGCATTCATAAAAGTGACAAAGAACAGGGCAGTGTGTTGGGGAATGGGGGTTATTAAATGGCAAATGAATCCTTGAGAAGAGATGGGCTCCCTGGGAAGAAGGCAGTCTTCACAGCACATTCCCCCATCCTTGACCTTAACCTGCCTGTCTGTCCACGGCTTTGATCCTCAACCCCACATTAGAGGATCAACTTGCAAATGAAAAGAAGCCTGACTTTCCGTTCAGTCACACTTCCAAATATTTCCTTGAGTTCTGAGCATCTCCATGCTATATGCACTAGGAGAAAGACACAATACTTTCAATTTCCCCTTGGTAACTTCAGCCCAGAGTAAGCTTATGCTCTTGTCTTCCTCTATGCACTCAGCTGGATTAGAGGGGAATTATGTAGTTTTGCTGTTCTTTGGCTATTCTTCTAATTCCATGCATTGTTTTTAAAGCTATTTCACACACACACACACACACACACACACACACACACACACACACACACACACGCACACACACAAAACCAGTGGGATTATAGAAGGCCAGGCTATGACTAATACTCTCCTTCCATTACAAAGCAACTCTGAGGGGAGCCACCTGGACCAAAGAAGGGGACCACATGAAGTAATTTTTCACACTTAGAATTTACATTCCAGGAGAACCCAGCTTCACTCACAAATGTTCCATGCAAAACCTACTAACAACCCTAAAATTAGGATCTCCTACTTAATAGTTCCATGCTGCGATGAGACAATGAACTTCATTCTTGAACCAAGGCTTAAAATCTCCTCTATTAACCTGGATATTTTCACACTGATGTGTCTCTTTAGTGCTATTTCAGAGGGAGTCAATTAGTTACAGAAACAAATACTTGAAACTATAATTTTCCACAGTTGTCAGCATGGTCTGACTTAAAATGTTTGCTTTCTAGAATATAGAATTCTTGTAACAATGAGAAGATTCACAGACACCCACTTGTAGCTAGGACTGTATTCAAAACTAAGATTCCTATTAGCCCTAAGAAGTAGACTCAGCTTAGGAATGAGTTCTCTCAAATATGACAAAATGGGTAAGATGCAAAACAGTTGTAAGAATGTTTGGGGGGATATTTGGTAGGGTTATCAAGGATGAGAGAGTAAAAAAAGACACCAGAGACAATGAGAGGGACATGATGTTGGAATTTAATATGACACATACCAATCGTCCTTCCTTAATTACAGAATCTAAATTTCATCCAGAAAGTAAAGTGTTTAGCTCAATTTTTTCCTTCTTGTGCTTACAGACATCTTGGAGGATTGGGCATATAACAGCATTCCAGCCAATGGTTTTATGCTGAGATCTCTGGGAAAGGTATACACATTTCATCTTGTTACTTGCCTCTCCCTCCTTCTTCCCACACAGAGAGTAGATATCACACCTAGCATCTGGGCAACATTTTTACAACTATGAGGCAGTGTGCCAAAGGACATAGAGGAAGAAAACTGAAAATGAAATACCAGAAAAATTTGGAACCCTGGCAATAGTGTAAAGACAATCCTGGAGTGGCCAGGTCCGATGTTTCTTAATTAGGTGCACTGTCGGTTTCTGTTACATACAATCAAGTGCACGTGTACCTGATGCAACAATACCCAGTGACAATAAGATGGAAAAGAAGGATGATGACTTGGTGAAAAGTGAGGAGCAGAGCTGAAGTGAAATGGCAAATGACACAAATCTTACACAGATCATGCAATAGCCCTGAAACCCTAATTTCTTCTTGCAGAAAAGACAGATGTACAGAGTGTAAAGAATAAAAGTGGCACTAAGTTCAAACACAAAGAGACGCAGTGCTTCAATTGGCTGTATAAAATGTAACTCTGTCCCGTGCCGTGATTGCTAGTTTGAAAGTACATGCTTAGGCATTAAAACTGGACATTATATAGCCTACCGAGAAGAGAATGGAACAGATTTAGAATCAATTTTCTATTTCTTTTGCAATCCATTTGAAGGTGTTCCCACTGAGAACTCATGCGTCCCACTCTCATCATGGCTCTATCTGGAAGACCTGAGAAGAAAGTTAAGTAGAAACACTGGGAAGCTGGTTTCGAGTATTGCACATGCTACTTGGAAACAAAAAGCACACTACAGTAATCAAGAAGCACACAGGCAACAATCCATGGAAAGTGCTGGACTGACCAATCCGTCAAATGCACAAGTAACCATATACAGAAGTAAAGTTGATGCTTTGGGGCTGCAAATCAGTGATGAGGCAGGTGTCCCCTCAAAGTAAAAATGTGTCCCCTTTTATAGGAGAAATGTCCACATAGCACTACTTGGTTCACAGTCCAAAAGTTTCGTCCAGT
Source organism: Micromys minutus (assembly GCF_963924665.1). Classification (NCBI taxonomy): domain Eukaryota; kingdom Metazoa; phylum Chordata; class Mammalia; order Rodentia; family Muridae; genus Micromys; species Micromys minutus. The sequence continues at coordinate 20,676,156 of NC_137970.1, read as the reverse complement.
CTCAAGGTTTTCTGTAGAAAAGTCTTTCACTCCATGCTCATCATGGTGGGCACCACTGTTACTGGTTCAAACTGATAAAGAAACTAAACAAGGGATTTGTGAACAGAGGCAAGAAATGAGATGGTCACGAGTAGACCACCCATCAGGGCCTGCTTGTAGCTTTCACTGTATCCAACTTTAATTTTCTTTTCTATTTCAACAAAGTAAGTGCAATATCTTCAGTATGATTCGCATAACATAAGAGCAAAATTTTAGGAACCAATATAGAACAGCAGCATGCTAATACCCTTTTGTCTTTTGGAATCAAAGCTTCATGTTTACTCCAAAATTACGGATTATCAACCTTGAGTGAGGTGCCAAAGTTTCTTGTGTTCCATGTCTTCGTATAACTCATGTCATTTGCACCCCCCCACATGCCCCCAAAGCATTTAGTAAATTTAATAAGAAATACAGCTTTGAACTCATAAGAGGTTAAAACTATAAAATGCCTGCTTATTATGGTTTTGCCTTTTTAAAAAAGTTACATCCTTCTCCCCTCCTTTCAAACAAGGCTTTCATTTCTGCTGCCCTCCGTGCATGTTTTTTCATTAGGATCATAATGTATCATTTGGTTATTTCTTCAAAAATGATATAATTGGTCTTCTCAAAATAATTTTCATCTTATTGCTAATTAAACATGATGGATTCAGGGTCCTGGTTTGCCATCTGGGCCATGTGTCTCAGAACATCTTTTTTTGTGATGATCCCAAGAAGTCTCCTGGAGTGGAAACAAAACAGAAAAAAATAAGTTAGCCTAACAGAAGGGACAGGCCAAGTTTCCTAGTTTCCCATATTATTGAGCAATACAGAGTAAGGTCCAACCAATGGCCTATGTGACAGGTACCTCTCTCGGGTCTTCTGTGCAATTCTCCTCTGTTCTACTCTCCTCACCTGGTACTCTGAGACAGGAGAGCCAGGGAAGGTCTTTGATATACAGAAGACTGATTCATAAGCCACTATATTCAAAGATATGAGTCTCTGAATGACTGGTTAAGAGCCTGTACTTGCATAGGAGGTAATAGGTGAGAAAAATGACTCCTTTCTTTCTCTCTCTTTCTTCTTTTAGTTCTTTATTTTTCTCTTCCTTCCTTCAGTTCTTTCTCTCTCTTTCTTTCTTCTTTATTTCTTTCTCTTCCTTCCTTTTTTCTTTCTTTCATCCTTGCTTCCTCCCATCCCTTGCTCTTTCTTTCTTCTTTCTTTGTTTCTTTCTCTTCCTTCCTTCCTTCCTTTCTTTCTTTCATCCTTCCTCCCTCCCTCCTTCCCCACCCCCCCCTCTGCTTATATGTTTGGAGACATAAATACAGCCTTTATTTGATATATATATATATATACACTTAGAATCAAAAAATTTTTTCATTGTTTTAGGCCACTGAGATCTTGTTGCAAGCTGTGTGTTACATAGGCTATGAAACTACAGTGATGACACAATGCTTTCGATTTAAGATTGTAATTAATTTATAAAGGGCTGTTATAACTATTGTCACAACTTGACTACACTGTGAAAAGTCCAAATACAAGATTTTTTTGTTTTGTTTTGTTTTTTAGTATAAGAAGTGAAGTTAGACATGGTAGTATATTCCCATTAATACTAGCACAAAGTAAGCAGAGGCAAGAGGAGTATCATGTGTTTGGGGCTAGCCTTCCCTACATAAGGAGCACCAGGTAAGTCTAAGATATAAAATAAGACTGCATCAAAACACAAAAAACTTCTACTTTTATGTTACTGGGTGGGTAAAATACAACATAAATTTCTGAACAAATATGCACATCATTCCCTCTTACAATTTTTCATCATTTTCAACTTATACAGAGTGTCAGTTTCCAGGATCTGTGTCTGTATGTCTGTCTGTCATCTGGTTCTCTCTGTCTTTCTCTCTGTCTTTCTCTCTGTTTCTCTCTCTCTCTCTCTCTCTCTCTCTCTCTCTGTGTGTGTGTGTGTGTGTGTGTGTGTGTGTGTGTGTGTGTGTGTGTGTGTATACACGTATGTGCATACACAAATGTATATGTCAAGGTTAGAGGACATCTTATGAGTCTGCCTACATTGCTAACCACCTTTTTTTTATTTTTATGCAGCCTTTCATTGAACCGAGAGCTCATTGATTCACTTAAACTGGACTAGAGGCAGAGAGCTTGAGAAACCATCCTGTTTTCTGATCCATGTAACTCCTGTGCTGCAGTTATAGATATGCAGTACCACAGCTTTTATGATGGGGTTGGTGATACAAAGCTCACAACTGCAAGCACTTTACCTACTGCATCAGGGACACAGTTCCCAGAGTTGTTCTTGTAGGGTTATCTGAACTGTACCAACCAAGGGAGAATTATTTACAGAGACTGGAATGTAAATAGGGCTCCTTTGATGATACTGTACCCATATGAACATTTACACCAACTTAGTCCTCCGTTCTTTTATTAGACATTTAATAAAAGTCTATGGAACCAAATTGTGTTCCCTTGCTGAAGTGAATTTTGCTACAATAAGGATGTGAAATTTTCTTTGGAAAAAAAAAATCCATCACCAGGTAAGCATAAAAATAATTGTTCACTCCATCTCCAACACACTGAAAAAAGGAGGCAGGAGAGAGTGTTCTGGAAGCAAGCCACAGCAGGCTCGTCTCAGAACCATGGAGCAATAAAAATTAGAGGCCACTACACCTGGGCCTGTGTAATATGATGACATATGAAAAGTATGAAAGCACATTGCCATTTAACAGAAGCTTAATTAAGTCAACTCATGTTGTAATACCCAGTAGTTAATATGAAGAATGCTAAATGAGTCCAAAGGGTAGCCATGTTGGCTACAGATAGTGAACAAATTAGGCTATTTCTGACCACATTTGGGCCTTAAGCAATCTAGGAAATACGCTGTTAGTTTCCTCGTCTATCACATTAGGAAAGTGAGTAAATACTGTTCCCTCCCATTGTGTCACAGGAGCATCTTCAAGAGGCAGGAAAACAGGCAGAGCATCCTATAAAAGTGTCCTAGATAACAACTTGAGTAGGAGTAGAGCCAGGAAGTGTGACTATAATTCAAGCTGCATAGGGCTCCTTGATTTTGGCCGTGTGTGTGTGTGTGTGTGTGTGTGTGTGTGTGTGTGTGTGTATACGAAATCCTCCTGTCTCAGGTTCCTGTGTGTTGGGATTACCAAGCATATGCCACCACATTCAGCAATATATATAAAGACACAGCAGAAACATAGTAGTGCCCATCTGTCATCCTAGGAAATAAGCTTTGGGGAAACTAGCCTCGCTGATACATTGATCTTACACTTTAATTCAACCAGCACATCCGTGCTATTTTGTGGCAGCAATACAGGGTGAGTGATGCCAAGACAGCAACTGAGCTTGGCAGATTGGGTAGAGCACCATTGTTCTTCCCTGATACAGCTGCATTTCAATTGTCCTTCATTGTGAGTCGTTGTAAACATATATAGATAGGATTTAGGAGTCAATTCAATCTTTAACAGGATTCTAACTGTCTGTGTTGGACAGCTATGATAAAGCAATTTATGCTGAATGCTCCCCTTTCCACGTCATGTGAAATTCTAAAGCTTGTACAATGTACAGATCTGAATTAAGTGAACTTAGCGTTTTCCCCATACGTCGGTAAAATTCTCAAACAACCTGAAGGAAGCAAACATTGCAACTGTTCTTGAAATGAAATGCTAGCTCCTTCCAGGAACCCATCCACAAGTGTGATCACTGACAAAGGAAACGAAGCACTCTAAGCTTCTCACATAGGAATGAATGGGCCTGATTTTAACTAGTAACTCCTGAAAATCCTGTTTTCCAAGCAGATTTGTTTTAGCTGCTTGGAGATCAACTGCCACAGTAAGAGCCCCTGTACTCATCCAATGAGAGGTAATGACATTCTTGATGGCAATATTTTCCAATATTTGGTGAATCACCATGCTTCAGTAGAAACATCACTGAGTCCTCTCAATCTTGTCCTTGGATCTTCATACATAGCTGCTAAGAACAATAGCACCAAGGCCTGAGCCATTCCAAAGGCTTGAACGCCCCAGGTTTAAAACAAAAAAAGATAGCTCTGTGCTTGGGATTAGATATAGATTGTTCTCATTCTGCTGATACTAACTTCAAGGGTACAGACCTAGCAAAGTGATTTTATTCTAGGTGAGTCATCATCTAAAGCCAACTGGGAGTGTTCAATGAGCATCCCTCCTACATCTACTTTTCTATACCACATAAAGGCTTTACCCTTGACTTCTCTACTTTGCTATTAGTAGCAATTGGGTCAATCTTTGTTGGGAATGACCTGTCCTGGACATTACCCAGATTCTAACTGCTACTTGTCCCAATCTGTCCTCCTCCTGAACCATGACAAACAAAACTTCCTCAGATATTACAAAATGTTATCCTTCATTGAGGAACACTGCCCAAACTGAAAGGAAGGGAGGGAAGAGCTAAACTAATTAAAAGAGTGACCACATGATTAAGCAACCCCACTCCTAGTTACCTAGTCAAGAAAATTGGAAATATGTCTGCTTCACAACTATGATCAGAACTAAATCTGAGCAGATCAGTTCACAGGAACAGAGTATCCATAGCTGATCTCAGTGGTACCAAGGGCCCATTAGCTGACCATCCTCTTTATGTAAATAATATTTCAGCTTAACCAGCTCACTCCTCTTCTACAATGTATTTTTTACTTGAAAACACAGATTGTGATGACTGCCTCTGGACCACCTCCCATGGATGATGCCACTTAAGTTGGATTCTATCCATATTCCTGTGTGTGGTCCATAAGACTGAATGCCACCCACACACATGCAAGGTAAGCACTCGGCCAGAGTCATGTCCGCAAGCCTCTAAAGTTTATTCTTTTTTTTTTTGAGATAGGGTCTCAGTAAATTACCGAAGCTGATCTTGAACTCGCTTTGCAGACGAGGCAGCCTTGAACTTGCCATCCTCCTGCTTTAGCCTCCTAAGTACATGGGATTTCAGATGGAGCCACTTGTCCCAAAAGACTTTTATTTTTAACATTTTATTTTTTAGGGGTGTTGGTGCTGAGCATGGAACCCAGGGCCTTGTGCACATAATAAGTGATGTAGCACAGGCTTCTATTGTAAAACCCTTTTGGAGCTTTCCCCAGTTCTCAACCAAAATGGGTACTCAGTAAGGACACTGACTGGTCCAGGACTCCTTGGAAAAAAATGAGGCCGCTATCATTTGCAAAGTGGCAAAAGTATGTACAGACACACACACAGGCACACACACACAAACACACACAGAGACACAGACACACACACACACACACACACACACACAAACACACCTTTCATGTATCTATACATAGTCTGTGTCATGTTTAATTATCTTTAACCCAGAGATAGAATCTAATATACCCAAGGTTGGTAACAGGACCCTATAGTCTCAGTTCATAGGAGGCCGAGGCATTTGAATCACTAGAGAAACTCAGGATCAACCGGAGTAGTTTAATGAGATCAGTCTCTTTACCAGCATCATCACAACAACAGCAAAAACAACTAAAATAAAGTATTTATAGTTCTGAAAACCTCTTTATAAAGTTCTGTAACTATAAAGTCTGCAAGTTAGATTGGTTCCAGCAGCAGTGAGGAAATATAAGTTCTAGATCTGCCTTGGGTTTGAGCATAAATCATGCTCTGATCTACAACAACAAAACATCAACCCAGAAGGAGGCAAAACCAAACCCAGCAGGCTTCATTAGTGGTAGTAAATGTCCTATTTGATTTAAATGGAGTGTTTGAACTCCCAGCATCTTTGGGCAGCACTCCATAAAAATTCAGTGCATTACAAATGGCCAGATGTATGACAAAGGACCTAAAATGTAGACCAAAGCAGCTAGGGTCTTCTGCTACAGATATGCTGCTCAGACCCCTATGGAGCACCTAACAAGGATAAGGTAAATCTAATACAATATTTGTTTTCCCTTGCTAGAATTTCTGGTGGAAAATGTATCCAAATTTGATATTAGTACCTGAAGGCTTCTTAGACTCCAGCACTGTGGGTACAAAGCAACTCTGTTTTTTATGAATATTCTGAGTCCCAGGCTTAGAGATAGCCTGCAGACAATCAGGTCAAGGGACCAGGCTCAGACTCTCATCCACTAGAGCAGGGACGGCACATGGCAATGGAATGTATCAAAACCATGAGCTGGCTTGAGCCGGGTCTGCCCTGGCTGAAAGCCCAAGGAGAAGATGAAAGGCCCCACAAACAAGAATCCCTTGCCAGCACTAACGTATCAGCATCTGTATTTGTTTAAAACATGTAGAGCCAGAGAATGAGGGAGAGTTGTTTTCTCTTAGAACATTCGGAGCCAATTTCAGCACCCAGATCTTCACAGGAAAACCTCACGGGGCTCCATGAGGTGTAAGTGGGCATTGGGGGCAGAATTTCCTGCCTGAACTGGAAATTCCAATGATAACTGACATCAGACTATTTTAGAGGAAAGGAGAAACTGCCATACACTTGAGATGGCCTGGGCAATCATTGTGGTATTTATCCCATGCTGAAAACCCAAGTGCAGATAGGTATTCATTTCAGTGGTTCTCAGAGTGTTATCCCTGGGAGCTTGTTAAAAACTCACTTTCTCAGACCTTACCCAAGTCCTCAGGGATCAGAAGTTCTGGAGTGGAGAAGATAAAATGGGCTTCACCTGGGTGTACATCCTCTAATGAGGGCATTCTGATATATCTTCAAGTGTTAGAAAGTAGAGAGTACCTCAAAATTTCATGGGCAGCTGTGACTTGTCTATGGCCTCAGCTAGAATGAAGGAGAAACCTGTCCCACTAACTAGGATTTGTGAAGGTAAGTCTGCACACAGAAAGCTTGCAAAGTCTGTAGTCCTATGATTAGCTCAGCAGGAAGGAAGCCAAATGAGTAATATTCCTCACTTAAAAATAATAGTCAACATGGGGTTCTTCTACTATGACACTAGTGTGACATTTTTAAGCAGAATTTGTGGTTTGGTTGCAGGAAATGTGATATACAGTGTATAATTTTAGCAGCACCATTACCCCCTATCCACTATGCAATCATACCACCAGTTTTTCAGGTTGTAACAACCAAAATAGTCCCCAGATCCAACAGAACAGAAACACTGTTGGTGAGGACTATTAGATACTACAGTGTGTTTGTTGACTCTAGAATAGTAGACTGGGTTAAGACAGGTCAGCATCTGGTTTCTACAGAGGCCTGAACTACATTGGATATCAAAGGCTACACGACATCTCTTATCTCCAACTTCTGACCTATAGAGTACGAATGACAGATGGCCATGGGTTCTAGCACCTTTCTCTACCCATTTGTTTTTGAGGATATGGAACTTGGGCCATAACCCTGAAACTGAAGAATAGCATTATCACAGCAACCCAGGCATTGTCCTAAGCAATTTGATGTTTGCAATGTTGATTCCCTAACCTGTGACAACACAAAGCAAACGTTTCATAGACGATGCCATTAGGCTGATCAAATTCCTCAGTATACTGTTTGAGTAAAAAGGTGTCACTTTTTAAAAAAATGTACACTGCTGTTTTAGGCAACTCTGAAAATAACATAAATGTGGTATTTACTTTTGGGTAATAACATCCATGATAAAGTAGGTGAGCAAAGAAAAGTTGTCCCCAGCTAAACCCAATGCTCTCTCTCTCTCTCTCTCTCTCTCTCTCTCTCTCTCTCTCTCTCTCTCTCTCTCTCTCTCTCTCTCTCACACACACACACACACACACACACACACACACACACACGTTCCCAAGCTTCTTGTACTTTTGTTTCTCAATACAATCAACTCAGTTTAGTGGTACCATCTGTCCAGGACAAGTCCACCCCAATGGACCATGACTCCTTAAGGGCAAACACATTAAAGCTGGCCCACACTGTGCATTTTCCCTTTTGTTTTCTGGATACTCACCCACTCCGTGTCACCAGGCATTGTCGGAGCCCCAGTTTCCGGAAAATGTCCACTACTGTCTCCATGGGGGTGTGGTCTGTGACAGTGAAAGGGCTCAGGTTCAGAATGCGCCTCAGCTTCAGTGGATGTGGGCTGTTGGCAGGCAGCTCAGGGGGCTCCTCTGTGAAGTACATGATGGAATTGCTCACGATCCCCTCTTGCCTCTGTCTGGCATTTTCTAGAAGAGTGAGAAAAAATGATAAGCCACACATAAAAACCTTGCACTTTACTACCCCCCCAATTACCTTACATACAGTATCTCAGAATCTCAAAAGGGAGTTCAGAGGGCAAAAGGCACAGTCATAAAAAGTACTTTAGCCAGACATCTGTGAATCTGGCATCCCTCTCACATGCTCTGAGAACCCCTGCTGTGAAAAGAAAGTTCATCGCCAACATCTTGCAAGATGGGCCCCCACCAACGTGGCTGTATACAGATGTCCCCTGTTTTTCTCTAGACTCCAGAGTACCCCAAGTGACCAAAGCTCCTCCATCCTTACTTTTATACCATCTCACCATGGGCTGAACTTTGTGAGAACAAGAAACCTCGTTTCACTGCCCAGTAACCTTAGCACAATGTTTTTTTTTTTTTTTTTCTTTTACAAACGGGCTTACAAATGGCCTAAATGGCATTATGAATCCTAAAGGAATGAGAATCCAATAAGACTTGCCTAGGCTCACAGCCCAGAAATGCAGCTCAGTCCCAAATATGGCCCTTGGGACCGAAGAAACAACCCTAGAAAAGCTGCATCCCTCTACCTCTTCATTCTCCTCTCTTTAAAATGTGCCATTTCATAGATTTCACAAAGAAAGATAGTAAAACTGTTATGGTAGCAATTACTTCACTTCTGTCTGTAGGCACGGCCATATGATGCTGAAGAAAAGTAGGGTAACCGGAATTCATTAGAGCTACACCTTAATGTAGTGCTAGAAACCCAAGCTATTTTAAGTCACACATGAAATAAATCCATCGGTCTCAAGATATTTCTCCAAGGCCATTTTCCTTCTGTTGGAATTTTAATCTTCCTTTTAGTTCATGGGAAAAGGTTGGGGAAAATGTACATCAGGGCCTGCCTTAAAAATGAATGCCAGTTCCTATAGTACAGTTCTTAACTTTCTCAAAGACGACTACTATCACCTATATTGTTCCTTCAAAAATAAAATTCTTACTGCTTCCTCTAAGACCATTTAGTGTAATAGAGTACTCTAATGGAATACTGGCATCATCTGGGTCAGGCTGAGTCTGAAAGTGGGGCTCTGTTGTAAAGAAGAAAGGTTGGCCTGCTGGGCAAATGCCTGAACATTATATGGGTCAGATTGACTCTAGCTACATCAAATGGGATGTGATTCCGCCACAAATACCCAATATCACTGATGTATAACATATTTTCAAGTGCAGATTCTGTACAATCCACACTACAGGCTACATACTGTGCTCTTGTCTCTTAATCCAGAAGGTTTCTGTCTTAAAGCTCTCAGCACAGGCCATATACAGTACATACTTATTTGCTCATTTCCACAAGCCAAATTAGTCTCTTAAAGTCCCATATAACATGATTTTCATCCACTTCAACAATCAGATTGAACATCAGGATTGGATCAAACCACAACCATTACTTGAGAACTGATCACATGGGTTTGCCAAGCCTCTCATAAAACCGCCCAGTCTAGTTGTTGAAATAAACAGAAAACGCATGTATTCTCACAGTCTCCTGATACTGTTTGAAACCCCAATAATAACTGCTATGAACTCAATGAAATAATCTTGCTCACCAGTATATCCCTTGTGCCAAGACCATGTCTAAGCATGCAATAGGCACATAACATTTTGTTAAAGATTTGTTTTCATTTGGATTGTGTGTGTGTGTGTGTGTGTGTGTGTGTGTGTGTGTGTGTGTGTGTGTGTGTGTGTATGTGTGATATTGGTGATAGGAATGGAACTTAGATCCTCTGGAAGAACAGCAAATGTTCTTAGCTGCTAAACCATTTTTTTCAGCCTCAACACAAAACATTGTTGCCATATGCATGTGTGTGCGCATGAGTGGATAAGATCTACTAAATGTCAGTGTATCTGGCTGTTTGTCGTATAGAATAGAGCTTATTTCATAGAGGAAGCATTAGAAAAGAATGTCCAAGGACTATCTACCACCAGGCAAGGATTGGGAAAAGTAGCTTGAATCAGATATGAATCTGAATTCTGTTTCTTGCTACACTGGGGTAACAGTGACTGATCCTTTCAGAATGGCTCTCCTAGGTTACTTTGGAGCTAAATTATAAAGATTTATAATAAGGTTTCAAACTCTGGAGAAGGTGCTACACCTATGATTGAGCCATATCCTGAACCTCTAAACATACAGTTTTTAAGACATAAAAGGTAGGTAGGAAGAAAATTCTGTGAATGCTAACTATGATGACTTTTGTTAACAGTGGTGAGAATGAGGGTATCTTTTAATTTTTTCCATTTTTTCAATAATAAGAGCATGTATTAATTTTACCTATAGAAAGTAATAAAAATAACTTAATCTTTAAATTTTTGAGTGTTCAAGCACTTAAATGTATCTTTCAATATTTTAATGTAGAAGGCTTCATCATAATATTGTACAAGAACTAGTCCTGGTAGACACAGCTCCTTTGAAAAATGATGTATATTTTATGAGCACCTGCTAAGGCTGTTCAACCTCATATTCCACTTTCTAGTAGTAATAATGTCAGATGCAAGAGGGTAATTAATGTGGTGTTGGTAATATGCATTTCACATACTTTATAGATGAAGAAAAATTTTAAACTAGAAATAATCAAACATTTAATACACCTGTGAGTGGCTTCAGAACAATGATTCTTAACTGGGAACAGTTTTGGCCCCATTATCAGGGGAATTGAGTAATTCCTAGGGGCCCTTTTCATTGTCACAGAATAGAAATGGGGAGTGCCATTAGATTCTAATGGACAGAGAACAAGGATGCAGTTCAACGTCCTACAGTGTACAGGACATCCCCAACCAGATCCAAATGTCAGCCGTATTAACGTTACAAGCCTTTCCTTTAGAGTAATTGTTTCCAGGGAAGCTATGGTCTATTATCCAGTTGGTTAAGAATGCTTCCATAAAAGAAACACAATTAACAAGAAAGGTTATAATGGAAAATTGGAAGCAACCACTCTCAGGCTAAGTGACATGACTTAAACACTACGTAGAAGGAAAATATTATTTTATAAGATACTACCTACCAAAGCATGAAGAAATCTCATACACACTATACATTTTAACACTTAGCAGAAAGTAATTAACAGTACTATTCCACATGACCCACTCCAATAATTAAGAGTGCTTCCAGACATAAACCTCTACACTTACAGAGCCTGTCTGGCAGATCTGATACCTATCTATCTTCTCATTCTATCCTGAACGTAGATCCCTTTATGCAAGCAAGCATCGTCCATATGCTGGAGAATCATTATTAAGTCATCCACTAGATGAAAAACCAAAACAAGAAAATAATGAGAGTTCCCTTAACTCTTCTCTATTATGCTTTAACTTTCCATTCCTTTAATCATCTCTGTGGCTTCCCACTGAGTCCTCTTGGAACCTGTACTTGCTTAATTGCAGAAGCCAGTACTTGGAGAGCCTGAGCCCTGCTGAGTACAGAAGGATCTTCATATTTGCAAAGAGTAATGAGAGGGAAAAGTCCCCTTGCTAAACAAGGATTGCAGAGACCAAATGACTAATAACTCTGATTCCCGCCAGGTGGCGCTAACCATCACCCTCTAATATAAAGACCAGGGCAGTTCTGTGGTATTCCAGAGATGAGTTAGGAATGACAAAACATAATAACACATATGTGTGACAATACTATTATGAAATCCATTACTTTGCTTACTTAACAAAGTTTTTTTTTAAGTTTTAGAAAAAAAGAACAGAACATAAATTGTCAGCAAATCCTTGTTTTTCTCATTTCTCTCTCTTTTTTTTTAACATTCCTTGCAGTAGCCCTTAAAAGGGAACTTGGCATGGGAGAGTTTTAGCAAACTTTAATGCCCTATCTCAATATTCATGCAAGAGCATATAATTTCTCAAATACGGGTCTTAAATCTCACCACCAGAAAGTGGTGATCCTGTCGTTTCCATAGCTTAGAAGAACAGCTTATCTGACTCCTTGGAGTAAAACACCCCTCACCATTTCTGCAAGCCACGTAAAAAGCAGCTTCTGCACTATGATGGGCCTAACCAAAAGCACAGAAATATGATTTACATGGCATGGTGCCTCTTCAGATATTCCAAACATAGCTTCTGAGAGGGTGCACACTTGTAGAGCTTCAAATTCTTCTCCAACGAGTTGATGCCAATTACCACTTCCCACTTGATTACAGTAATAGATTTAAACCAAATTAGTAAGCTGTATCTTAGCAGGTGTGCCTGGAGCAGCACAATGGATAATAGATTCTGTGACATTTATTACTTCAATTTCTAAACTAAACCTTTTCGGAAAAGATTTTGGGGGGATTGCATGCATTTTAAAGGCTGCTGTTTCCATTATTATCAAACAAACCCAACTCTACTTAAACAACTTTTTAACAATCTCATTATTCATAAGGCAATATTTACCCCTCAAGGCACCTCCCTATTCCAAGACAGGACCTATATAAAGAGAAACATCTCTGAGTGCTCACACAAGAATTTGCCATGGTAGCTAAAATGTAAGCTGAGACTTTCTTTTCAGTGTGAGCTAACCATTAAAGTTAGAAGGCAGTGCTTATCTACACTAACATTTGGAAAGCTTTAGAGGAAGATATCTTAAATGTATTTTAAGATGTTTAATATGGGAAAGGGAGTTTTAAAAATAGAAAAAGGAAGTGCCTGGCAAATAAGAACAAAGGGCCGGAGGATAAACAGGAGCCTGGTGAAGATGTGTTAACAGTGAGGTAATCAGCAGTCATTCAGGAGGAAGACAGTCCTATTGTTATTCTGCAAGAACGCTCTGGAAGATGTAGTGGAACATAACACTATCCTATGGGCATAAAAGTTGTGCCAGAGACTTGCCTCCCATATGATGTAGGAGTGTTTCACAGATCATGAAAGAGGACCACTGATGGGCAGGGCCTGATGTTTGCCATGCATGGGAAGATGGGCTACAACTGCACTTGTACCTGCTACATCTTGAGGTCCACAGGCTTTGTTCCTCTGAAGCACATTATTTCTCCTTGCCTGGAGCTCTCTCTACAACTTTTACCCAAGTCTACCCCGGGCTTTCCTTCCACTGCCACCAGCCCTGGCAAAATGGATCCATAGATCGGCTTCCTTAAACAGCCTGTCATTGGAACATCCTACCTGTATATCATTCCCTTCTCTGCTATCCAAAGAAAACTGTGTAACAGCAGCAGCAACGATAGCATTAGTATATATCCTAACAAGATATAATAGAGTTCCATTAGCTGCCTGTAACACAGTCACCAATTTCTAACCAGAAATATCTACCTTAGGGTTTGAGTTTAAATCTTATCTCTTTACAATGTGAGTTGGTAGCAGAAGCATTGGGAAGCTCAGAAATATGGAGTCTCAAAACCCAGTGGGACAGTTAAATAAGAACCAGTCTTGCCATTTAATATTTACTACAACAGACCAGATCCTAGATGATAACTCTGCTAAAATCAAAGCTTGGAAACCTCTGGTTTTTAATGTTTTATCATAGATTTTGTTTTTGAGAATTTCATACATGAGTGCACTGTATTTATATCATTTCCACACCTCCTTCTCCCCTTCCAACTTTTCTTGTTTCCTCCCATATCCTCTAAATTTCATGTTCTCTTCTTCTATAGCTATTATACATATGCATATATGCACTAAGCACATACAACCTATTGAATCTAAATTAGGGTTGCTTATATGTGTACAGGTTGAGACCTGACCGATTAGACTTGACATGCTGGGGGGCCTGTCAAGGAAGTGCTCGACTTAAGGAACTTCCTGAAACTCATGTGTTGATTCTAGGGCTACCATTAGTCTCTGAGGAAAGCATGAAAGCCTCCCTGTCCTTACTCACTTATAGCCAAGATTAGCTCCCGCCTCTGGGCAAAGCCAATGAGGCGCTCTGAATCTCTGGAGACTACCACAGGAAAACCATTGTAGTCTGTCTCCTTGATGAGAGTCTCCACATCCTCCACAGTCATGCTGTCCTGGGTTAGTACGGACAAAGGTGGTTCTCCCCTCCTGGGCCGCATCACATCAGTGGCCAGGGTACGGTGAGTGAACTCATCCTTCACATCAAGAAATGGGTACCCATTCAGATGGATATGGGCTTCATAAATCCCTTCTTTCCCAAAGGCATCAGCCACCCACTTGCTGGTGACAGCGGCTGCCATCAGGGGTACAATATACTCCAGACCTCCAGTCAGTTCAAACATGATGACCACCAGAGACACTGTCATCCTAGTCACTCCACCTACAACAGAAAAGAACAGTGAGATTTAAAAGCCCAGTCCCAGTCCCCATAAATGTGTGATATGTGCCAACAGCTTACAGATCATAATTTCATCCCAAGCAAACTTCTCTAAGGGGACCTTTCCGTCCTTCTCATACTTGTTCCAAAGAGCCAGTCCCACATAATGACTGGGCTCAGGCTCTGTTAAATCCAGCTTTGCATCAGGACCTAACAGGGAGCTCCACTCCAATGAAAAACATAGGTTATATATTCATGCAAATCCTGTGTCTGGCTCTTTGATGAGTGAATTTTTTACCAGACTATCCAGACTTCTGAAAGTGCAAGCAACTCAGAAGCCAAAGAGTTTTAGAAATTTTTAAGAATAGTAAATTGGTCAGGAATCTAACTTTTCCTATGTATTCTAAGGCAATTCCAACAAAATCCTACTCTAATAAACTTAAACTAGGATTTCTTAAACTTAATACATAAGATGTCCATTATCAAGAAGGTCCTATGCTCACAGCTAGGACCTCTGTGTCCTCCACCCACTACGCACAAGTGGCATTTGTAGTTATGGTAAGGAAAATTATCTCAAATATCACCTGTTACAAAGCCATATTCTAGATCAATGGTTCTAGACCTTCCTAATGCGGTGACCCTTTAATGCACTTCCTCATGTTCTAGTGATTACCAAGCACAACATTATTGTATTGCTACTTTATAACTGTAATTTTGCTTTTGTTATAAATTGTCATATAAATATCTGTGTTTGCCCATGGTCTTAGGTGACCCTGTGGTTGCGATCCACAGGTTGAGAACCAGTGTTCTAGATGGTACATCTGTAAGATCAGCCTGGGATTTTGAATTACTGGACAAAGGAGAACCTTCTAACACATGTGAACATGTGTGTGTGTGTCGAATAAGACATGAGCTACCAAAAAGTAGGAATTTACTTGTTACCAGCGCATACGCATAGCCTATCTCTATCCCAAGCAAAGCCAATGACCAAATTCCTCTCTTTCTCCTTGTCTGACCTCTAAGGTAGATCGGCAGTCTTCCCTTCTCCTTCCCCACCTATGGCTGTACCTAGACAGGCTGCAGCTCCCACCATCGCATAAAGCCCTGGTGTCACACAGTCTGCTCCAGGCCTGCACCAGTTCCTGAAGATGATCCAGTCATGGTGATGGTAGGCCAACTGTTCCACACCAATTCCAACCATCCGGCCTGCCATGGCTCCTACAGCCATACTGGGGATGAAGAGACCTGAGGGAATCTCAAAGGAGCACACAGAGAAAAGGAAGCCTGAGAAAAGAAAACCCAGTTCACCCAGTCCCAGGCAGAGTGAGAGTCTCCCACCCCCACAACATTTGCATTTGGCTTAGGCCCTCAAGAGGGAGACAGGGCTCATCAAAACAAGGAAGCTGGGGAAAGGTGAGACAAACGATTTGACCCACACAGTCTCTTAAGTGGTGGAGTCCACTGCAACTCAAAAAGAACAGTTTGACACTTTCATTTCCTCTCCTTCAAAGGCCAGCCCCTCTGCCTGCTGTGCATTAAAGAATAAACCTCACTGCAGATAACACTCCAAGCCAGCATCTGCCACCTGAGCCTCTCACCACTTTCTCACCCTCCCCCAAGCTGTGTCAGTCACACTGGCTTTGAAAATTAAATGTCAAAGCCACAGCATGAGAAGGGATGAGAAGGGCCTCCCTTTGCTCCCAGGTAAAATAAACTGAGTGCACTGCATCACCTAACTGTCCTGGATCCTCCAAAAGCTTTTCAAAGACCCAGTGCTCTTTTTCAAAGGGTGATGGCTGGACACCTATCAAGGGGAGAGGAGAAAAGTACCCCTTTCCTGACTTAACTCATTTTCCAAGAAGCTTTCAGAATATTTTCCAGCCATCTCAGGGGCAGCAAGAAAGCCGACTGTGTGACCTAATGGGTGTTGGTAGTGGTGAGTTTCCTATGTTCATGAATGAAAACTTATTTTTGCTTTAGCTGGTGATACGTATGCTTCCGAACTCCCTGACTCCCAAGTTCACTGGGAATCCACAAGCCTGTGGATCTCACAGCAGCTGCTCTTCTCACCACCCCAGCAGCCATCAATCTGAGGACCAACTTAACTTCACTGAGGCAAAGGAGGCAGCCTCTTGTGCAATTTCTAGAGTTCCGAATGATCTTTGAGAAACTGGCTCTTTCTGAATTTCCCTTACTCCGTGGTTATTGAGTCCCCCTTAACTTCAAAGTAGGCCTTTCTTAATAAACACTAAAGGATCCTGGTAGCATCTAGATGAGGGGAAGGTGAAGAATAACTATTAATACAGTATCTTTGGGGGAATGAAAATAGTCTAATCTAAATAAGCAATTGCTACCCTGTATTCATGGATGTAGATAAGCACAATGAACTCTATACTTTAAAATGATAAACTTGGCATGGCCCTAACATCTATAATCTCAGCATTAGAGAGGAAGAGGCTGATCTAAACAGTGAGGCACCATCTCAAGGAGAAAAAGAAAGCAATAATTCCTCCATACCCTGGGAGAAATATATATCTGAGTTGGGTTAAAATAGTACTTCAAACCAAAATGAAAGAACCTGTCTTTTCTCAAAAAATGAAAGCAGGCACTATTATCCACTGCTCTCAAGAACACACAAAAAAAGATACATGCAAACAGCCCATGCCATGAACTTACTTAATTTCAGACAGGAGAACAATAACTCTGTGTCCTTATGATGCTGATATAGTATTCATGTTGCCTGGTACAGATTCTCTGAATGATGGCAGCTTTGCCTGTGTCTCCTCAGAGCCACGTACCCTTCAAGGGCAGCATTTTGTTTTGGGCTCTGTACCCAAAGACCTTGTATCCTTGCTCAAGATACAGATGACTCTCTACCTGCTATCACCCACTTAGTAGCTAAACCTATACTTGTCTAAAACAATGAAATGACTTGATATCCAGCCTTGTATCTCATAAATATCCCACAAGTCATCTATAACTTCTACAACAAGAAAATGGAAATAGCCAGGTGTCTTTAATTGCAGTTCTTGTGAGGCATGAGGTCTCTATATGAGTTTTAGGCTAGTCTGGTCTATATAGCAATTTCTGCTTACACAGAATTACACTGTGAGACTCTGTGTATTTAAAAAAAACATTAATATTAAAAAATGAAAATATAATTTCTACTTCATACGCTTGCTATCCAGAGAATTGTTTCCAATCAATTAAAAGAAAACAAAGCTCATGAGTACACCGAAGAAAGGTCAGCAAATCTCTTTTTCTAATCAAAACTTTATCTGGAGAATAACATGCTGTACCCACAAAAAACATGCCCACTCCCCATTCTTTCTGCTTCACTTACCTTCATGCCAAACGTAAATATAGTAATGACTATTTTGAAGATCAGTGCCAAGGCCAGCTGCCACATGGCTGTGTAAACTCCAACCCCAGCTGGCCGGTCCGGAATGTCATCCACAGGTCGAGTCATGTTGGGGTCATTGATGTAGTCACAGAGCTGAGAAGACTCAAGAGCCCCACAATCATTGAAAAGCTCAGATATGAGCTCACTGGTGCTCTGGCGAGTATAAGGATTGGGATAGGCAATGATGGCGGTGATGGCTGTCACCACAATGACCTCCAACACTGGATACTTCCCCAGCCTGGTGGTTTTCCGCCTCCTACACCAGGCGATGTTGCAGCGTGTGAAGAGGGTTCCCCACAAACCCCCAAAGACTCCGAGCAGGATGAAAGGGAAGAGTTCAGCCATGTACCAAGGTGTATGATACTCTACATAAAAGAGAACCAGGCGACTATTTCCAAAGGGGTTGATGGAGCGCAGTGTGAAGGCAGCCACCAGGGCTGCAAAAAATGACCTCCACAAGGTTTTCAAGGGAAAGTAGTAACTGACCTGGGACAAACAGATAGAAAATCACAGAATGAGCAGAGAAAGGGGCTGCTCAGAGCCTTTCTCTTGGGTTAGCAGCTAACTGCTTGCACTTGGAATAAAAGACACAGTCTAATACGAAAAGTATATTCCACTCGTGCTATGAGTATCAGTTCAGTTGTGACCAAAAAGATACTTAAGAAAATTAATGTCTAAACATAAGCTTGTAAATTCCTGGTACAACTTGGTGGTACATTGTTTATCTAGTGACTGCTTAAGATTCTGGGTCCACTCTCTAGTACTATAAAACTTAATGGAACAAAAGTTAGACATATCTCATCAAAATAGGTTTGTGCTGTGTTTTGAAGAGAAATAAAAGGCTTGGGTATAGCTCAGAGGTATAGCACAGGTTGAGTATGCTCCAAGTCCTGAGCATAAATGAGAAAAATCGATATATGTACTCATAATACTGTTCATGTCACAGAAGTTCTCACAAACACAATCATTCCTAATGTATGAACAACAGAATGGATGGAGAGCTAGAAAATTCTGGCTTACAAGTCAACTCTGACCCAGAAAATATATTTGTATGGCAACAGAGATTTTATATTTAAGAATACTTAGGGTAACAAAAGTAACTACTTATAGCCTGAAATATCCATTCCAAAAACAGCATTGTGTTATACGTAAGAACTAAATGAAGGCGAAATTTCAAAACCCATAAAGTTTTCAGCCACATAGCCACGCCTACTTATGGCTACCGCTGCAAGAACAGTCAAAGGACTGTGGCAAAATGTGTAGCTCATGAAACCTACATAGTTAACTATCTTGATCTTTTCAGAAAAAAGTAATCTTAACCCTTGTTATGATCCCTTAAGTTTCACAACTAAGCTGGAAGCTCAGTTGTCTGTGTTCCCACACTAGAAATCTCTCCAAACATCTTATATTGGCAATTTAGAAAACAGTGCATGAGATCACATTTAACTGCAGAAACAGTGTTCCTTAATTATCTACATTAAGCTTATTCAATACTTCTGTGCTCTATCAGCCAGCCATGCATTTCTGGCTACTCCAAACCATAAGAGCCCATTCTGGCCCCTCTCACCTCCTCTAGACTGAAGAGTACACCTCCTATGGGAGCACCAAAGGCCACAGAGACACCAGCAGCAGCTGCAGCTGAAAGCACCTACAAATCAAGATGTTAAAAGTGAGCATCCTCATAGAAGCATGGGGAGAGAGGCTGGGAGAGGTGGGAACCAGGAAAGGGGATAATATTTTAAATGTAAATACATAACATATCCAATAAAAAGGTAAGCTCTGTGGACTTTAGTATGGGTGGGATGACATAGAGACTCCAAGAATATATGTCCCGTCAGTGGCGGTGGTAGGGAGCTGGCTCACCTCACGCCTCTTGCCTTCATTCTTGCTATACTTGGAGAAAAGGCTGCTGAAGAAGTTGCCACAGCAACATGCCACATGCACCAGTGGCCCCTCTTTCCCAAGGCTCAGGCCAGAGGATACAACCAGCACAAGAGTGACAGTCTTGATTAGAAGAGTCCATTTTCCCAAGTAGCCCCTGATGATAAAGCCACTCAAAATAGTCTTTATCTGCAGCAGAAGACAGAAAGTGAGCAAGAATGAACTACACTGCTCTAGGGCTGGAAAAAATTGCAGTGGCTCTGAACAAGACTCCCTAAATCACAGGGATGGAACGCTATTTCACTTCCTGATTCGACTAGAATTTTGTACCAGTAAATGTTTGTGTCTTATCACAGCAGTCCTGTTATCGAGCCATGGAGACACAAACCTCCAGTGGACACCTGAAACACAGATTGTGTCAAACTGTATATGCATTATATTAAAGTTTAATGTATAAATTAAACCCATTAAGAAATTAACACTAGTAAATAACAAAATAAAACAATTTTAAGAACCAAGATGTGTTTTATGCTTATTTGTTTTTCCAACTAACATTAATGCCTTTTTTCATTTTAATTAGACACACAAAATTTTTGTAATTTGGAGTGTACATTGAAATTACCACAAATTGATTTTTTTTAGATAGAAGTCTCACCCTTACTGGCCTGGAACTCAGTCTCACTACATAGATTAGGCTAGCCTTGAACTTAAAGAAGGTATGTACCACCATGCCCAGGCACTGATAGACTTTTTTTTTTTCAAAAAATAAATATTTTTAGCATACAAAATAATGGACTTCACTATGATATTTCCATGTGTGTAGGTTGTATACTTTGTTCCTGTTGTCTCATATTTTAAAATCTTTGAGTACAGAGAGGGCTACTATCTTGCTCCTTCGCAGACTCGCTTCCTTTTCTCTATGCCAAAAACTGTTTGATTCCTACAAGAGCATTTAAATACTGGCCTAGAATTCAACTGGATGCCAGTATCTATGATGGACTTTGTATACTGAAGTCCACTTCCCCGAGTAGTTCAGTACTTTTCGACCTCTAACCTCCACCACAATGGCCTAAGAAGAGTGAATGTTTAGCACAGTTAGCAACTTCCAAACCTCTGATTAGTTCATAAAATACTAGGTCAGTTAATCAAATTCCTACCCAGTTTTCCCAATTGTATACTATGTTATGGGATAATGTTTTCCTTTGTCAGTGTCATTCACATAACATAAAATGTCTTCTTGTGGACTCTGCCAAGTAAAACAACTTCTCAAACAGCAAACATAATGCTTCTCAACATCATCAGAATCACTTGGAGAACTAGAAAATATTAAGGAGTAGTTCGATGCAGAGGTCTAATCAAGAACTAACTTTCCCAACAGAGATCCAATGTAATTGCCCTGAGATGTAGCCAAGGCAAAGGGAATTTTATAGCCAGATGATTCTAAAATGTTCTGCTCCTGGAAAGAGTAACAAAAACCCCTAACTTCTCGTTCTTTAAGGGTCATGTTTTTTCAGTGCCTCCTTGTACTGTTTATCCTGTCAATGTTGTTGATTTGGGGAGGTTATTAGTGGACTAATCCTCAAATTTTAAAGGGCTGTGTACAGAACTTATTTTTTTTATCTAAGGATGATGATAGAGACCTCTTGTCTTTTAACAAGATAAGGTTAAGGCAGGGTCGAATTATTTAGGCCAAACTGACCTGATTCTCCTGCCTCCACCTCACAAGTGCTGAGATTACAGGTTGGCACCAGGGTCACTCAGACATTAGTCTCTCATTTCTCAATTTGAAGAGGAAAGGGAAAAGACGAGGAGAATAGAAATGGAGAGGGAGATGGAGGGGAGGAGGTATACACATACAAACACACACACACACACACACATACACACACACACACAGAGAGAGAGAGAGAGAGAGAGAGACAGAGACAGAGACAGAGAGAGACAGAAAGAGACAGAGACACAAAAAGAGACAGAGACAAAGACAGAAACAGAAAGACAGAGAAAAATCCCCAAAATATCTGAGTTCCTTCTCACAGAACATATGAGAGAACTTGGAGCTAAAGTCAAACAGTACTTCTTGAACTAGTATTTATTAAGTGGTGATTAATCGGTATTTAGTGGTAGTTGCCCTAATTGAGCCTGTAATCTGGGACTCTCAGACCCCTGGATAGAAGAGATGTCTGATTATGCCTGCCCCAATCTAGCTCTTTTGTGTTGCCTCAAATAAAAATATCTGTATTTTTTGTCAGTTAGTTAATATGGATTTGTACCCCAGGGTACATTATAAAAGCATAATACCACTTAGAAAGTCACAAGCATCCAAATTACCCGAGCCTTTGCCAGCAATGGCATGTGGTGAATTGAACAAAGTAATTGGTATTTTATAATCCTCTAAAATGATTTTCTAAAATTGTCATGATCAAATTAGGCAAACTCATTCCCAGAAGATGCACAAATCTAATTACTTCAATTTGAATTGATAGAGACTGAAGCAAGCAGGACTTCAGTGAGATGTGTTGTAGAGACTCTTAGTAGGTGGTGTTACCCTTAAAAACAATATTCTTTCTGATCAATAAACGTTTGTATGAATGCTCATATTTTGTAAAGAACAGAAATCAGTAAAGAACAAGTTTTGAGAGGATGCAATTTCTTGCCCCGTTGTTGTCAACACTTGTGGCTTTTGGAATTGAGAACTTAAAGAGGAATGTAGGTCTCTCCAAACTCTGACATCCAAGAAACTATGAGTGTTCCTTTTTATGTTATTTGTGTGTATATGTGGTATGCAGGTGCATTCACACAGGTGAATGCATCCATGTAAGTACATACAGAGACTAAGGGAGGATGCTAGGTACCTCCTCTGTCATTCTCTATTTAGTCTTTGAGACAAGATCTCTCACTAAACATGAAGCTTAGTTTACCTGTCTCAGGTAGACTGGCGGGTCAGTGAGTTCCTAGGATCTGCCCATCTTCATTCCATAACGCTGGTGCTATAGGAACGTGGAGCCATGCTTAACTTTTACTTGGTGCTGAATATTCAAATTCAAGCCTTCATGTTTGCATAATAAGCACTCTTACTAACTGAGACATTTCCTTTGCTGAAGTGTTCATCTTCAAAAGTGCTTGACAGAACTTACAGAGTGCATTTATTACACAGGAAAAAAAAAAACAATCTCCAAATTAGCATTTTAAAATTCTTTACACTGGGTATGGTGATGCACATCTGCATTTTCAAATTTTGATAGTGGGTGACGCAGGTCTGTGATCTCAGGCAGGACTCAGAAGAAACAAGTACAATGACTGATGTAGTTCAAGGTCAGCTTGTGCTGGATTGTAATTCCTCACAGAGCTCAATAGTGAGAACCTACCTTAAAATGTTTTGAAAATGAATTTTGCCTTAAATGATCAGAATATTATGGAAGAAAATTCTTAGGAGGATGAGCAATTTTGAAAACCTGCTTTGATCTAGTTTGTAGCTCAACAGCAGAGCACATATTCACATTGTTTTATGATGCTGAGGATGAGCCTGGAGAGTGCTCTGATGTTGAGCTACAAATATAACATACTCTACTAGATCACATGACTCTAGTAAGACATGGTAGCTTTTCTAAGCATCTTAGCCCATACCTTTGCTAATGTGAGGTAGCATGGCTCCAACTCCTACTTTAAGTTAATCTTTACTGTAATCTGGCTTTTGCCAGAGATACCCAAGTCCAGATTAAGGGCTTTGATTTGGCCCACCATAAAATGTACCCCATCTATGAACTGCTGGAGCATGTGAAGAAGCCAGTCTGGCAGATTCAAAGCTATAGTATCTCCACAACATAGGGGAAAAGAAGAATACCCTACAGGAGTCCCAGTGACGATACAGTAGTAATAGTGTAGTGCCAGAGACCTAGAACCAGAGCAATGACTCATTTCAGTGAACATCTACAAATAAAACTGTTTGGACAAAGGGTATACTGTGGGGCACACTGTGACACACACTACAGCTTCCTCAGCAGTTTTGCTTTAAAAACTGGCTTTGTTTTCTTTTGGGCAGGAGGTTGCAAGGGCAGAGATCAAATATGGAGGGATGGGGAAGTGAGTGGGATTTGGGTACATGATGTGAAATTCCCAAAGAATCAATAAAAAGGGCTTTATAAATAATTGTACTTGGCTAAAATGTGTTAAAATGGCAAGCAGCCCACATGTCTTTTACCCAGTAGATAGCTTTGAAAATTCTGTTTCAAAAAGCTGTTTGCCTCCTCATCAGAACCTTCCCTCTTCTCCCTCCACTTCCAATCATCCAATTACATTTCCTGATTAAAGTTAGCACATAGGTTGTTTATTTGAGGCTGCTATATAAATAGAATCATACTTAAGGTATCAGTCCACTTTTTGCATTCCACACTTGACATCACTGTTATGAGTATCATCTTCGTCACATGCCATTTTGTCACATGAGAAACTTGAATGTGCAACTACCAACAATAACGATGTCAACCTTAGAGTCAGTCACATCCATCTCTCAGCAAGTAAAAGCACTTGTGACTCAAGCCTAATGACCTGAGTTCTATCACCAGCACCCAAAGGAAGGTTGAATTAGAAAACTAAGTTCACATAGTTGTCCTCTGACCTCCACTTGTACACACTGGCATGTATAGAGCCTCCCACCCCCATGTACATAACACTGCACATACACAAAGTAATAAAGACTACTTTTAAAAGATATTCACATTGGAGCAAAAAAAAAGTTACAACTTTCTACACTACAAGATCGCCAGCAGAATTACTCATCTCTGGTTCTTGGAAAGGGGACAAGGAATGATCCAGTGTGCAAATTATTGCTGTTTTAGTATCAATAATGACCATCTTCCTGTTTGGGGAAAAGCTTGAGTAAAAGCATGCTTACTAGGAGGGCAGTAAGATCATAAACTCAGACAATAATTACCTATTCTTTTTATTTTCAGAGTCCCTTAGACTTTGACTATCAAATCAAACAGCTGGATCTGCGATAACACTTGCTCTGAAGATGCATAATGGCCACCCATGCTATTCCTTCATCAGAGAAGAATTTAAGCATAATGCAAACTTTATGAATACTCATGGATAGTTTCCCCAAGGAAAAATACAAGGTGAATTTAGAAAAGCGCCTTTAGTTGAACTGACTTATGTGGGAAAACATAAAATGTTCATTTTAATATGTCTCTAATGCCTACCATCTCATACCTCTGCCAGGGTACCATGGCTGCCTATACCTGCTGTGACCACTTTCTGTTGATTTTGGATCTTACCCCACCTTAGTCCTTTCAAGATGAAATTCCTTTAAGCCTCAACTTTGCACAAGCAAACACCAAGGTTTTTCACCAATGAAATATTTATTTCATTGCCATATTTACTTAGGTAGAGGACATTTAAGATGTGTGACACTGTGATACTATTCTTTGCAGGTTTCTCAATTCCTCTGTGCCAGTGTTTTAAGTGTGATAACCCCACTCTGAACCAGTTTTAGTGTGCCATTTTGCATAATGCCATGTGCTTTCAAAGTAAACAGTTTCTTAGAGTAGAATTGGCTATACAGAGGAAACAGAATGCCATGGTGGTTTGATAAAGAATGGTGCTCTCTATAGGCTCATTGGTTTGAATGCTTAGTCATCAGGGAGTGGAACTACTTAGAAGGAATTAGGAGGTGTGGCCTTGTTGGAGGAATTATGTCACTGGGGATGGACTTTGAGGTTTCAGAAGCCTAAGCCAGGCCTAGTAGATCTTGCTCTTCTGGATGTAGAACTTTCAAGTACTTCAACAACCTGCACACCACCATGCCTCCTGCCATGATGAAAATGCACTAAACCTGCCAAAATGTATACAAGCCTCCAATTATGTAATATATGTCAGAGTAACCTGCCAAAAAAATTCAGTACGACACCACAATATATATTTTTCTCACTTTTGTGAAGCAAGTCTATATTGAACTTTACAGTACATCTTCTTCATAATCTTCTACATCTTTGTGTGAACTGTTTAGACAAACATCAGTGTGGGAAGGGACAGCAAAGGGGAAACTAGACTGTGAATGTAGTTAAGTTTGGAGACTGTTACCCTAGCATTTGCAAAGCTATGCATTCAATCCCCAGCAACACATAAAGCCGGCCTGGTAGTGCACGTTTGCAATCCCAGTACCCAAGAAATTGAAGCAGGAGGATAAGTAATTCAATATCATTTTTGGCTACACAGTAAGTTTAAGGACAGCCTGGGATACATGAAACACTGTATCCAAAAATAAATGAACACAATTTTAAAAGCAAGAGGCAAGACAACCCTACTTTCAACATACAACCCTCCTTTCAGACTTACTCTTTCCATTTCTATTCAAGGGACGATGGAAATGCACAGTCTAGAGTTGGCATGTAAGGCAGTTTATGATTTTCTGATTACCAGTTTGCCTGAGATTTTTTTAGGACTCAGCTCTATTACCATCATTCTACCCGGCAGATTCTCCCAGGCTTCAAGGTTGGTTTCAGTGAATGATAGGGTCATTTTCTTGATACATTGGTTACATGAAATTGCTTTTAAAAAACTATGTACAAGAACCATACTGTCACTGGCATATTCCCAGTGTCCAGTATAAAAGCAGAATTCTTGTTTCTAAAGAGTCTTATTACCCTGTCACCATAAAAGAAAAATGTGGCAGAAGCTTCTGAACACCAGTGAATGTTCCCAGTGATACTCCTCCACTATTGTCTGGTTTTTCACATTACATCATAGAGTTACTACTGTAGCACATTTATGTGGATGCTTCATGAACTCAGTTTCTTCAGGCTTTAAGAGTTTATCTTGGCTGACAAGGAAGAGGTCTAATCATTTGAGAAGCTACAGATCAAATCTGATGAATACAGTACTCATTGTGAAGCCACACTGCTAAGTTCAACTCACAGTTTGCCAGCTTAGAGTCTTCTGTGATTTAACTGAACTGGTTTATATTTTAGTTTCCTTAACTACTAATTGAACCTAAAGGGTTTATCTACTAGGCTTATTATGGGGATTAGAGTTGGTACACAGTACTTCATCCACAGCTTACCTCAGGTATGCCAGAGCCACAGGCATATGGTGCAAAGACACGTACGAGGGAGACAGCCAGAAATGCAAACAGCAATGCCCATAGAATGTACATTAAGTAATTCAGAATGTAAGCACTGGCACCCTAGAGATCAGACACAAAACAAAGAAGTATTGAGCCATAGCAAACCTGAACAGTATACCCAACCCCACCATCTCCATCAGAGAAAGTGAAGCTGTGATAGGCTTTCATCCCAGGCATGCAAAAATAAAAGAATCAGTTGTTGCTAGTGCTACAGTCACTACACTACACAAAACAGCATCAGATGTTTTTCCAGGAGCTATTTACACAAACCTTCCAGTGGATGACATCTCAGTAGTAATGGAAAGCACGGATGATTCTGGGTTGTAATCACCACTTGTATGGTAGTTAATAAAAGGTGTGGTGCAGAAAACTCTGCCTGTGAGACTCTTCATGATTTGTTTTGTCTTGTCTGTGGTGGGATGGCCTCTCTTAGCTTTCATTATGGCCACACCCAGACCACAGTGAATAAGTGTCAGTACTGTGTTTAAGAAGGCTGCTTCTCTAAGTGTGGTCCATGGACCAACAACATCAGTATCACCTGGGAGCTTGGCAGAAACATAACCTGTGGGCCCCACCCTAGGGCTGCCAAATCAGATACTTCACACAGGCACATAGCCCAGTGTATTTTAACAAGCCTCTCGAAGATTCTGGCAAGTGCTAACATTTGACAGACACTCACAGAAGAGAGCTATTCATGCATCCTTTACAGAAGAATGTATTGGACTATTTGCTCCAAAGTAGCTGGTGGGAGGATATTTTTCTTTCTGAAACAAACATAGTCTCGGCCCTTTTTCCTTTCTCAAGTTTTCAGCTTCTTTTCGCCATCTGGATTATTCAAGTGAGAGCAAAGGAAATTGAGATCACCTCCCTACCTGTCAGGCCATGACCAGGGCCACATGTGTGCCTACTAAATATAAGGACACGTTCCTGGAGACTGCAGTGCAAGCACATATTTCACACGCTATGTGGTGAGAAATCAGCCCAAAGAATACCTTTCAGCCACTTAAATAAGTACTTTTTGGAGGCTAAAAATAACTTCCCACTCTTCTAAAGAGTAATTCTTTGAAACAAAAAATAAATCTTACAACCAGTTGAAGATAGGCACCTCTGTTTCCCCTGGAACACATACTGCAAGTAGGAGAAAAGATGGCAGCCAGCCAGTCGCATCTGCCAACACCCATCTACCCAAGTAAAGAATTTCTTTTTGGACATAGTGGTGAGAATTGAGAATGTGTGAGATTTCAAGATCTCTCTCTATTTCTGAGATGTGAAAGAAGAGGTAAAATGACAAAGTGTGCGCCAAATGTCTTCCATTTCAGTGGTGAAAATCAGTCAAAAGAAACAAGGAATGAAGGAGAAGTTCAAATAGATCACAAATATCCTCTAAGAATACTGTAGCTGTAACTGTCTTCCCAGTACCCCTAATGTGAAGCTTGATACCTAGCTTCCCTCAGCTCACTTTCTGATCCTTCAGTGACCCTTCTCCTCCATATTTTGAGTCAGACCCTCACTATGTAGACCAGGATGGTCTCAAACTCATAGAGATCCACCTGCCTCTGCCTCTGTCTCCCTCCTGAGTACTGGGATTTAAAGGGATTTATCACCACACCTGGCTCATTAGTGACTTGTGGATTCATTTGGATGCTAACCTTTCCCTGATCTAAGATACTGAAGGTAAGTACTAGATCTATAGCTCACTCATGCCCGAGACATGCTTTTCACAGAAGCATCCCCTGATTAGATCAGAAGAAAATAATTGATGGGCTGTCATAGAAACCACTGTGAGAAACCTCTCTTCAAACTAAGATAGTTACAATGAGAACAGGTACTAGCAAGTGATTGAAAGAAGGTAGGCATATCACGCTCCTCATATACTGCTCATAGGAATGCACAACAGTATATCCAATTTGAAAACATCCTATTAAACTTTCAGTGGTTAACTCTAGAGGTCAATTCTCACCCTAAATCCAAGAGAAATGAAATATATGCCCCCACCTTGAATGCAGATGCTCATGGTGACATCTTTCAGGCCAAAAAGAAGCAACACATGTTCATCAAATACTATCCAGCCTATGCATGCAAGAGAGTATCATAGAGCAATGAAAAGAAAGGAAATGCTTACTTATGCTGTTACGTGAGGAAACTTAGAAAATAATATGTTAAGTGATAAAAATAATCCACGCTGTACATGGGCTCATTTAACTGAACTACCTATAAGGGAAATCTATAGAGGCAGAAAAAACATCAGCAGTTGTTGCTTGTGGCTATCAATCAGTGAGTCCTGGATTAGTTCAGACAGGTTTGTTGTTTTTTGTTTGTTTTGTTTTGTTTGTTTTTCATTGTTATTGTGGGGGGTTTTTGATGGAGGAGGGTTATGCATGAAAATATTCTAAAATCACGTGATCATTACATCGTTCTGTGACTGTGACAAAAGCCACTGAATTCTACTTTCTGTGGCAGAATCTCATCAACTGTAAACTGGTTCCCTGAAACAGATAATATCTTTTCTTCTACCTTGAAACATGAAAATCAACTCCATTTCTTTGGATAAGAAAAAGGGAAATGCACCAGCAGTGATGGCCCCATGCCTAAAATCCCAGAACTTGGGAAGCAGAAGCCGAAGAATTACTGTGAGTTTCGGGCCAGAGTGGGCTATAGCCTATAGGGTGAGACCATGTCTGAAAAAAAATTAGAAAGGAGAGAGGGGAATAGGGAAAGAGGGAAAAGTCCGATAAAGTAAGGGGGAGGAAAAGGGTTTCATGGAATATACCTATAACATTCATGAAAGTGAGCAAGAGTTTTTCACATGGATTCTGAGCAGTGGCAGAGCGCGATGAAAGCAAGTGGAAACACTATTAGGTGAGAGATTATTATCTGAAGGTGAAATCATGAGTGTGAAGAAACTGGGGATGATGATGGTCCTCAGGCAGGATACTGCACGGATAATAACATACCTCTGACTGGCTCAGAAGAAGCTCTGACCACTTCTGCCACAAGGGACACTTGTCTCTGTCCTCAAAGGTCGTCTCGTTGGAGGTCCAGCAACATTGCTCATGGCTGTACCAGAATGCAGACAGACAGACCCCCTCCTTGAGGTCCGTCATCCAGTCAACGGCAAGATCAATGACTCCAGCCAAGGTACCTAGGAAAAGAATGAATAGTGGAGAACTGCCACATGGGGAGGAGATGATACTCTCAAAGCTGAAGACACATCCATGACATGATACTGCCACTTAATCCAACAGCTGCTTTCATTTACCTAGAAGTCATCTGAGAACTTGGTATAAGCCTGGCAGTGGGAAGCTCAAAGAACCACAAAGGCCTTAGCAGGGCTCACATCAGGTAGGAAAGCTATGTGAGGGCAGACAGAAGTTCAAGATTTACTCATCTCTTTCCAAGGTTTTTAAGTTGCCAATATTCATCTTGAAAAATTATCTTCAGGTTAGCAAGATAGTTCCGAAATAGGATTGCTTCTATGCAAGCATGAGGAACTAAGTTCATATCCCAGCACTTACATAAAACCTGTGTATGACCATGTGTGCCTAAGCCTCCAGTGTTGAGGGAGGGAAGCAACTAGAAGATACTGGATGTATACTGGACTGGCAGCCCAGCCAAAAACCAAAACCAAGCAACCAAAGAAACAAAAACAAGCAGAGCTTTATGTGCTGTGAGAGATCCTGTCTGGAGGGACTATGGTAGAAATAAACACAGGAAGAGATCCTTATCTGACCTCCAAATATGTGTATACAGGTAAATGCACCCACACACATACACACCACACACATATAATACACATCACATGCACTAGATACACAAGCAAATAAACAGCTCTTCCCTCCGATGGTTCCTTCTCACCAATATTTAAGTCACACCTAGTCCACATTCCCCTCCTGACACTGTCCTCCATATTCCTTTCTCTCCACTTCCCCTCAGTCCAGTTCATTGCTTTCTTCCACTAGGAATGCAGTAGCCCGTACCAAGTCCTTATTTCCCAGAACAGGCCATGCAACATACAACCAAAATGCCTACTTCCTTTGTGCGAGTGAAACTTTATCTCGGCATAGCCACACTAGCAGGGAGACTGTGGCTATTCTCCCTGCTAAAGAGGCAGAGTTGAACAGCATAGACAGAAACTACACAGATCTGAAAACCCTTATTTTTCTAGCCATTGATAGAAAAGAAGGTTGCCAATCCTAGATGTAACCTTCGTGACAACACTTGAAACTGCTGAGCACTCCATTTGTCCACAGACTTATCCTCTCATGGCTTCTACAATATTTAATCTCTCCTGTTTCCTCCTCACAATCAGACTTCCTGTCTCTCTTGATCTTTCCTACTCCTCCACCCAGCTTTATAAAGAGGATATTTCCTCAAAGCTTGTTCCTAAATTCTTTTCTTCTTCTATACCATGCTTTCTTTCCTGACAGTCTTATTTGTATCCACCTTGCTACTGAGCTCTAAAGGTACACTGTGACCCACAGAATCCTGCCCTCAGTATCAGAGAGAGAGAGAGAGAGAGAGAGAGAGAGAGAGACAGAGACAGAGACAGAGACAGAGAGGGGGATAGAGTGTGTGTGTGTGTGTGTGTGTGTGTGTGTGTGTGTGTGTGTGTGTGTGTGTGTGTTTCCACTAGTGGGGAAAGGGTTTTGTCATCTAGTTTTTGTACCACAATTAGTGTCAGGCCAGACATCTGGACCTGAGTCCACTTCAAAAGACACACATATTGTACAACTTCATTTATATGGGAAGTTAAGAACAGACAACATGGAAAGGAAATAGACTGGCAAAGGTTCAGATTTTTCCATAGCTAAAAATACAAATGATATTAAGGTAAAAATGATAGAAATGTTCTAAAATTGGTCATGATGATAATTGCACTGACTCTCTAAATGTACTAAATGTACACTTTAAATGGGTTAATTGTGTAATATGTGTAGTATAATACATCTAAGCTATTTTATACACACACACACACACACACACACACAAACACACACAGAGAGAGGAGGGGGGTTGAGGAAGAAGTTCAAGGAAAGAAAGATGTGTTTTTTAGAGAAGTGATCAAACAAATTTCAAGTGGAAAGTGACATTTAAACAAGATTTGATGATCACCCTCAAAGCCATCATTTTTTAACTGTTCAGTCACATTAGTCTTCCTCCTCTGCCTACACCCTTTGTTTTGTGAGCCATGTTGGCTTTAATCTGTGGTGCAACAGCGCCCCTTTGTGGTAACTTCTGATAAATTAGTTATTCAGAGGATATGTGTGTTTCCTTATGAGGAACCAAGGACAGGAAGTTGGGCATCTGAGCCCTTCCACCATCAGAGCCACAGGAAAATGATACTACCTTCTAGATCTCCCTCCAATATTCATCCAAATCCAAAGGACAAAGGAGGGGCCTGTCTCCAAAGCCTCTTTTTTCTGCACCTTCCCACATTTCTACTGTGTCCACAGAACCAGTTGCACATTGGTATCATGAAGGAAAAAGAGAAGGTCTTTACCCAGCATCAGGGTGTTTTATCCAGGAAGGCTATTTAATAGAAATCTTCATAACCTCCTAAAAAGAAATTAAGTTCAGCCAATAACTGCCATGAAGAGCCAAGGATCTATCTCCACAAAATGGCACTGAGATTATGACAGCAGAAAACAAAAAGCCTCTAAGAGCCAGAACAGTGTGTAGTCTAGATGCAACTATCCTGGAATCACCTTACATTCTGTGGGTGGAGACCATTACTTTGAAAGTCTTGGCATGTTTAATGACGAATTTCCAGGCTTTCTAGCAATAGGAAAAGCACATGTGGTGCTTGATGCTTGCAGATTATAAAGCTTCTGTATTTTGTAACCACACACATAGCCAGGTATAACAGAATATAAACTGTGTGCTTTCTGTAAAAAATTCAGGGTGGTCATAAACCTGTTCAGGATATGGACAAGGTCAAGCAACACTGTTAATTACAACTCTTCAGAAGCCCACACTTGTTTTGTGTGCCTTCTTTGCTTTGGTCTTTGGTGTCACAGTTGAGATTGGGCCCTTGCCTTAGTCTCAGTGGTTCAAGAAGTGAATACCTTTCATTGTGTACTGGCTGGTTTTATGTCAACTTGACACAAGCTGGAGGTATCACAGAGAAAGGCGCCTCAGTTGAGGAAAGGCCTCCATGAGATTCAGCTGTAAGGCATTTTCTCAACTAGTGATAGGGGGGGGGAGGGCCCAGCCCATTGTGGGTGGTGCCATCCCTGGGTTGGTAGACCTGGGTTCTATAAGAAAGCAAGCTGAGCAAGCCAGAGGAAGCAAGCCAGTAAGTAACATCCCTCCATGGCCTCTGCATCAGCTCCTGCTTCCTGACCTGCTTGAGTTCCAGTCCTGACTTCCTCTGGTGATGAACAGCGATATGGAAGTGTAAGCTGAATAAGTCCTTTTCTCCCCAACTTTCTCCTTGGTCATGATGTTTTGTGCATAGAATAGAAACTCTGACTTAAGACACATTAAAATGAAAAATGAATATTCCACAGTTTCATTGTCTCCCAAAAGGTATGGAGTTTGGGGCCACTGGAAACACCACACACATACCTGCCAGCAGCCCGATGAGGAGCATCACCACCCATCCTGACCATGCGTCCAACAGGCTCTTGATGAACTCCCAAATTGACTCCTTACTTTTGCTGGTTATCTGACAATCAAGGACAGACAGCAACTGATCAGAACACATTTTCCAGCTCATGCTTCTGAAGTCAAAGTAGATTCCTCAAGAAACAAAGGGACTGAGAAGATGAATATAATGAAGCCACTAAATTCCCAGTCACACTGTTCATGCAGCAATACAGCACAATGATCAAATGGCCTTTCTAGTTCATGGGGTTATAAGGATGCAACACAGGATCAGTTTTCCCCTCACATGGATGTTAGATCATCAAAGAGCAAATCGGATTCAGCACGGACTTTATTTAAGAGTCTAAACTCTTAGAGACCATTACGGCATCTTTATATCATGCCTCTTTCCCTCCCCATTCTGGGGAAACCCTACACTCCTCCTCTGACATCATCACACCCACCTTTCTTTGGTTCCCTATTTCATCTCTGTCTGACTCTGACTCCCACCTGCCTCCCTCTGTACCCGGAATATGTACCCTGACTTTTCTAAGAACCTGCTTCCATCCCTATTCTCATTTTAAGTGCCCAGGTCACCTTGTCAGTGTCTCAAGCTTCACCAGACATTTGCATGCTAGGAGTCTCTCACTCTCCAAGGTGAGCCCTACCTGCATGCTGAGCTATGCAGTATGCTGTATCCCATCACCTGCTGCAAGACAGTCCCCACTCCCCTTCCTACTCATTAGCAAAAGCATCACATTGTCTGACAAGAGCTTACTGTTTTGTGACTCTACCCCCTCCTGTAAAGCTCCCCATGGCTTGACCCTGATCCCATCTCCATTCTTTTTATAGCAAGAACTCCTTCTTCCTCTTGACCATGCTTCCAAGGTTCCTATTTTTTTTCTCTCTGCAGCAAATATTTACAGTCCTCTGTGGCCATCACCATGTCTTCCCTAGGGCCCACTTATTCATTCCTAACATGGTCCCATAGCCCATTCTTCTAGGATTATCTCCATTCATCTTTTCCTGAGAAGCCTTCAACAAACCCAGAACTCTCCAGATTATTTCATGCCTCTGTGACTTTATAAAATCCCACTCCTGATATTTAGGAACTTCTCCCCATCTCTGATGTCCAACCTCTTGGTCACACCCTTTCTGAAAAAGTCTCCTTTAGTCATTCTTTCTAAATAAGCCCATGGCCTTTGTTATAGAACTGCATTTTGTCCCATCCCAGTATACTGAATGCCAGCTAGATGTATGGCAGCACAGTGACACTCTAGCTTTCCCCCCACACACATCTCAACATAATATAACAAGCATTCAATATAACACACACTTGAAAATAATCACCTCTATCTTCAAGGATATGAGAATGAGCCCTCCCACAAAAAAAAAAAAAAAAAAAAAAAAAAAACAGCAGCTTCAAACTCAAGTCTCATGAAGGTGTCAGGGGCAAGATGTAGTTGAAACATTTCTGGCTCTGGGGTCCCCTTGTTGCTTGCACTGGTCATATTTCTACTCAGGGTACCTGCTATTGTCTCTGCTTCCCTACTAGCTCTTCCCCTCTGTGCAACCAATTTGCCATACATAGCCTCAGGCTCAGATCCTAACCTAAAGATGGAAGCCTTGTGGAACTATTGGTAACGAGCCCTTTAGCATAGTACCACCTACCTTTCTATGTCTGTCAGTGTCCCGGGACTTTTCCCTCAGCCAGTCTATGGTGTGGAAGTCTTCATAGGTCCCCACATCAGGGAAGGGCTCATCAAGGAAGTCCATTAGGTTCCCAGAGGCACTCATGGCTCCTGCACTGACCGTGCTAGTTACTCCTGGAAGAGAAGTCCACCTGTTAAAAATGCAAACAGGGCTCGAGTATAGCTCAGGACAGAGTGTCTGCATAGCATGCATGAAGGGCTTCAATTCCCAGCTCCAAAAAGAAACAAAGTAAGCATGACCACAACAAGGTTATGGCAGCATAATCCAAGAAGTCTCTTCTTTACTTTAATCTCCCTCCCTCCCTCCCTCACTCACTCACTCCCTCCCTCCCTCCCTCCCTCCCTCTCTCTCCCCACCTTTCCTTCCCACTGTATTTGGGCATGTGCGTGGGCTTGTGCACGTTCGTGTGGGGGGGTGTGGGGGTGTGAATCTTTTACATGTTAGGCAAGTGTTCTACCACTGATTCCTTTTATGTGTTTGTTTGAAGACAGAGTCCCATTTAGCTCAGACTGGCCTTGAACTCTTTATGTCCCAGAGAAGTACTGGGACTCCTGATCCTCTTACTTCTGCCTTTTGGGCACTAGGATAACAAGCATATACCATCATTCCCTGCTTCAACTTTTTTTTTTACATAACTAAAAATATTATTTCCACACCAGTATCTTTGCTGTATGGAATATGTTCTCACTTCACCCTTATTATTCTCCAGTTATCTGTTGCAAAGTCATCTTAAAAGGTGAATGAGGAAGTACCAAATAACTGCCCTCAAAAGAATCCTGCAAGCGTTTCTCACAACTCCTTTATCAACGTATCAACATGCCATCGTTATAAAGACATATTATTTCATATACTTACTCAGTACACCTGAACACAGCCAGATGCACCACTGCTGAGGCCTGATCAAAATGTCTTTATCAGGCATATTTTCTCCACAAAACACATCCCAAACAATGCTCTAGCACATAGGAACATAGCTAGTACGATAGTGCAGTATTTCAAGGACACTTTAAACCACCAAACTACCAACAAAAGGAGCATCAGTTTGTTTCGAACATGGAACATAATAAAACAGGAAAAGGCCACTTGCTGTCAATATGACTAAGGAAACACGAAAGTTGGTTATTGTCTGTGACCACGGCTGGCAGATGTGCTTCTGTTGACTGGAACTTTTCACCATTCTACACAATTGCCAAGACTGAATTTAAAGCACCACTACTAACTTGGTGCTATAGTTTGGTTCTTAGATGTCCTTTAAAAGTCCTTGTATTGCATACTTTATCCTCAAGGTGGCGCTATTGACAGGTATTGAAATCTTGAAGCAGTGGAGCTGAGAGGAGGGATGGGGAGTGGTGATAATGTGTGTGCCCACAAAGAGGAGTTTGGGGACCGCAGTTCCTTCTCTTCGCTCCCCTCTCATGTACTGGCCATGAAAAGTCTGTTCCACTACAAAATTGTGCCATAACATAAACTCATACACTGTCAGCAGAAACCCAAAACAAGGTGGCTAACTGATCACAAATTTGAAACCTTGAAAACCATCAACTCAATGAGCCTTTCTTCTTTTTAAGTTGACTACATCGGATATTTTGTTAATGTGGCTAAGCTGAAGTGAATGTATGGTGGCAAATTTCAGGGAATAGGCAAATTTGCAAATACAGTTCCCAAATAAGTATGAGTTACTTTCTTCCCCTCTTCTACAAAATAACAGAGACAGACTGGCAAATAATAGTAACCAAAATCATTGGTTCTCCCCATAGACAAAAGAAGTAATCAGCCTCTATGGTTGTCATCAGAGGCAATCAAATGTATAACAGAGCAAGCCTTTCATTCACTTCACACATGACAAGGCAATCAGTAGGTGGCAGCATCCCTCTTCAACAGGAGGGCCACCCCAGATACCAACAATGCTATAGGACAGACCACTATCAGCCAAGAACTGTTCCCAGGCCCCTGGGCAAGTAGCTCTGGGACCAGATACCCACTTTAAGTCTTTATTAAAACACAGTCAAAACAGGTCCTGCTGCTGGGGCAATAAAAGACTTGAATGTCTTAGATAACAATTCCATTACAAATGTTCAGGCTCCCCAGGCCTGGAATCTAGTCTATCATAAACCTCCCATGTTCTGCCACCCTCGGAGCTTCATTTGCAGATCACATCGAGACCAATTTGAGGCACAAAAGAATTTTGTCACAGGACTTGTACAAAGATAAGAGCCTGGAATATGCATCAAATAAAATTTACTTTGGCAAAAAGTATGGAAATTTGAATGCTTGGATGAAGACCACAAAGTCTTGAAATCAATGATTAAAATACTGAAGGTGGTTATGAAAATATTTGATGCAGTCCTCTCTCATTGCTGTACATATTAATGTATTTTGAGGACTCAACCATGTCCTGATGAAACTGCACTTTAATCAGCTAGAAACGTCATTATCAACAAAATGGGGTAATGACCTTACAAACAATAAAATGGCCACAGTGATTGATTTATTGACCGTCTGTGCAACTCAGCTGCTTTAAACCTTTCTCAAAGTTTTATTTCTGAGCTGTGCCAAGTTGAAAACTACTCCTGCTGATGAGTACCCAGGGAAGAATCATGCTGCATAAGTCAGTAGCAACCAATAACATAACCAGGACTATGAAGGAGTGAATAAAATTAGAAAACAGGGAATGCATTCTATTTTTTTTCAAAACAAGATGGTCAGAATTTCTTGTTATATCTCTGACAATGAAAAAAAAAAGATGACAGTCTGTAAACACACAGTAAGATGTCTCATCAGAAAACAAGCACAAAACAAACAAAAAAACTTCAGTTGGTGAAAGAATTGCAGAGATTTGACCTGCTATGAAAGAAAGTCAGTGCCAGACAGAGTGGCTGGTGCTTCTAATCCCAGCACTTGGAACATGAGGCTGAAAGACTGTCCTGAGTTCAAGATCAGACTGATCTACAGACTTAGACATATCTCAAAGTATGTGTGGGGTGACTGTCTGAAATTTAACTACAGTAGCTACTCCAGGTTACAGTGCTTGAATGAAAAATAGGCACTCCAAAGAATAAATTCATCAGCAACTTCTCATTTGGGGAAGAACTGGGTATGTGTAGGTGTGTATAGGCACATGTTAGGGTTTTTTTTTCCTTTGCCACCCACCTTGATTGAAAAAGTATCTATTATTTACCCCTTTTTATACCAGGCTAGCAGACCCACCAGCTTCCAAGGATTCCCCTGTTTCAATCTTATCTCAACATAGGATTTCTGAAATTCTACATAAATGTGTTACTATAGTTTTACATGGGTTCTGAAGACCTGAATTCAAGTCCTATGATCACATGACAAGAGTTTTACCCACTGACCCATCTCCATAGCCCGTCTATCTGTGGACATTCCTGGAGCTTGTATGAGCGTTAGACCCAGAATTAGTAGAGGAAAGTAAACATCATCTAATTAACTGAGTTCATGTTGCCTCTCAAGGACCCCTAAAAGAATTGCTGATGTCTCTCCTGAGATTGTAGTTAAAGGACAAAAAGAGAGGTTCAGGAAGAGTGTAAACAAAAACAACATGGGTGAGAAAAATGAAAAAAAAAAAACTCTATTTGGGATCCAGTGGGATGGCACAAATGAAGGAGTAACTTGAGACTAGACAGATAGGGAGCAGCAAGAAGAAAGTATGTGTGTGACTTGGATCAACTCCACGAGAAACGAACTGATCTTCTCTCTCAGCTCAGAGTGGTGAATGTCGAAGGAACCCTGAACAAATGGTTATTTGCACCTAAGAAGGGCTCATTGTGTTTTTCACTTATTTTTCTTCCTTCTCCCCAACAGGGACATATTTGCTGGCAGATGACAGCTCTGCTTATAACCTTGAGGGCATTGTTTCAAAAGACAACCTCCTACAGTCTGAACCCAAGGTTCCTTGCTGACCCCTGTCACGGAGATCAAGTCTCTGCAAACTGCGCCTTACAGAAAAATTCAAGCCACTTCGCTTTGTAAACAAAGCTTAATCAGCATAGAGTCAAGCCCACTTGGAGTCTGGAAAATGAAGACTGGTGAAGTTAGCTCTGTAGATAGGAAAAGCAATTCCAGTGGTGAAGGGGATTGAAGCAGCAATGGATGACAATGCCCAGCAGAGATAGGATGGAATTGAATTTTTGATAGCTCATCCTGGCTGTATTCTGCCTGAGAAGATAACATCTCTCCTACACAACCATTATTTACCTACAAAGGGACTTTGGAAAATATTCAGGACACCTAGGTCTTTTATCTAATCCTTAAAGCAAGAAAGTATCTGTAAGACAGTCTCAGCATGAAGCTCCCAAGAGGCCAGGATCAAAGTCTTCAACAGCAGCCGATAACAGACCCCCTTCCCATAAATGCAATTCACCAGAGCCCAACAAAGACAAGCATGTGTTAGCAGTGATAGCATCAATGATACTATTTAGGACTTTGATGTTGAAAGCTACTCTGAATGGGCCGGCTCACCCTCAGAACAGGGATCTGTATCATTTAAAGGAAACCCAGACAGTGTATAGTTGGGTGTTGGTAAAGATGTAATGGATTCGAGAGATGAAAGAAAGCAGGAAATCACTTGGATAAAGATCAACAAGGATAATCAAGGCTCCTACTAAGTATAAAGGAATATACCACCCTGAACTAAATGGTGGCTCTGAGCATATCTACCCCCAAATGCCATTCCTTTGAATGTGCTGCTCCTCTCCTTTGAATAGCTTATCCTCTGCCTGTAAAGTCCTGGTTTAGTTTGTAGAGGTTTTTTTTTTTTTTCCTGCATCTTCACATCTATAGAGATTGCATTAGTTTCCCCAGAGAGAGAGCTGGGGCACCCTGCTTACCCATTTCAAAGACTTCCTTATCAGAACTCCTGAGTACACCAAAGCCATCCCGAACTTCTCATTTTACTGTGATCTTCTGTAGTGAAAGACTTACTCATTTTCACCTCTCTGTGGCTGGGCCTGGAGTGCAGTCTGTTCAATACCCTTCCCTGAATTAATTCAACCGTATGTATTATTTCTGGACCCCCCCGGGGGGGGGCAACAAAATCCATTGGACTTTTTGCAACCACCACAAATAGCAAAGAAGTTTTAACATTATCCTAAATGAAAAAGAGACAGAGGGGAGAGGAGAAAATGAAGTAATTGGAAGATACATAGACAAAAAAATGTGCAAAACAATGAGCAAGTTTTTCCTAGTTCCTGTGCAATCCAGGGAAATCTAGACCAGTGTCCTTAGGGGCATGCTTAACATTGCTCTGAGGGCATGGGTCATTCAGACCAAAATGTCAGAAGCCACCAGTATCACTCCAAAGAAACCTTTGACTGTGCCTACTGTCAATAGAAGTCCCAGTTATACAAATTATAGACAAAAATTAACCTCCAAAACCCTAGTACAGCCCGTATTTGACTTAATATAGCAGCATTTGCATGTGCAAGAAAGCTCCTCAGCCGTTTTCAGTTGAGCACTCTCCTTTTGGCTGATCGGCTCTCTGTCCCTGGAAAAATTAAATTTTGAAGCAAGGGAAATGAAGTTTGGTCCCCTGCATGTGCTGTCTCATAAGGTTCTGCCCAGGCTTTTAGCTCTGTGCCAGTTTCTTCACATCCCTTAGGTAGAGAAACAAGACTTCCCCTTATGTGCATGTGAGGATAAATAAAGTAAGGCATTATTAATAAATCACTCAAACCAGCACGGTGATACTACACTTTTTAAACTGTAAAACCCATATGATATATTTCTTTTGAGAAGTACTTGTGGGAGAAGAAATAGGCCACTGACCTCTCTTTACTCTGAAGGATAGAGTTTGGAAACATGCAAACAATGTACCAAGTCTTCAAGTTCCTGGCTGATTTTACTTCCACCCTGCTGTGGGATTATGAAAAATGTCCTCCTGATTTCTATGGACATTAGTTTTCTCATCCATTAAAAATGTGCAGTGTGAGATTCTTTTCAGATCTGGAATTCTGTGACTCTGGTTTTAGAACTGTGCTCAGTGGCTTGAACACATATTATTGGTCAGAAGGGGCTTAAAAGTCATGCTTTCTTTGAGTCTTTAGGACATTCTTCAGTCTTTAGGACATTCTAGTCTATATTCATTTTTTCCAGGAGAAAGCAGAATTTGTCTGGACTTAAGGACCCAGACTTCCCATGGTTCACCACTAGAAGTATTATGTGAGCTCAAAGTGAAGGAAGAGGTGATGCTAGAAATGGTAATAGTGCAAGACAGGTAAGCAGCCCCATTAGCTTTGCACAGTTCTTTCGAACATGTTTGTTTCTAGAAGTCAGAGAGTGAACATTGGACAGGACTCATTAAATAGGATCCCCAATGTTTCTTGAGAACTTGAGTCCACCAGAAGAGCGCTGTGAACAAGAAAACATGCCACTAACTTGCTCAGAGAAAGCAAGAAAACTAGGGATGGTAACTTGGACTAAGATGGTCTAAGATGAATAGCAGGGAGGTGGGTATGGGGGAAGGGAGACTGGGAGCAGCTAGACTCCAACTATTTTGGGTGAGGGGGGTAGAAGGAACCTTTGACCTTTGACTAGGATTCCAGGAAAGTAGCTCAAGAAGCACAGCTTTGGGTCGAGTGGACCAGGTTCTTTAGCCCCAAACAGCTAGGTTTAATATAATATCGTCTGTGTCCCTTTTCCTTCTGATACTACTAGAAGGAACTATGAAGAAAGCTCAATGAAGTGACTGCCATTCAAGACTGAGATCAGAACCCATGAAAAAACAAGATGGGTAACACCTGTGATCTCAGCACTGGGGAAACAGGAATTAGTTGTGTCACTGTCACCATAACCAAAAACTCTGTAGGTTTCAAAACATGATGGCTTACACAGAAACAAGTACCTCATTTTATCACTGTTAGCCCTGGGATTTGACTAAACAGAAAATAGTTCTCACTAGAGATTGTTCGGGAAGCGATAGTCAGCAGGGCCTGGAGTCATGTTAAGGCTTGCTCACTCCTGTTTCTCTGCCTGGCTTGGAAGTCCTCAACAAATGAGGATGGGAATGGCTGAAGCTCCACATGACACCTTCATGTGGCCTCTCCAAGGTGTGACTGTGTCCTGAGAGAGACCAGGCAGAGGGCGTGCCATTTCACCTCCCCTAGCTTCAGAAGTCGGGCAGTGGCCCTCTTGTCACATACTGTGGTTGTTGCAAACGCACACCAAGGTCAAATGGGAAAAAAATAGATTACAATCCTGCTGGGGGAATGCTGGGTCTCTAGAAAACCCCCTGGAATCCAGAAATAGTGTTATGGCTATTTTTTAAAAAATGGAACTGATCATTCAAGTTACAAAAATCTTCACAAATGCAGAAAGATACCCAGAAGAAAATAAGGATTATTTGTGATCATCTTAGGTTGTAAATCACTATTATATGTTGCTATATTTTTCATAAGTATATTTTTAAACACATGGATGGCTGGTATTGTATGTAGTTCAGTGGTAAAGCACTTGCCAACATGCTTGGGGTCTTAAGTTCAAACATCAAGTACTACTTCATTCTTGAGACAGGATCTCATACAGACCAAGTCAGCCTCCAGCTTATATAGCTGAAGATGCCACTGAACATTTGATGCCCCTGCCTCCACATCCCCAGCGCTGGGATGGCATGTGCCCACTACCACTACCAGTTTTCAGGGCACTAGGGATAGAACTCAGGGCTTGATGCATGTTAAACAAGCATTCTACCAGCTGAGTTCCTGTCCCCAGCCCAAGATAAATTTTTAATATACGATTCCCTCTGTATTTTGAGATTTCTTCCTGAAAAGTAGCACTATTAGGACCCTAGAACAGTGCTGCCTGAGTTTCAACTCAACTGGGACACTTCCCAGTGGTATGATTGTAGGCAAGTTGCTGAGCCGTACCTGGCCTCAGTCTCCCCATCTATGAAACAAGAGATTGTAGCAGTACTTTCCTCATGGTATTACTACGACTGCATGAAGTCTCTGGCTGACAGATAGCACCACCGAATCCCAGACTTCATTTCAGATTGAGGAAACTGGGGTGATTCAATGGTGCTTTTCAAGGGGCCTCCTATGGTTGCCTTTACCAAGGATCAGTGAGGTCACTAAAACAGGAATCTATGCCAGACTTTTCAAATCTCTTTTTCCTAAAATACCATTAAAGTATTTGCATTTATTAGAGACTGGTTCCCTTCCAAACTGAATTTCCTCTATTCAAAGTGGACAAACCACTGAGAGATTTATGCGAATTCCCGAGCTAGCTATGTGACCTCCAGTGACCTGCCCAAACATGTGACGCCGAGATTGAAAGTTAATACCTACTCCTTTCACCCTCTCATGGACAAGCAAACATTTATTCATTAATCAGAATGGTTCGTCTGTGCCTCAGATAATGTTTAGGCCTTTGGGACGTTCCAGAAATTTCAGAGCTATCTTCCCTGCCATTTGGATTTAGTTAGTAGTACAGAGAAGACAATCCTAAAATACATATTCTTT
Organism: Micromys minutus; assembly: GCF_963924665.1. NCBI lineage: Eukaryota > Metazoa > Chordata > Mammalia > Rodentia > Muridae > Micromys > Micromys minutus. Next base: position 20,632,562 of record NC_137970.1, on the reverse strand, counting down.
GATGGCAGCAAAATTCAAATGGAGATAATCTGTGTGATTGTCTCAAATCCTCAAAAGTAAGCATCATTGTCTTACCACCTCCAAGTGAGGACTGAGCAGTATAACACAAAAGAGACTGATAACCATTTATAAAAAGATGCCTATCACGGGTGCTGGCGGTGCATGCCTTTAATCTTAGCACTTAGGAGGCAAAGGCAGATAGATGGATCTCAGAGCTCAAGGTCAGCCTGGTCTACACAGGGAGTTCCAGGACAGCCAGGAATACACACACACACACACACACACACACACACACACACACACACACACACACAAACCCTCAAAAAAAAAAAGAAACAAGCAGAAATGTACCTGCAATTGGATATAACACGTATATCTGTAATTTTAGCATTGTGAGGCTAAGGCAGGAGGACTGCTGCAAGCTCAAGGCCATCCTGGTCTACAGAGCAAGTTCCAGTGCTGTTTAGAGCAAGACTGCCCCAAAAGAAAAGAGAGAGGGAGAAAGGGAGGAAAAGAGACAGGGTGGAAGGAAAAAAGAAAGGAAACTAAAAGAAAGGAAAAAGAACATTTACAAGTAAGTAATGGGGCCTTGCAGCAACCAGCAAGAAGTTAACAGTCCTTGCTCACGAATGGCAATGCAGAGCAGTAGCCAACTGTAAGTCTCACTGTTTTCTCTTCAGACGAAAGAAAATAAGAGGTCAGGGAAGTGGAACCAATCACGGAAAAGTCCAAGGAAGATACTGATTTTACTATGACATTTTAATTTGCCTTGTATTTCTGAGAACTAGAATTTGAGTGGTCCCTTTTAACTGAATTCTAGAAGCTGCTTTGCAGTGCTCTATCAGCCTGGACCCAAGGGGTGAATTAGGATAACCTGGTGGAAGAGCCAGTCCCTTCAGCTGTGTTGATGAGCTAGGTGACTGTCACTTTAAAACATCTGCATTCTGACCTATATAAACTCACAAAGGGCTATGGAGCACGAATCTGTTTTAAACATAGTTTATAATAATTGAAATATTATAAAGTTTGAATTTATGCTTGAGTACATTCCAAGACTTGTATAATCACCATTACTATCAGTCTCCTCTAAATGTAACCTCACAGCTATTAGCAGTCCCTCTTTAGTCCCCTATTTTCTGTCTATGAATCTACATATTCTACAATACTTTCCCTAAATGAAGTCATCTGATACGTGGCTTTTTGTGGCGAGTTCTTTTCACCTAGCCCAACATCTGCAAGATCCAGCTACAGAATACCATGTATTAGCATTCAATTCCTTTTTATTTCGAAATGATACCTCACTATATCAAGATATCACATTTGGTTTCTTTGTATCTCCTGACAAAAGATTTGGATGGTTTCTACTTTGGGACTGTTATGAATAATGCTATTGTAAGTATGGCATAAAGCCTTTGTGTGCATCTTTTCATGTCTCTTGCATATATGCTTAAGAGTGAAGTTGCTAGGACAGAAGGGAACTTTATATTTAACATTCTGAGGACTTGCCATACCGACGCCTCTCTCTCCCCCATTCCCTCCACCTGCTTTTCTTTTTCTTTCCTTTCGAGTGCTGGTAGATTGATTTGAGGTTCTCATGCATACTAAGCATGTGTTCTACCACTAAACTACACCCCAAAGCTTGAAATCATTTACAAAAATAGAAAAAAAATTAGGGTTGTGAAGATGGCTTAGTCAGTAAAGTGCTTGCTGTGCACAGAGAACCTAAATTTAACCCCTAGCCCCCACCCAAAGAATAGAAAAAGCAGAACGTAACAATATACTTGTAACCCCAGCACTGGGGAGGCAGGCAAGGGAGGATGTCTGCTGCTCACTGTCCAGCCTCCCTAGCTGACTTTCTGAACCCAAGGTTCAATGAGAAACCCCGTCTCAAAAACCAATGTGGATAGAAACTGAAGAAGATATCCAACATCAGTCTCTGGCCGCCAGATGTGTAAACACAAATAAATACATAAAATACACAATTATGAGAATACAACTTAAAAAGCAACTCACCTGCCCTCTTTCAAAGGGAACCAGTACTGAAGACAAAAATAGCATGTGCCTAGCCTGCCTCCCATTATACCCCCCATCCTTAACTCCTGCTAAGGTGAAGTTTACAGTACATGCTACTTCTGATTATCTGCGTGCAAGCTTTCCACTAATTTCCACTTCCTTGCATTCTAAATTGTGCTATAATGTCTATCTACATTGTCGAACATAATTACTATATGTTCAACCTCTTTGTTTTATAACCCAGAGGGCCAATGTTTTTTTGCTCCAGGGCCAGAGTGAAAATGTTTGAAACATTGTGAGCCATGTGGTTGATGTTAGGTTTATTTGACTCCTGTTATCATTCAAAAGTAGCAAAAGACCTGACATGTTCACAGCCAAGGCTCTGGTTCAATAAAACCGTATTTACGGTCACTGAAATTCAAATTTCATATATTCTTCCTGTGTCACAAAATATTGGGGAGCTCAAAAATAAAAAATTGTAAAAATCATTTGAGTTCAAAAACAGTAAAATACAGAAGTCAAATAAGGGCAGGTAGCAATCTGAGTTTGCCCCATGAATGAGTATTCCTTGCCAGCCCCTACTTGGCTATTTGACTGTAGAACTAAGTCCCAATGCATTGCTCCATTCAACCATGGGCAGATATTTGCTGTGATCCACTAGAACTAATTCAAATTTAAGCAGCCTCAGTTGTGCCTCAGAGCATTGTTTAAGGGAATGAGGTCCCAGAAATACCAATAAAAGGCATCACTAACATTTCAACCTTGACACTTTGAGATAATAAAAGGCAGTTCTTAATGCACACACACACACACACACACACACACACACACACACACACACACACCACTGAAGTTTCTATGAGATTCTCCAACTAATTAATTCTTTCAGTTTCTAGTTGCCCTGGCTCATGAATAAAATATCATGGCTGTATTTCTCTAATAAAAAATTTAAGGTCAGAGGTAAAGGTAACCTCTAGTTAATATCATAGGCCTCAACAGGAATTCTAGAAGTATACAGCTGAAAGACAGGAACTGAGAATATTATGCTCAGAGACAGGCCTAGGTCATGTGACATCTAAAAATAAGCATCCCTCCTCCACAGGAAAGGAAAAAAAACCTTTCATTTCTTACAGATGTTGAAGCCAATCTCAATGACTAATCCACAAGCAGCCTTTTAAAAATTCTTGTAACCTACATGAGTTACATAAGGTGCTCAACTCAGGAACTGGTCCAGCCTCTGGGCTCACAAATGATGTCACATCACACATGACCACCAGAGGGAGCCTCTCCGGGTTTGCTGATTCAGCACCTACCCATCTGGCAACCAAAGCCTCTTTGTGGAAAAGGTTTCCATCTTCTTTAATTTATAACTCGACCCAGCCTCGTCGCAGCTTCTCTGCTGAGCTTGTAGTTCACCAGAAGTCCCAAATTAAAGATCCCATTATAGGAACAGAGCCCTAAGGATCAGGGACCAGTGTGATTGCCTGTCCTACTCATGGCAGTTTCTTTGTCCCCTTCTGTAGCTTCTCTTTGACTCTGCTCTGACTCAAGCACATCCCTAAACATGCTTATAGTAGGTGATGGTTGAACTCGGAATGATGAGCCAAACAATCCAGACACACCAGAATACACACTATTCAATTATGGTATATTCAGAAACAGGCAGAAGTAGGCTGATTCACCAGAACAAACAATTCACTAGTAACTCTGCAGAGAAAAGCAAAGACACAACAAAACAAAAGTCACTAGACTGGTTTAGGATATAATGGCCAATACGTATTCATGATAGTCAATATGCTGTATCCTGATCAGGGTGACAGGGGTGTTTTGGAACTGCTCTTAAACTGGGCAGTCAGATGTGGGAGCATCACCAACCCACTAAGTTTATACAGGCAAGCCAATTTCTCATTCTCCACTTTCTTGTTTTCTGAAAGGTGTATTTGGAGCTCAGTGAATGAGGATGGGCCAGGCTGCCCTAACTCAAAGCTGGAGTTCACTCAACAAACAATGCCAACCACTACAAAGTAATTTCTAGCTTCAGACTGCCCAACAGAGTACTGCACTTCGTTTGTTTGTTTGCTTGCTTGCTTTGTTTTCTGTTATTCTATATCTCAGACTGCCGAAAACTCACAGCAATCCCACTGCTTCGGCCTCTTGACATGCACCACCATGAAGCACTCAATGTTCTTAACCTGCTTTAGCAGATGGAGGTGAAAATAAATTTTCCACAGATGTTTTTTAAGGCAGCAGCTGATATTGTTCTTTAATCTTTCAGATTTAAAAAAACTGGAAGCTTAGAAACATTGAAGGGGCCAGGTGGTGGGTGGCTCATTCCCAGCCCTTGGGAGACAGAGGCAGGTGGATCTCTCTGCACATCTTGTTCTACAGAGCAAGTCGTTACCCAGAGAAACCTTGTCTTGAAAAACCACTCTATCTATATACATAAATAGAGTGAAGGGTCGAGTACGGTGCTGCAAATACATAATCCTAGTACTCTGCAATACTAGGACCCGGGTAGGAGCACTCACTCGTTTTCTTGTGGTGATGACATAAAACCATCATGAGAAAAGGAAATTATTTCATTTTACATCAACAGAGGAAAGCCACGCAGAAGGCCAAATAGGACAAAAACCTGGAAGCAGGATCTGAAGCAGAAGCCATGGAAGAACACTGCTTACCAGTTTCCTTCCCATGGCTTGCTCAGTCTGCTTCCTCACACCACCCGGAAGAAGCTGTTCAAAGATGGCACTGCCTAATGTGGGCTGTGCCCACCCACATCAATCACTAATCAAGGAAATGCCCTCATAGATTTGCCTACAGGCCAATCCATTGGAAGCAATTCCTCAATTGAAATTCCCTCTTCCCATATGACTCTGGCTTGTGTCAAGTTGACAAAGAAATTAACCAGAACAGGAAGTCAGAGTAAAATCAAGATTTCAAAGTTATCCTCCACTCTACAACAGGTTTTAGCTTAGTCCAGGATATATGAGACTTGGTCTCAAAAAGAAAAAAAAAGGTGAAAAGGAAAAGAGAAAAAGAGAAACAAAACAAAGGGACCAGGATTTTTATTTTCTGTCCACACTGTGTTCTGTCTTCTTTCTCTCTCCCTGCCCCCTTTGTCTGTCTGTCTGCCTCTCTCTCTATTTCTGTCTCTGTCTGTCTGTCTCTGTCTGTCTCTCTGTCTTTGCCTCTAAAACACACACACACACACACACACACACACACACACACACACACACACATACAGAGTTAGGTGCATGAAGCTCTCCCCAATTCCTCCAACCTCAACTCAACCTTTACCAGGCATTCCTGTAACATTCCAATGAAAGTATGAAAGTATTAACAAGTCTGCACCTTGACCAGAGATTGTAATACAGCTTTGTGACCACATGCATGTGAACATGTGACTCTGTTGTCCATCTGATATACCCAACTCATACCACTCAAAACCTTGCAATAGCTGCAGCTGATTCAAATATCGTCTCTATATCTGATGCCACTGTTTTAGATGACAGATATGATGGCTCTGTTCATGTGACATGCTTTAAATGCATAGTTAGGAGCCAGTGTAAACAATGACTCTCAGAACTGGTAAAAATATATACCTTTACTCCCTTGACCCCCACCCCAAAGGGATAATTTAAGTAACAACCACAATCTGGTAACTCCTTAAACCAATCAGGGGGCAAACCCCTGAAGTTCTCCTGCAAATAGTGGAGGAATGTGAGAAATCAACAAGAAATCTGGTTTTAAAATTTGTTAGAGAAAGGACTGAAGGAGCTGAAGGGGTTTGCAACCCCATAGGAAGAACAGTATCAACCAACCAGAACCCCATAGGAAGAACAACAATATCAATCAACCATACTCCCAGAGCTCCCAGGGACTAAACCACCAACCAAAGAGTACAAATGGAAGGACCCAGGGCTCTAGCCTCATATGTAGTAGAGGATGGCCTTGTGAGTGTTAGGATTCTAACCCAGGCTCCTCTGGAAGAGCAGCCAATACTCTTAACCACTGAGAATTCTTCCAGCCCTGAAGCAGGGTCTCTTAAGATCAGTTAGGGATAAAATAATTACACAGACAACAAACAGTCACAAGGTCAGCCTTTACAGTTAAGCAACAAAGGCACCTCTATCTCAGGCATGGGAGGCCCCATCTTAGAAGGTAGCTTCTCCAATAATGGAAGCTTTTTTCCTCACCTTGCTGTTTTTCGTGACTATCCTACCATTTCAAATTCATTTGAGCTAATACCATCTAGCTTTTAAAAGGCACTATTGAGCTAGTGAAATAAATCAATGGGTCAAACACATACCACCAAGCCTGATAACTTGATTTTGATCCCCCCAGTAGCCAAATGGTAGAAAGGAAGAACCAACTCTCAACCAAACGTCCTCTCATAACTCATGCCATACATGTATAGGTGCATGCACACACACACAGCACACAAAAATACACACACACATACATACATACATACATACATACATACATACATACATACATACATACATATTTAGAGTTGCTGACAGGGCCTGGGGGTGTAGCTAAATCCAGATAATTTGCCTAGTGTGCAAGAGGTCTAGAGTTTGATTCCCACCAGATCCATGCCTTTTATGCCATCATGTAGGAGGTAAAAGTAGAAAGATCATAAGTTCAAGGTTATAAGTTCAAACTCAGCAAAGTGAGTTTGATACCAGTCTGAGATACATGAGACCCTATCTGAAAATTATAATTTGTAAGTTAATTAAAATATTTTAATATTAGTTTTTTTAAGTTACTGTTAAATGTACTCTATGAACAAACTTGCATGACTTAATGGATAATTTGACATCTGGTGGAACTAGAGACAAGGTCATTAGAGTTGTGGAAGTCCTTGGATATAGAGAAAGGAGAAAAACAGCTGTTTCTTTAGTTGTGCTGTTGACTAAATAATCAGAAATAAAGGATAACTTACAATTTTTGAGAAAACCATACCCAGTTATTGGCTGGGCTTCATTTGAGATCAGGGCTTTCCTTAGAGAAGGATGAGTTTAACATGACTTGAAGCTACAGAATATGGACGTAAGAATATGGATGAGGCCAGGGATCATGCAACAAGAGAAAGGGTGGCAGAATGAACCCTATGGGGTAGTCACTCTCTTCCTAGGCTTGAGCTGGGGTTTGGCTAACATGACAAGGCTATGGCCTAGCCATAGCTAGGAAGCCTGTACATATATCTCAAGGTGGCCACTGAGACTTGTACTTATGCTGGCCTAGGATTTTATGGCCTAGCCATGTTTCCTTACTTCTCATGTCTTAGTTTCAAGTCTAGGTTGATTTGGTTAAATGTGAGACTTACTATTTCTCCTACAGAGGAAGCCTGGGAGGTACTTACTTGTCAGCCTAACACGACTTTGTGGTCAGGATATAGGAGAGCCCACCACAGTGAGCTATTTTTCCTCATAGCTTAGTCATACCCTTCATCAACCCTGCTTCCCCCAAAGACTGAAACTTCGGCCACCATCTCAGCCATATCAGCTTTGTTCTCTTTGCTGTGGCCAATCTGAGAACACAGGAGGAATGCATCAAAGCTGTGTTTGATGACTCCCTGCATGAAACCTTGACAAAGGCACTAGTCATTGGTGTCTAACTTTTATTAATCTATGAGTAAGAGTGTCACAGGGAAGCAGAACACAGATTGTGGAGAAAACCTTGCCAGAAAAAAAAATGGTCAGCATAAGGCAAATGTGGACAATGCCAGGACACAAGGCGCCACTTCCCTGAAACACTGTTTGACACTGTTATGGTTGAATTGTATCTACCTCCAAATTCCTGCGTCAAAGTCCCAGCCATCAGTATTTTAGAGTGGACCATATCTGAAGACAAAGTCTTTATAAAAGTAATGAAGTTGAAATAAGGTCAGTGTCCATATAAGACACAGTTTGGGTACAGAAACACATACAGCATAACAGGAGAAGCCATGGTGAGAGCTATAAGAGACTTTCCTCACAGCCATCTATAACTTGATCTCAGATTATGAGGGAAGTTGCTGTTATCTGAATATTGTATAATCCTACATTACAGCAACCCAAGCAATGAAGAGAGTATAGCCAGGTTTTGTGTAGATGTGTTTGCCTTTTCCCACTTACAAAATGAGAGGATAACCTGAGTGTCTATAGTAAGCTGCTTCCACACAGTTTAGGAGAAACATGGCTCCCAATGCCCACTCAATATAACCAGGAGGCATCCAGGTACTAAAATGACCATGGCCTGTTGGGAGTAGCAAAAGACCGTGTGACCTGGGCTCTATGAAACCCATTTCTTGTGGTGTATAAGAGCTATGTTCTCCTCTGCCTCCATTAATTTATCTGAACAAAGACTTAGGGTAACAGCTCTTGACTCATAGAATGCTGGAGAACCCCACGAATTTAATGTGTATGAAGTGCTTTTGCTCATTATTATTGCTATTATTTTGAGCCCCTTCCTTTTGCTGTTGTTGGAAGGTGTCTGTGGGGAAATTCTAAAATCCTGACTCTTGGCAACAGCAACACAGAGAGAACTCACAGTCCCATCCCCCTCTTGGGGGAGGGTGGAGAACACTAAGTTGATTGTGTCACCAGAGGCCATATGAGGTTGGCTTGGTCTCCTTTCCAATACTCAGGCTAGGTTTCAAGATGGGACAAATAGCTGCGTGGGACTGGGGCTGTAGGAAGTCTGCCATGCCACACATCAGCCTGCTCAGTCCTGTGTCAAGCAGACAAGGGGTATCAGGGTACATAGAGTACTAGGGGGTGGGGAAGAAGGGAAAGGAGGTAACAGGAAGTAATCATCCCAGACCTTTGTGCACTACAGGCTTGCAACATACTAACATTTTGGGGAACCGTCCCAGTTTAATTCTCCTGTCCATCTATATACTCCATTGTTCTCGGCCTCCATTTGAGGCATCTCCTCTTTAATCCCATGGCCCTCAGCCCCTCACTAAGTGGCTAATAGGGAGCTCTTGTCACTGTCACCAGCCTGTTATTTGGAGAGCTAGCTGCAGAGATGACTGTGTCACAGCCCCTCACCATCGTAAAGTTGTCTACAATTTTGCCACCCAGGGGACACCTGGTTATGACTGGAAACATTTTCAAATGCCATATCAAGAGTGGTTGCTATGGAAATGCAGGTGAGGGGAACTGTTAACCCTTGATACTGACCCCACCAGAAAGAAGCCTGCAACCCCAACAGGGTATGATGGTGCATGACTGTAATAGCAGTATTTGGAAGACTGAGGTAGAAACATTATACATTTGAGACCAGCCTGGTCTACATGTCTGAGATCCTGTCTCTAAAACAACAAAAACCAAACAAACACAACCTAGTATCAACACACCATTATAGTATCATGTTGAGAAACTCTGGCCTAGACACACAGAAGGAAAGCAAGGAATAGTTGCTGGATTAAAATGTTATTGAAGAAGTTGGAGGGATGGCTTGGTGATTAAAAGCACTTGCTTGTTGTGTAAATGTGAGGACCTGGGTCAGAATTGCCAAAGACACATAAAACCAGCATGAACATCTATCTGTAATGAAAGTTTCTACATTTCCAGAATTCCTATAAGAAGATTCGAGAAGGAGACAAAAAGATCCACAGAAGCTTGAGGAGCAGCTAGCTAGCCTGGTTTGGGGAATGTGGTAGAAAAACAACAAAGACCCTGTCTCAAACAAGATGAGAGATGAAGCTACCCCAAAAGTTGTCCTCTGACATTTATACATATGACCACATCCACATTTTAATACATTGTTGTGCATGCATGCCACAAACAGACAGACACACAAACACACACACACACACATACACACACACAAAGTACAATGTTGCTAAGGTGTTGAGGTTCATGTCACAAAAAATGCTATTGCAGTACTCATAGTGATGGCTTTTTCTTAGGACATTAATGTATTTAGTTTTTTTTCCTCTGGGACAGAAATTTTAACTGTAATTTTTTTACTTAAAATATAATCACATCACTTCCTTCATTCCTCTCACTGCCTTCAACCTCAGCCAAGTATGCTTCCCAGTTATTCCCTCTAAAATTTCTCTCTGACTCTCTCTCTCTCTCTTATGTTTGAACTTATTTTTTTATTTTTATTATGATTTTTAATGATTTATTTTCTTTTTTTATAAATAGTACATATGGGTATGTGTCCACGTGGGATTATCTGCACTTAAGTGCAGGTGCTCACAGAGGTCAAAAAGGGGCATTGCATCTCTTAAAGATGGAGTTACAGGTAGTTGTGAGCTGCCTGATATGAGCGGGAGAGCTGAACTTGGGTCCTCGGGAAGAGCATTACTCCTTCTTAATTGTTAAGCCATCACTACAGCTACCTGCACAGATTTGTTGTTGTTTTGAGGGAACGTCCAACTACATAGCTTAAACTTGCCTGGAGCTCATTATATAACCCAAGCTGGCCTCAAACTATCAATCCTCCTACCACAGCCTTCGAAATACACCACCACACCCAGAATATAACTTGAGTGAGCATCTTCTTCGAGCTCACAGCATTGAAGAAGACAAACATGGTATCTACCATCACAAGGCAGAAAAAGGAAATAAAGGATGTCTCATTTTTTCATACATAGCTCTATCAAAACTACTTGATCTTGGAAAGGTGGTTCAGCCTCTAGGCATCTACTCCTCAGATGTAAATTAAAGAAATTATTTTGATTTTGAAGTTCGCTTCCAACATCTAAACACTATGTGTTGAATCTTAGAGTAACTCTTCAGAGTTTTCTATTTTTCATATAATACCATCATCATTGCTTGTAATAGATTGTCTAACTTACATCTCTATCAATCACCATTTGCACCTGTACTGCCAATGCAATGAAATATGAATTATGAATATTGGGACACAAATTAATCCTCTAACAATAGCTAGAGAAATGGAGATATAAGTTACTGCTCCATTTTTTTTCTTTTCTCCTTTTGAGACAAAGCCTCCCTCTGCAGCCCAGTCTATTCTGGAACTCACTCCATGCTGGCCTCAAACTCTTCACAATCTTGGCTATGCAGTTGTATATCTTATGATGTTATTTACAAGAAAATGAAATGAGTCACAGCTAAACAGAGATGAATTTCAAAGCCATTTAAATAGAAAGGAGCCGGATGTGAAATTGAATTTTCTGTCTCTACCTACATGACACTCAAGAATAAGCAAGTCTGTGGTAATAGAAACTAGAATGACAATGGCAGTTCTAGCAAGTGGAACAAGACAATGTATAGATTTACCAAAAGTAATAGAATATCCTTACATCTGACTTTTTGTGTATTCATGTTTATATATTTATGTATTTTATGTGTATGTGTTTTTGTCTGAATATATATGTGTGTACTACATGTTCACCTGGTGCCTGTAGATGTCAAAATGGTATAAGATCCCCTGGAACTGGGAGTTCCAGATAGGTTGAACTGTCATGTGCATACTAGGACTCAAACCCAGGTTCTCTGCAAGAGCAACAAATACTATTAAGACAGGGGTGAAAAGGAACAGATGATAACATATTATTTAAATGGGTGTGTCTGCAAAGGTATTTTTTTCAAACATGTATAACCAAATTATCTATGGGCATTTGCATTGGAGAAGGAGGAGGCAAGAATATAAGGGAACTAAATGGTTTTGTGTAACATTGAAATTGTCACCATGTCCAAAAATTACTATTTCAACAAAAATAAGGTATTATTTTTAATTAATATGTAATTAACGTCATGATTTATAAAAGAAGCACACTCCCACAAATGAGAAACAAAATGTCTGTGGGCTGCTCATGAAGACATAGTTAAGAAAAAGACTGATAATGAAGCTTTCTGATGTCCAACACACCCACTGGCTGAGCAATGACGCCGAAAGTAATGCAGTTAGAACAATCATTCTTCTGTCTTCTAATTAAAAACATATTAAAGAGATCTCAACAAAGCACTAAAAATAAAAGAGATGAAATTGTTTTATCGTAGCATTTTACCTCTATGTACTTTAACAAGCATCTCCAAAATATAAGACTTCATCCATGAACATATGCGTGGAATGTCTGTTGCTATATAACAAATTACCCAAAACAAAGCAGCAGGAAATAAGCTTGACTTATCTCACTGCATGTCCTAGTTTCTTTTCCTGATGAAGTGATACAATACCTTAACAAAAGCAACTATAAGGGAGAAGGGGTTTATCTGGTTTACAAGTCCAGATTACAGACTATCATTGCAAAGAAGTCAAAGAAGCAGGAACCTGAGGACCTAGTTATATCCACACTCAAGGAAATATATATATTTCCTTGTGTATATATACATACATATATATATATATGCATGAGTCTTATTGCTCAGCTCATTTTTTTTCTACTTTTATACGGTTCAGAAAACAACAAACAACCCCTGAGAATGGTGCTGTGTAGGTCTTCCCATAACAATTAATGCAATCAAGAAAATCTCCCAGCATGCCTACTGTTTAGCCCAGATGGATAATTCTTCCCTGAGACTCATGTCACGTTAACAATGTAAAACTATCACCACGGTATTTGGCACACAAATCGGGATGTACCTGAGCCAAGTGCCTAGACCCCATGTCTCTGAGAAGACTTCCACCATCACAAGACACTGCTGAGAGATTTGCTTTCAAGTACACCCATGCCACAGCTGGTTATGGTTTTCAAAATAAGGTAGGACTGCTCAGGACACAGCATACCCAAGACAAAATCTCCAGTTCTTTATATGCTAATTTCAGAAATGCCAGGACATTGTCCCAGCTAAGTGCGTCACAGGGTGTGGTCCAAGTGCCAAGAGAGGGCATTATGCAAGATTATGCCCAGAAAGAGCAAAAGTCTCAGATTCATTTTACCAAATTACCATCTGATAGCAATGCACACAACTCTTCAAGTGTCCCCCAAATGTTTACTGGGACATTTGTTCAAACTGGGATCCAATCAAGGGCCACAAATTGTATTAGGCTCTTTGTTCTCTTAGGTATCATTTGATAAAGAACACCCTCACATACTCATTCTAATTTACTTTTATGATTCTGAATTATGAAGGGGCAAGGCCAGATAGCTCAGGGTGAGAGACAAGCCTTCTAAGGCAACAAGGATTGGGACAGCCTTCTCTGGATGCTATAGGAGCTACCTGGATTCAAGGGAAAGACACCTGAACAGAAAGTAGTCTGGGGACCAGATACAGCCAGATGCTGTCATCCTAGATTTCAGAAGCTGCCTGTTTCACTAAAGGCAAAGTAGTATTTTGTCATCAGACATGAGCTGATGACAAAATAATGGGAGATGTTACATCTCAAAATCCCAGGCCCAGGGGACCAGGAAATATTTTCAGGTTCTTCTAACCCTCAGTAAAGATGTTTCCCACCTCAGCACAACACTGAGTTGTGCTGCAACAGCACAGGGACTCACAGTTTCAAGTCTCTTGGAATATTCCTATTTTACATTTCTTCTCCGATCAAGCTGGCCCTTTTGAAACATGAGGAAGTAGGACCACCAAGTAAAAGTTGGCCACATCATACATATGTTGCATCTATTCTGAGATAGAAAGTGATATGGCCAATTGTCTACCCTCATAAGTGCCAAAGAAGGCCACAGGAAACATAGTTCTATCCTAAAGCTTAAAGCCTGCATGCATGGCTGCCCTGAGATACCTGCCGTCGCCATGGTTTATCAGACAGTCATGTTGGCCTCCTTGTAGCTGTGGGCACACCACTTCTATCCTTACTTCACCACATCTGGCCTCAGAACAAGGGATCTCACTCCATTGTCCTTCAGATACCTTCAATATAGCCTGTCATTCTCATCCTTGCAGAAGAGAAGGATGGTGTTTTCACAGATACTTTGCCCCATATTGATGTATATAGGTTCGCTGGACAGATGTGTCTCAACAAATTTCAGTCCATGATTGGCTAATGCCTGTTTCTTTGTCTCAAACACTCATTTTTGTGTCAGCCCATCCCTACACTACAAACACCATGTAAGCTTCCCTCTCATCTTCCCCCAGAAACTGTGAATGTAAACCTTCACAATAAAAAGGCCTTCATGTTGTAATTCATATATACCTGACATGATGCTTTCAGAACAAGGGCTTCACATTGAACAAGTCACAAGAAAACAAACTCTGGAATGTTAGAGCCAGTATAACATTTAAAACACATCTATAGGCTGAGATAGCAATTCAGTGGTAAAGTGCTTATCTCACATACAATATATAGTCTTGGATTCCAACCCCAGTACTAGGAGTGTGAAAAAAAAGAATAAAGGTATTATCTAAATCAGTAACTCCTAACCATGGTAAGCAGGTAGCAATTTGCCTGGTACATTTTGGATTGTCACATTTCGAAGTAAGACCTTCATACTAGCATCGGTCACATACTAGGCTAAACATCTTACAATGCATCAGAAACCCCTCGTGGTCATCCTAAAGTTAAGAAACTCTAATTGCCTTCATTACATTCAGAATGAGAAAGTAGAGGTATGAAAAGATAACAGTGACTATTTCAAGGTTATACAGCAGCAAAGCCAAAAGTGTATCCAAGTGTCTATTCCTCCTGCCTCCATCACCTGCTTTGCTCTGTCAAGTGTTAGGGAGAAGAAAAATGGGAGGACTTGAGGATGTTTTGTTTTCTGCTGTTAGAGATAGAATTCAGGGTCTCTCAAATATGAAGCACATGACCCAACACTGAATAAGAATACTGCTAAATACTAATCTAATGCATGTAGCCAACCTAAAACAAAGGAAGAAATTCACAAAAAAACAAATCACTGAATGAAGGGCACAGCAACCGATCAGGATATCCCAAAGTGTGAACAAAAATCGTCATTTTCAATTATCAGTTTGAATAGCACTATTTCACCAAAGTTGCTGGTGGATGGAAGTCTTCAGAGGGTAAGTTCCAGTGCCGATGATGCTCCAGCTCCCAAAGATATCAGGTTTTCAGGAGAGAATATTACATTCTCCTCTCTCGGATACCCACACAAGTACCGGCCACAGACCAGAAGAAAGGAATATAAACAGAGTTGGTGGAAAAGAGGGCATTAACCTACCTCCAACCCCCTCCACTCCCAGTCACACACATGCACACACTCACTAGTTGTCATGCTGGGACTGAAGTCACCTGACCCCTCCATCTGCCGCTGAGTCATCAAGCCCCTTCCTTCAGTGAGCTAATTATGCAGCAAAGCAATTAAAAATGCTGGAAATTCTAAAGGTCTGGGTTATCTCCAACTCCCAGCTCTCATTAAGGACCATTTTGTTCTTAGAGATATAGCCACGTTTTTACCCTGGCCCGTTATCTTTGAAAACTAAATTTTATTGTATTTATTGAATGCTGTTATTTTTAAATCTACTGAAAACACATTTGCCAGGGCCGGAGGCCACATTTAAGAGCTGGACCTTTGCATAATAATACAAAAACGACTTCAATTACAGCTAAGAAGTTGCCATTCCCCCAGCAAGTTTTTGCTTTGGATGAAATTAGGCTCACTGCTGAGAAGCAACCTCTGTGAGAAGAATCAATAAAAAATGCCTTTATTCAGCCAGCACAATGGCAGAAGGAAAATGGATTATGGCTATCTTTTCAAAGCAGCTCCTTCACTTGGTCTTTGGCTTTAGAATATATGTGTTGTAATCAGTACAAAAAAAAATTTCCCCCTCCTAGAAAGAGGCTATTATTTCTCTGTCTGGCCTTTGCCCACTTTCTGCAGGTGAGCACGCCAAAACCCAACTCACTAAAGGACCGGCATCAGGCCACTCCCGGTGTGATGCTTGCAACAGCAAAAGCAGCAGGAGGAAGCAGCTGTGGGCAGCAGGCATTGCAGCAGCTAAAGGCCCCGCTTTCAGTTTTAGGGGACGCTGCCAGGGCACCAGACCACCGACCCGGGCTCCACCTGCAGCGCCTGTACTGCTAGCAGCTCCAGGAAGAACATCCGGGCACCACGCACCCCTTACCTGCAGTGCCGCATCTTGCAGCGTGGTCGTCCACCTGGACAGCATCCTAGAGCATCCTTTCTTCAGCGCGTCTGCTGCGAGTTGTGTGACGTCATCAGGAGGCGGGCTTCACGCTGCCACGTGACGTCTTTGAAGTCCTGCGGCTGGGAGCAAGACCTGAGGTCTGAGGGTGGGGTAGGAACACCCTAGATGTTCCAGAAGAGACAGGTAACAGTCAATCTGACCTCCTTTCAGGGCTTTGTCTTGAGCATTCCTATTGCTTAGCCTTATTGGGAAAGTTATAGGAAACAGCACACAGGAGCAATCGACATTATTAGACGTTCCAAGCATATAATAGGATTTCACAAAAGGGAGCAATAAGGAGATTATTGTAAGAAGAAACACAATCTGGTGTTCCACTTTATCAGATGCAATAGAGAAATGTATTTTATGAAAATCAAAATGACACCAGACATAAACCATGCATGCACTAGACAGTGCAGAAGACGATTGGTGTTCCAAATTATATTCCAAATATTACACTCAAGCAATTCTTGATGGAATATTCTAGTAATCACACCAATGACTAATGCTTTAAGTTATTCTTGATGATTGCACTACATTGGTTTTATCTACTAAGAAAACAACCAGTGGCACCACACATTAATACTATTTACTGTAATATTTGATTATTTAAAATAAAATACTGTTGACAGAACATAGCTGTATGTGTCTATGTTTATTTTAAATCCTGGGGTAAGACATTTAATCTCTCAAGCATGAGTTGTAACAACTCATTATTTCAGGTTGTCTAATTTTTCTGACGTTCTGTAGAAGTGAGTCACTTTACTATTATAATGTACATTGTCAACATTTCTCATTCACAGTAAAACAGTCTTTGTTTAAAAGCTTTTGAAAATTCTGCGATCAGTTCATAAATTGGAACTAGCACATTTGAAATTATTAAAACATTTCATGTATAAAACTATTTATTTGCCAAACCACATAAATGTCGTGGGGATGTAAAAGGGCATTGATAGAAGCTCTTTTCCTTCATATCCCAATTGTTTTAACTTTAAATCGCAATTATAACCTTCCTTTTGATCACTCCCCCGAAAGACACGTTAAATAGATTGTTTTACAAACAGGCATGGGTTAAATTGGTCAGCCACTTATTCCAACAGCTTTTATTTCCTTCTATATTTAACCCTGTCCCCTTTACCACCATTGCCTCCGGATTAACCACATTTCTGCTCAAAGGTCAAACTCTAATTTAGATTAAATACAGCCCTCGCCTTTCTCAACAATCATTTATTTTCAAGATCGTATTTTTTAAACTGGCAGTGGTGGTGTGGATTTCTAGGTCACTCTTCTCAGGTTTGTTTCTCAGAGTGACAAATAACTTACCTTTATAGTTCTGAGATACAAAGGCAAATTTACTGCAATTCCTGGCTCCTTTGGGTCGAGGGTCTGAAGCACACCAAAACTGACAAGTTCATTTTCCTGCCAGAAGCAAAAGTCGACTTCAGCCTTGGGCACACAGAGGGCCTGGGAGGCAACCTAGCAGTATCACGTGTTCAGCTCTGCCACTGAGCCCAGCCCTGCCCTACTGGTCAGCTCCTGGCTCTGGAAGACAGCCTTTGCAGTGTGGTTGGTCTTCTACCCCCGGTGGAAGGGTGTCTGGAGAACCCTAGTTCTGCAATAAAGGACACCCCACCTCCAGCGGCTAGTGCTCCCTGGTCGTAGTTTTTCCCGGTTGGGGGAGGGGTAAAGGACATAACTTACCCTGCTGCCAGCAGCTTGTAACTGAGTCCACTGCCCACAGTTTTCCTTTGTGTTTCAGCCTGGCTGAAATGATTAAATTCCAACACCTTCCTCATCCGGGGCGGTTTTTTGTTTGTTTGTTTGAGGTTAATTTTACCTTCTCCTTTTCCGGGTGATTACTCTATTGAAAACACACAGACACACACAGCAGGAATGGTGGCACACACCTTTAATCCCAGCACTCCAGGCAGAGAGGCATGTGGGTGGACCTCTGTGATTTTAAGGTCTACAGAGTGAGTTCCGGGACAGACAGGGCTACACAGAGAAACTCTGTCTGGAAAAACAGACAAACTAACAAACAAAAGGAAAGAAAGCACACACCTGCTGTCTGTCTGTCTTTTACACACACACACACACACACACAAACTGTAATAGACCTAAACTCACTCAATTGAGAACACACATAACAGACCTCAAATGGAGCCATAGACTTTTCCACAGAATGAAATAACTCTTGCAATATCCTCACCTTCAACTGTCAAAAATGAATAAAAATTACAATGATGGTAGATATTTAGGGTGAAAAAGACATTCATAGCAGGTTAAATGGAACACAATCAGGCTCCAAAACGTGTACCAAGTGATCTATCTTTTTTATGTGGGTGTAAGATAATTGTGTCTAGCTACACAAACTTTTATATATGAACATAGAAAACAATTAAAAATCAAATTCATCCAATTATCAAATGTGGTACTAGCCAGAGAAAAGAATTAGGGGTTTTTCAATTTTCTTCTTCTTCCTCTGCTCCTCCTGCTATACGATGATTTCTCCACAGTGACACAGTTTTGTGACAAAAAATGTGTAAAATTCATAGTTGTAGCTACTTTTGATGTACAGTTCTTATTTCAAGAGTCTTCAATCCTAAGTACAAAGCTTGAAGTGAACAATCACAGCCAATCTCTGGAGTCCTACCTGTCTGACAGTGGACAGAGGGCCAATCCTGTCATTTTCTCTTTCTGGTAACCCTGCTTCATTAGATGGGGAAATACCATTTAGCTCTAATTTCTACATCCCAATTCCTTTTGTTTTCTTCACATATTTTATAATTTCCCAACATGGATCTTCCTAAACCTTTTCCCTCTTCATTATCTGTACGTTTTCCAGAAACACACACAGATTCACAATACTATGGAATTGTTGCTCAGTTGCAGAAGCTTTGTTTTGTTCTATTTTGAAACACAATCTCACTCTGTAGCTCAGATTGCCTCTTGAGTGTTGTGAGCCACTTTTAACACCTAAAACACTGGTTCTTAATGGAAATTATATTGTTCCGTTTCCCCTGGGGACATTTTCAGCTGCACTACGCAGGCACTAGATGGACAAGCAGTATATTCTTGGCATTCAGTGCTTGGAGCCCGAACAGGCTACAGTGTGAAGAAATGTTTCTCACAACAGTGAATGATATAGCCTCAAATATCAATAATGCTGAGGCAGTAGAGTTCTGGCTTAGAATGACTTATAAAGTATGATTTGATGTCCCAAGGAATCTGAAGCATTACCCCCCCCATGATGTGCTAGAGGTTCTGATATATAATGAAGCACCTTATTTGGACATAAGGAAAAATAACTACCTATCTGTATATACAACATCTCTTAATGAACCCCAAGAAATTGGTGGTTAAATCTCTAGGGAGGAGAGCCCAATGTCTGGCCCAAAGAGGCTGGTGGAAAGCTTCAAGAGTTTTGGAATGCATTAAATATAATTTAAACATACATGTCTCAAGCACTCTCAGTTTTATGTGTCAAATATTAAATGTATTGAGCACATTCATCTCCAAGGTGTCCTTTGATGCTTACAGCTAAGCATTCCCAGCAATAGCATGGAGAAAATGCCATGTCCTTATCATTCAGGATAGACAAAAGAACAGTAACATTGATTCTTGCTCTCCAAGGAAAGATCATCATTCAGCACTATCTCTAGGCCATATCAAGTTATACCAGTTCTGTTTCAATATCTTCAGCCAAGAGACTAGAGAAATACATCAGAGATTAAGAGTGCTTGCTGTTCTTCCAGAGGACGCCCAATTTGGTTTCTAGTACCCACATCTGGTGACTTGAAAGGGATTGTAACTCTAGCTCTAGATGATTAGAGATCTTTTTCTGAACTCTCCAGGTACCTACCCTTACATGTGCCCATACCCTTACACAAGCATATATATACATAATTAAAAATAAAAATAAGTTAAAAATATTGGGAGGATGGGAGAGAGACATTGGATGTAGGACTGGGAAGGGCCAGTGATCTGGATTTAAGTAAGTAAATAAATACACAAAATAAATAAAATATCCTCACCAAAAATTAACACACCTAAC
This sequence comes from Micromys minutus, assembly GCF_963924665.1. Taxonomy (NCBI): domain Eukaryota; kingdom Metazoa; phylum Chordata; class Mammalia; order Rodentia; family Muridae; genus Micromys; species Micromys minutus. Next base: position 20,612,477 of record NC_137970.1, on the reverse strand, counting down.
TTATAATACCTTAATGTATTTAAAATACAATACAATATGACTTTCTATGATACTTTTGAGACAGTCTCAAGTATCTCAGACAGTCCTCAAACCTAATATGTAGCTGAGAGTGACCTTGAACTTCTGATTCTTTTACCACCCTCTCCCAGAGGCTGGGATTGCAGAGGTGCACCACCATACCCAGTCTGTGCAATGTTAAGGATCAAAGCCAGGGGGGTGTGTCTACTAAGCAACCACTCTACCAATTAAGCTACAGCGCAGTCCTGTTTGTGCTATTTTTTCAAAGCTAAATAAACTTCACTTTTCCCTCCTGCAAATAGGGTCAGTGTTATAGAATCTACCTGTGCTTTCTAGCATTTTTTTCTGATCAATTTGGCACAAGCTAGAGTCATCTGAAAGGAAGGAACCTCAATACTCAATAGAAAAAAAATGCCTTGCCAGAATGTAGATGCCTCAGTCTTTCTTAGAAGGGAGAACAAAACACTCACAGGAGGAAATACAGGGGAAAATACAGATTAAAGAAAATATCATCCAGAGACTGACTCACCTGGGATACATCTCATATGCAGCCACCAAACCCATACACTATTGCAGATGCCAAGAAGTGCTTACTAGCAGGAACCTGATATAAATGCCTCCTCGGATGCTCTGCCAGAGCCATACTAATACAGAGGAGGATGATTGCAGCTAACCATTGGGCTGAACACAGGGACCATAATGGAAGAGCTAGAGAAAGGACTGAAGGAACTGAAAGGGTCTGCAACCTCATTGGAAGAACATTATCAACCAACCAAACCCACCACAGCTCCCAGGGACTAAAACACCAATAAATGAGTACACATGGAGAGACCCATGGCTCCAGTTGTGTATGTAGCATTGTCTGGCATCAATGGGAGTAAAGGCCTTTGGTCCAGTGAAGGTTCATTTTCCCAGTGTAGGGGAATGCCAAGGTGCTGAGGTGGTAGAGGGTGTTTGGGAGAAGGAGCACCTTCGAGGAAGCAAAGGGAGGGGGAGGGGGAGGGGGAATGAGAGTGGAGGGAAAAGGGGATAACATTTGAAATGTAAATACAGATAATATTCAATAAAAATGAAAAAAGTTAAAAAAATGAAGAAAGAAGAAAAATGCCTCCATAAGGTCCAGCTGTAGTGTATTTTCTTAATTAGTGATCTTTGTGGGAGGGCCCAGCCCTATTGTGGGTGGTGTTGGTGGTCCTGGGTTCTATAAGAAATGAGGCTGGGCAAACCATAAAGAGAAAGTAAGTAAGAAGTATACTCCTCCATGACCTCTGCATCTGCTCCTGCCTCTGGGTTCCTGTCCTGTTTGAGTTCTTGTTCTGACTTCTATCAATAATGAAAAATGATGCTGAAATATAAACCCTTTCCTCCCCAAGTTGCTTTGACCATGGCATTGTTTCATCATAGCAATAGTAACCTTACCTAGGACACTACCATTGGAGGTGATGTGAGACTTAAATGTGCCATTTAGAAAGAGAAAGCAGTGCCTAACCCCCCTTTTTTGTATGGGAAATATGAGGGGAAATGTATGCACCTATATACAGTAATTTCCAACCCTTATTTCCAACTAAGTGAAAATTGTTGAGAGTACACACACGGTTTGGCGGGGAGGGGGAGAGAAAGAGGAGAACCATACTTAATTTATTTACATGTTGTTGTCAAACAGTATATACCCATCTTTAAGGGGAGACATCAGACATATAACCTATAGCTGACTGGAAAGGACTGCTACCCTTGCACAATAATTCAGGCTCCTCAAACAACTATACATTTTTTGAAGATTTATTTTATTTCATCTTATGTATTTTAATGTTTGAGTACTACATGCATACCTGTTGCTCCCAAGTTAGAGGAAGGTGTTAGATCCCCTGGAGCTAGAGTTATATAGACAATTGGGAGCCACCATGTGAGTCCTGGGAATCAAACCGAGCCCATCTGCAAGAATAAGTATACTTAAATATAGAACCATTTTTCCAGTCTTAAAGAGCATGTTTTAAAATTTGATATCTTCTGCACTGGGAATTTTAGTATTAATTTTTATTTATTATTTCAAAGGTATGGGCATTGTGTTTGCATGTATTTTTGAGTACCGCTTACATGCCTAGTACCCGCAGAGACCAAAGACAGCATTGGATTCCCTAGAACTGGAGTTACAGATTGTTGAGAACTGACCATATAAGTGCTTGGAATCAAACCCGGGTCTTTTAGAAGAGTAGTCAGTACTCTTGACTGCTACTGATCCAGCTCTCCAGCCCCTAGCATTAATTTTTACATTAACAAATACAGAGATCTCTTTAGATACCTTTTATGGTGCTCTTAAACCTTGCACCCAAGGCAATAGCCTCACCTTCAAATTTCAGTCCTGAGTATCTAGTAAGTTATTCTGAGAATCATGAGTCTTACAAAAGCCTATTCTGCTTGATTTTGCATCCTAAATGTTTTACACCTGGGTCCATTGCCTTAAAGGAAGGAAGGAAGGAAGGAAGGAAGGAAGGAAGGAAGGAAGGAAGGAAGGAAGGAAGGAAGGAATTCTTCACATCTGGTTTGTTACTATGCATGTGATCAGCATCTTTAAAAATTTAGGTGATGATGGTGTGATATGTAAGACTATGCAATCCAGTCTTTTTCAAGCTTTCTGAGCTATGTTTATAGGTCACATCAGACATCTGAAAACTGCACACTTGAACCATAGTACTCAGTTACCTAGGCAATTAGAATGCCTTTATGGATGTGGTGAACTACAGCCTTAAACACTCTATTCTGCAATGGAATTACTGTCAAGGTCACTGTCCAAGGTCATGTCTAGGCTTGCTCAAGACAATAGCCTGCATAAGCTGTGAGAGTGAGAGAATTGTTGTTCCACCCCATCACACCCTCTCCCGAAAACTCTACATTTAGAACTCTGAAAATGATAGTATCTCCTTTTACTATTCAGCTGCCAGGAAACTCAGACTGTGCTAAGGCAATTCACTAGTCTGTCTCTACTCCCCACTCTCATTTGCTTCCCTCCCCTTCAGTTTGAACCTGAGGATATGCACATGATAGGCCAGCATTTTATCACTGAGTTACAATGTGAGCCCTGTTCTTGACATTTTTCTTTGAAACAATCTCACATAGTGTAGCCCAAACTTGCCTTAAACTGTTATACACTTATTTCACGTGGAATGATAGGCATCCATCACCAAGCCTGGATCAGAAGGCTGCCTTCTTTAATTGGTATTGTATCATGGTGTGTCTGTCAGTGAAAAACAGCTTAGTTCATAATGATCAAAAAATGGGTTTTCTCTTGCTCTTGCCTTTCTTCTCCCACTCTGTCCTCTTGTTCCTTCCCTCTCCCCATTCCCTTCCCTATCTCTCTACTTCTCTACTCTTCTCTCTCCTCCCTTCTTCACTCCCTCCCTTCATCCTCCCCCCCCCCACCTTTCTCTTTCTCTACTACCCTCTCAACTCCCCTCTCCATTCACTGAATAAACTCTATTCTATACTAAAAAAAAAATGGGTTTTATGACCCATTTAGTTTAACCAGGCAATATGTGTGACCATTGAATTGGGACTACCATTGGAAGCCAGTCATCCTATGGCCAACATCAAACTACTGAGTGACAAATTTAAAATTGACACAATGGCCACTGTTACATAACATCTCAATTGCATAAAGGTCATAGAAGTAATTGGGTTTTTATTCAGTTATTTATACTTTTCTTTAGTTTTTGATACTATCCATAGGAAGTATTTCAGCAGTGAAGGACAGGGTCTTCTGAGCATTTCCTCCCTCCATGACTGACTGTAATGTACCCATTTTTGTGCAGACCCAGTACAATTGTGGAATGTTCTTGCTTAGAACAACTGTGTATTCTATCAGAAGGTTGCATTTTACAACTCTTCTCTTCAGACTTTTACCTGCTTTCCACTTTCCTTTCCCACAGTGTTCCCTGAGTTTGGAAGAAATGATAGAAATGTCTTCTTTAGGGCTGAGTACTCCACTATCATGTAGTGCCCTGTGCAACCTATGTCTCTTCAGTCAATAAAGTTCACTGGAAAGGGAAGTTTCTCTGACATTAAGGATATATATGGTGCTTCAGCATGATGTCAAGTTAGCTAAATGACAGAATAAATGTTTTATTTTCCCTAAGTAAGTAGTAGCTCTTTTTACCTTGGACATGGATATGAGAAAAATGTTTGGCTCAGAAATAGGATTTTTATTTTCCTGAATTGTACTGGCCAATGATGCTGTTCACCACTCACAATAGCTACTTACAAAAGAATTAGCTTGAAATTTAAGTTGAAATGTAGTTCCTTATTCATAGTATCTACATGTTAAGTGAGTAAGGGTCACATGGGCTCCAATAACTGTGGTATTTTAGTAGGGATCTAAAACAATTGCATCATCACAGATAATTTGATTAATGCCATCAAGTATTTCTAGTAAATGAATTCCACTGAAATAAAATAATTTGCGCTTATTACCCTTGGCATGCTGCCTGTAATTTCAGGGCAGGAAAGCAATCTAGCCAGACAGTCTGTCGGCGGGAATGATAGAAAGGCGCTAATTTCAGAGAGCTGTGTTCCTTTAGGCACAAAACACAGAATTCAGGTGTGGCGCTTCCAAATGACACAAAATGGGCAGTTTCTACCTTTGGGGTCTCCAGACTATGCTTCAAGAAGACATGACGGTACTAGACGATTGGTTCCAAAGCAAAGGTATAGATATCTGTAAGTGGACATCCACATAAGAACCCAAACCTACCCTTCAAAGGGTGTGCTTTTGCATTATATTGGACAATTCCTCCCCAAAGGTGTTCAATTTCATGTCTGTAGGACCTCTGAAGATGCTGGCTTACACCAGAAAGGATGTATATAGATATGATTAAGTTAGGGGTTCTAGAGCTACGGAGAGTCTGCCCTGTGTCTTGGTTAGGTTTCCATTGCTGTGAGAAACATCAGGAATGAGAATAACTTGTGGAAAAAGGGTTATTTTTGGCTTACACTTCCAAGTTATAATCTATCATCAAAGAAAATCACACCAGGAACTCAAAGTAGAAACCTTAAGCAGCAACTAAAGCAGAGTTCATGGAGGAATGCTGTGTACTGACCTACTTGTTCCTTACGGCTGGCTCTGCCTGCTTTCTTATACACCCAGGACAACCTCAGAAATGTCACCTCCTGAAGTAGGCTCAGCTGCCCATATTAATTATCTATCAGAAAAATGCATCACAAACTTACCTACAAATCTATCTTAATTTTTATATTTCCTATTAGGCTCATTCATTTTAATTATTTTATTTATATTCCAAATTTTGCCCCATCCCAGTCCTCTCACCCAGAGTTCTTCATCCCATGTCCCCTTTCTTTTGCCTCTGAGAGTGTGTTACCCATCCCCCAACCCACCCCTGAGAATCCCCCTTCCCCAGAGCATCAAGTTTTTACAGGACTAGTCATATCTTCTTCCACTGAGGCCAGACAAGGGGAAGCAAGCCAGTAAGTTACATTCCTCCATGGCCTCTGCTACATATGTACGGTGTGGAGGGGACAAGAACCAGCTCATGTATGTTCTTTGGTTGGTAGCCTAGTCTCTGGAAGCTCCCACTGGTCCATGTTAGTTGACACTTTTTGTTTTCCTATGGGGTTTCCATCCCCATCAGCCCCTTCAACCTTTCTCCTAACTCTTCCATAGGGGTTCCAGAGCTCAGTCCAATGGTTGGTTGTAAGTATCTCCCTCTGTCCCAGTCACCTGCTGGTAGAGCCTCTCAGGGGACAGCCAGGCTAGGTGCCTTAGTCAGGGCTTCTTTTCCTGCACAAAACATCATGACCACGAAACAAGTTGGGAAGGAAAGGGTTTATTCAGTTTACACTTCCACATTGCTGTTTGTCACCAAAGGAAGTCAGGACTGGAACTCACACAGGGCAGGAAGCAGGAGATGATGCAGAGACCATGGAGGGATGTCACTTACTGGCTTGCTTCCTCTGGCTTACTCAGCCTGCTTTCTTATAACCCAGGTCTAACAGCCCAGGGATGGCACCACCCACAATGGGCTGGGTCCTGCCCCTTGATCACTAGTTGAGAAAATGCCTTACAGCTGGATCTCATGGAGGCATTTCCTCAACAGAGGCTTCTCTCTCTGTGATAACTCTAGCTTGTGTCAAGTTCACACAAAACCAGCCAGTACAATAGACACCTTGTCAACTTGACACACAAACAAATCACTATTAAGCCTCAACCCTTACTTTTTTATTCATCACCAAGATCTAAATAACCTTAAGAGACCCACAATTTTTACAAAATCTTACATATTAAAATTTCAACTCCTTTAAAATATCTAATCTCTTTTAAAAATCAACATCTATTTTTCAATTCAAGGTTACTTAATTGTGGACCCCACTAAAATACTTTCTTCCTTCAAGAGGGAAAAATATCAGGGCACATTCACAATCAAAAGCAAAATCAAACTCTAATCCTCTAATCATCCAATGTCTGGTATCACTCACGAACTTCTGGGCTCTTCCAAGGGCTTGGGTCACTTCTCCAGCTCTGCCCTTTGTAGCACATACGTTATCTTCTAGAATCCAGCTGCCTATTTTTCACTGCTGTGGCTGTTCTTGGTGGCCATCTCATGTTAGAAACACAAAAAGAGGAAACACAAAAATTGCTTAAAGAATTACAGGAATACATAACCATAGAGGTGAAAGAATTGAACAAAATCATCCAGGATCTAAAAATGGAAATAGAAACGATGAAGAAATAAAAAGGGGAAACAACCTTGGAGATAGAAACCTAGAAAAGAGGTCAGGAGTCATAGATGCAAGCATCAGAAACAAAATACAAAAGATAGAAGAGAGACAAGCAGAAAATGGCATAGAAAATATTGATACAACAGTCAAAAAATGCCAAATTTAAAAAGCTCCTCACCAAGAACATCCAAGAAATTCAGGACACAATGAGAAGACCAAACCTAAGGATGATATGTATATAAGAGAGCAAAATTATTCCCAACTTAAAAGGGCCAGTAAATATCTTCAAAAAATTATAGAAGAAAACTTCTTTAACCTAAAGAAAAAAATGGCCATGAACACATAAGAAGCCTACAGAACTCCAAATAGGTTGGACCAGAAATGGAACTCCTTCTGTCACATAATAATCAAGACACCAAAACACACAAAACAAAGAAAGAATATCAAAAGTAGTAAGGGAAAAAGGTCAAGTAACATAAAGGCAGACCTAACAGAATTACACTAAACTTCTCTTCAGAGACTCTAAAAGCCAGGAAACCTTGAGCAGTTGTCATACAGAACCTAAGAGAACACAAATGCCAGCCCAGGCTACTAGACCCAACAAAATTCTCAATTAACATAGGTGAAGAAACCAAGATATTTTTTGGCAAAAAAAAAATTTACAAAATATTGTTTGACAAATCCTGCCTTACAAAGGATAATAAATAGAAAACTCTAACACAAGAAGTAAAATTACACCCTAGAAAAAGCAAGAAAGTAATCTGTTTTCAACAAACCCAAAAGAAGATAGCAAAAGAAACAGAATTCTACCTCTAACAACAAAAATAACAGGAAACAATAACAATTGGTCACTAGTATCTCTCAACATCAATGAACTCAATTTCCCAACAAAAAGACATAGACTAACAGACTGGATACATAAGGAGACCCCAACATTTTGTTGCCTACAAGAAACACACTTCAGTGACAATGACAGATACTACTTAAGAGGAAAAAACTGGAAAACAACTTTCCCAGAAAATCATCCCAAGAAACAAGCAAGAGCAGCCATTCTAGTATCAAATAAAATTGACTTTCAACTGAAAATTATCAAAAAAGATAAGGAAGGACATTTCATTCTTGTCAAATGAAAAATCCACCATGATGAAATCTCATCGTGGAATATCTATTCTCTAAATTAAACAGCACCTACATTCATAAAAGAAACCTTACTAGAGCTCAAAGCAATCATTGAATGTCAAACAGTAATAGTAGGAGAGTTCAACACCTCACTCAAATCAATGGACAGATACCTAAACATAATGAAAGCAACATTCGGCAAACCAATAGCCAACATCAAACTTAACAGTGGGAAACTTGAAGCAATCCCACTAAAATCAGGGACTCAACAAGGCTGCCCACTCTCCCCCTACCTATTCGACATACTACTGGAAGTCCTGGCCGGAGCAATTAGACAGCAAAAGAACATCAAAGGGATACAAAATGAAATGGAAGAAGGAAAAGCATCACTATTTGCACATGGCATGATAGTGTACTTAAGTGACCCCACAACTTCCACCAGAGAACGCCTACAGCTGATAAACAAGTTCAGCAAAGTGTCTGGACATAAAATTAACTCAAACAAATCAGTAGCCTTCCTATATTCAAGGGACAAACATGTGGAGAAAGAAATTAGGGAAAAGATACCCTTCACAATAGTCATAAAAAATATGAAATACCTTGGTGTGACTCTAACTAAGCAAGTGAAGGACCTGTATGACAAGAACTTCAAACCTCTAAAGAAGGAAATCAAGGAAGATCTCAGAAAATGGAAATATCTCCCATGCTCATGGATTGGAAGGATCAACATTTTAAAAATGGCCATCTCACCAAAAGCAATCTACAGATTCATTGCAATACCCATTAAAATTCCAACCCAGTTCTTCATTGAGTTGGAAAGAGCAATGTGCAATTTCATTTGGAATAACAAAAGACCTAGAACAGCAAAATCCATCCTCAACAACAAGAAAATATGTGCAGGAATCACTATTTCTGACCTCAAGCTATATTACAAGGCAATTATGCTGAAAACTGCATGGTACTGGTACAGAAATAGGCATGTGGATCAATGGAATAGAATAGAAGATCCAAAAATGAGCCCTCATGTGTATGGTCACCAGATTTTTGACAAAGGAGCTGTAAACATTCAATGGAAAAAGGACTGCCTATTCAACAAATGGTGTTGGTTCAACTGGCACTCAGCACGCAGAAGAATGAAAATAGACCCTTCCTTATCTCCTTGTACAAAGTTCAAGTGAAAGTCGATCAAAGATCTCCACATTAAACCAGATACACTGAAACTATTAGATGAGAAAGTAGGGAAAACCTTAGAACATATAGGCACAGGAGAAAATTTCCGGAACAAAACACCAATAGCTCAAGCTCTAAGGTCAAAGATTGACAAATGGGACTTAAACAGATTGCAATGTTTCTGTAAGGCTAAAGACACTGTGAAGAAAACAAAATGACAGCCAACAGAGTGGGAAAAGATCTTTACCAACCCCACACCAGACAGAGGCCTAATATCTAAGGTATACAAAGAACTCAAAAAGCTAGACACCAGAAAATTAAACAACCATATTAAAAATGGGGTACAGACTTAAACAAAAAGTTCTCAATCGAGGAATATCGAATGGCTGAGAAACATCTAAGGAAGTGCTCAACATCCTTAGCCATCAGGGAAATGCAAATCAAAACAATCCTGAGATTCCACCTCACACAAGTCAGATTGGCCAAGATCCAAACCTCAGATGACAACAGATGCTGTCGAGGAGGTGGAGAAAGAGGAACACTTCTCCACTGCTGGTGGGGTTGTAAACTGGTACAACCACTCTGAAAATCAGTCTGGTGGTTCCTCAGAAAAATGGACATAGCACTACCTGAACACCCAGTTATTTCACTTCTGGGTATTTACCCCAGAGACACTTTAATACACAACAAAGATACATGCACCACAATGTTCATTGCAGCTCTATTTATAATTGCCCGAAGCTGGAAAGAACCCAGATGTCCTTCAGTAGATGAATGGATACAAAAATTCTGGTACATTTGCACAATGGAGTACTACTCAGCTATCAGAAACAATGACTTAATGAAATTCTTAAGAAAATGGATGCATCTAGAGAATATCATCCTGAGTGAGATAACCCAGTCACAAAAGATCAGACATAATATGCAGTCACTGATAATGGTATACTAACTCCAGAAAGCTCTGAACACCCCAGAAACAACTCACAGACTGTGTGAAGTTCAACAAAAAAGGAATATATTTTAATTAAAATAGAACTGTATCACATCCCCCTTTCCTCCCTACAGCCCCTCCTGGTTTCTCTCTTATCCCCTCAAATTAATAACCTCTTTTCCTATATTGTTGTTACATATATACATATTTGTATGTATATGTACCCACAAATACTTAATTACAACCTTAAAAATGTATTCGTATACTTTTATGCAAAAATGCTGAAAATTTGTACATTTATCTTGGTTTTTAAAGTAAATTAAATATATATACCTTCTCAGAACCTTATGATACCTTCTCCAAAACTGACCATATAATCAGTCACAAAACAGGTTTCAACAGATAGAAGATTGAAATAATCTTATATATCCTATCAGATCATTTCGAACTAAGGCTAGTCTTCAATAACAACAAATAACAACAAAATGCCCACATACACATGGAAGCTGAACAATGATCTACTCAGTGATACCTTGGTCAAGGAAGAAATAAATCAACAGACTTTTTTGAATCTATTGAAAATGAAAGCATAACATCTCCAACGTTTTGGAACATAATGAAAGCAGTGCTAAGAGGAAAACTCATACCTTTGAGTGCCTCCAAAAAGTAACTGGAGAAAGTATACACTAGTAATGTTCACTATCCTAAGTCATCAGGGAAACACAAATCAAAACATTCCTGAGATTTCACTTCACACCAATAGGAATGGTTAAGATCAGAAACTCAGGTGATAACAGATGCTAGCTAGGATGTGGAGAAAGAGGAACATTCTTCCATTTTTGGTGGGATTGCAAGCTGGTACAACCATTCTGGAAATCAATTTGGTTGTTCTTTAGATAATTGAACATAGTACTACCTGAAGACCTGGCTATACCACTCCTGAGCATATACCCAAAAGATGCTCCAACATCTAACAAGGACACATGCTCCACCATGTTCATAGCAGCCTTATTTATAATAGCCAGAGACTGGAAAGAACCCAGATGTCCTTCAACAGAGGAATGGATACAGAACATGTGGTACATTTACACAATTGTGTACTACTCAGGTATTAAAAACAATGACTTCATGAAAACTCCACATCTTGTGGAGCAGAGACTGAAGGAAAGGACACCCAGAGGCTGAACTACCTGTGGATACATCACATATACACTTACCAAACTCTAACACTGTTGCAGATGCCAGGAAGCGCATGCTGACAGGAGCCTCATAAAGCTGTCTCCTGAGAGGCTCTGCCAGATCATGACAAATACAAAGTCAGCTTCTCACATCCAACCATTGAACTGAGAATGGGGTCCCCAATGGAGGATTAAGAAAAAGGACTGATGGAACTGAAGGGGTTTGCAACCCCATAGTAAGAACAACAATATCAACCATATTCCCCCTGCCTACAGCTTCTTTGGACTAATCCACCAACCAAAGAGTACACATGGAGTGACCCATGGATGTATATGTAGCAGAGGATGGCCTTGTAGAACACCAGTGGGAGGAGAGCCCCTTGGTCCTGGGAAGGCTCGATGCCCCAGTGTAGGGGAATATCAGGGTGGGGATGTGGGAAGGAGTGGTTTAATGAGTGAGGGGCACCCTCATAGAAGCAGGGGGAGGGGATGTAATTAGAGGTTTCCAGAGGGGAATCCTGGAAAGGGGATAACATTTGGAATGCAAATAAAAAAATTACCCAAGAAAAAAAGATTACTGTGTGTCCTTTATTACAGAGAAAGTAAAACACTGATAAAATAATTTTCAAATTATTGCACCTTCTGGGGACTTGGGTCAGCAGGTAAGAGCTTATCCTGCTCTTTCAGAGGACTGGAGTGTGATTCCCAGCACCTAAGTTGGGTAGCTCACAACTACCTGGTAATCCATCTCTAGAGGCTCTGATACCCTCCTCTAATCTCTGGCACTGCACTCATTTGCACAAATATAGACATAAACATAGACATACTTTTTAAAAGAGCTACCAAAGTTAATCTCAAGAAATAAGTTCGTATTTCAAAATTAATTTTGTTTTTGACAATTTTACACATGTGTATAATATATTCTGGTCACTCTCACACACATACTATCTTTTATCTCTCATTCATATTAACCCCTCAACATCCCCATTAGTCCCTTTCCCATATCTATGTGCTACCGTTAGCATTAATTAGACAAGTGTATTAATACTCTCTTTCTAGTGTATGATGATGAGTTCCATGACTGCACAAGATGCTGGGAGTAAGTGACAAATAATGGCCTATCTCTAACTAAGACATGTATCCTTTCACTCTAAGCTCATAGAAAAATGCAGAATGGACAACAGAAAGAATATAACATCTGGCACAAAGAGATGAGGGTTGCAAATTGCTATCTCCTTCACAAGACATCCATTGCCAACACCAACTCAGAATGTATGCACTGTGTTTGAACAAAAATAGGCTTGTCAACAGGAATAGAGGGTGAAGGATATCAAGGGGGTGTTATTCAAAGTCGAACTATTGGCCACTGGCAGATTCAGGGGTCTTCACTTGTGTTTCTACTGGTGTCCCCACCAGGCAAAATGGATAGTTCTCATTCAGTGATCATACAAAAGATCCTGGTTAAACCAAATGTGTCAAGAGATAAAATTGAAAAGACAAACTTCCATGGAAAACATATTAAGAAAATAGTTTAAAGCACTTCTATAGAAAAAAATAGAGCACAGAACAGGCCCACATAGCTTCATTGAAGAATTCCTCCAAATTTATTCCCCAAACCAAGAAAAACAAAACAAAACAAAATCCAACACCAACAGCAAAAAACAAAACAAACAAAAACTTAGGCCTGGAGATATACCTTAGAGGGGTAGTGTTTTCCTAACATATATAAACTATAGGCAGTCTATAAAATAGGATTGGTTGTTTATAATTGTAATCAGACACACACACACACACACACACACACACACACACACACAGAGGGGGGGGCAGAGACAGAGAGAGACAGGGAGAAACACAGACACACAGAGCGAATATTCCATTTGTTTAATGGAATAGTTATTTGCAAAGACAGCATTGTATTGCATACATGACATCTCAGAATGTGATATGAAAAGACAGGAGGATTCATGCAAATTTGATGCTTGTCTGGTCTATATGTCAAGTTGCAGATCAGTCAGGGCCCCTTGAAAGTGACTGTGTCTCAAACAAAATTTACAATGTTTTAATACAAGAATAATCAATTCTAGCAGACCAGGTTCAAAGCACTTCAAAATATACTCATTCTCCTTTGTTGTTTACTTTTACAGAAGCAAGCATAATTCTCTACCAGGAGATCCAATGTTTTCAGGGCTAAGAAGGAAAATTTTACGTTTATCTCAGTAGATGGAAAAGAATAATGTGAAGGAAATTCAACCTATTCATTGTAAAAATACTCAAGAGAAAGCTGAACTCAGGACCATACACAAGCCCAAGTTCTTGCGAAGGCCCATTGTTCAGTCCCCAGAAATACTGACTTAAAAGCACCCAAGAAGGCTGGAGAAATGACTCAAAGGTTAAGACTACTAACTGCTCTTCCAAAAGACCCGGGTTTGATTCCCAGCATCTATAACATGGCTCAAAGTCATCTGAAAATCCAGTCTCAGTGGGCTGAGGACCTCTTCTAGCCTTTGTGGGTATCACCTACATGTGGTATACTTACACAAAATACCCATAAAGATAAAATAACTTTTAAAATTTAAAAGATATGTAAGAGAACTCAAAAGAATATCAATTGGATATTAATACATATGTATGAACATGCCATTTGTGTGTGTGTGTGTGTGTGTGTGTGTGTGTGTGTGTGTGATTAACCTCCACAACAATATCTTGATTTAATTAGGAAACACCCTAGCTATTTTGGTTTGAATAAAACTGTAGTTTTTAAAATACATTTGAAATTTGATTGATTTGTGCATGTATTGGGATATGGAATCCTTATAAGGTGATTAGTTGCTAAAATACATTAATGCCTTTCTCAAGGAAGCAGGTTATTGACAGTGGTAGTCTTTAAAGATATCCCAAGTTTAGTCTATTCCTCATGTGGTTGCTTGCCTTTATTCATTTTCACCATGTTATGATGATGCAGCGCAAGGTACATATAAGAAATTGAACTGATACCGTTATTAGCCTTTAAGTAAACCTATGTCTTCCAGGGTGAACTCCTACTTTAGGTACTTTGCTTCATGTCTCTTTTGTTAAAGGAGGGGACATTGCCTATGTGGGAGTCTGTACTCTCTTTACTCGTGGCAGGTAATAAGTCTATTTGTTTGTTTTTCAAGAAAGGGCATATTTGTTTAGCCCTGGGTATTCTAGAATGAACTCTGTAGACCAGGCTGGTCTCAAGCTCACTTAGATCTACCACCTGTCTTCCCTCCTGGGTGCTGGAATTGAAGGTGTGTTCCACCACAGACTGGCAGGTAATATGTCTTACTATTTCCCACTAGTGCTGGGTTTGGCTTTGCACCCACCAAAACGTGAAGCCATTGCATTCATTTACATGGTCACACTTTGTATGGTATTATTGGTTTCCAGAACAATTATTGAAATAAATTTACATTCTTTATAAGTCACCAGGCATCAGGTATCTTATTATACCATCAGAAAACAGACTAAAAAATTTGCTTCAAATGGAGTGATTCAGGCCTCTAATCCCAAAACATAGGATGCAGAATCAGGAAAATTACTGGGAGTTTAAGTCTGAAGTACATATTGATTCCCAGTCTACTCTTAGTCTCTAAAATACTAGGATTATAGGTACATGCCACAATGCCCATGTGAAAAATACTGCTTTCTGTGTATGTGTATTTGTCTTAATGTTATTTTCTGTTTTTAATACAAAAAAGGAAACAAACAGAAAACAAAAACAAAATAGGCAAGAGGATCAATGTCCAAAGACATTATTTGCTTTTTTGTTTGTTTTGTTTGCTTTCTGGAACCAGATAAGTTGATTATAAAGTTCATTTGTAAGAACAAGCAAGGATAGCTAGGAAGGTACTGAAAAGAAGAAAGGAAGGAGGGTTAGGGTTAAAAATTAAGAACTATCAACAGCTCCTCCCAGTGGGACAGATACAGAGTCTGTATGAATGGCCAGGACTCACAATATGACATCCTACCAGTGAGGCTGTGGGGAAACTGACATATGTTACAATGGGAATATGAAATAGGACACCTTGAGTAGGGAAATACAGTGATACCTCACAAAATTACATATGCCATTATTCTTTGGCTCTGAAGTTCCACTTTTTGGGTCCATCCCCCAAGAAATCCTGGTCTCCCTAAAATGTGAAAATATGTTTATAAAAGAAATGTATAGAATTTATTTTTAACAGTAGACTAGAAATAATCTGAAGACAGTTGGATAAACTCACACTCACCGATGCAGTGTGCAAAAGTGAAAAAAGGATGAATAATCCTCTATGAACCATTGTGCCAGAAATGGGAGTTGGAAGAATGTATTTTGCATGTAGGACAGATTTAAATTTGGTGGTGCCAGAAAGCAGTCTGTAGTGGCTGATTTTCTTTTTAAAGACACAGTTTATATAGCTCAGATCAGCCTCAAATTTGCTATGCAGCCCAGGTTGGCTTTATGTTCAGGCTCCTTTTGCCTCAGCCCCCAAAGTGCTGGGATTATAGGCCTATACCACGATACCTGACAGTACACTGGTTTAAATAGTGGTGGTTTTGATGATCCAAAAGATATGTCACCTATGAACCCAAGTATGTGTCCTTATTTAGAATGAGTCTTTGCAAAAGTAATTAAATAAAAAACCCAAGCTGGGATTTTCATGGATTAGCCATGTGACCCAAAATCCAATGTCTTATGTTCTTACTAGAGACAGAAATACACAGACTAAGTGATGAGTGGATGGGGATAGTGACTAAACGGAAGCTTTTATAACCACCAGTGCAGAGGTGTGTGCATGAGCATGCATGCGAGCATGATTGCACACTATCTCAGAAGGGTGATCAAACTGACACCCTTGTGGCTGTGACACAGATGCTTTGCTACTGAACTACACTTACAGCCCTTCAGATATATTGATATGAAAAATAAATCAAGTGGGGAAGAATCAAGGAAAGGAATACAAATGTAATTGTGTATATATTTGTGTGTTTATATCCATGTCTGCATTTGTATATATTTGTGTGCAAATGTGTTTGTATAAAAAAAATCCCACCTGTACAGAAAGGAAAGAAATAAGGAAAAAGGGGCAAAAATAGATTTTTTTTTATTTGTTTGGATAGACCTTACATTCTACATTTGTCTTTTAGCACTATGTCAATGTTTGGTTATAAAAATTTAAAAGTAAGTTGACTTCACATTCCTAATAAGAAATACATTAAGACTCAGGAGACTGCAGAAAAAAATTCCAAATGGTTTGCAGCAAGTCTATCATTAATAGTACTGTTGGCCTCATTATTAAACTATTGTGCACACATGACATGGGTTAAAGCAAACAAATGGGGTATGATAGTCTAGTGCTGATATCCATTTCCTCCACTCCAAGTTAACTCAAACCATTACAACAACTTAAAAATAATGATCAACACAGTAGTAATAAAGGCTACTAGCAAGAAAATACATTGCCTTTGAGAAAATGTTCAACTCCTGTGTTGGGGCATAGAGTCATACTAAGATCAGAGCAGAGGGGCACAGGAGCTGGGCAGATTCCTCCAGCCAAAGGTGAGTAAATTTCAACATCAGTTACAATTCTAGTGCATGGAAACACTAGAAAAGGTTTCACAAACTAATAATAATATGTGCTAATAATAATAATGGTAAAGCTCTCAAAAACAAAACAACAAATTTCTCACCACTGTACATTGGGAGTGTAATTTGCTCTGTTGAAAACCAGTAAGAAAAAAAGTTAAGCGTTTATCTTGCCTTCCTCACAGAAACTGTTATCACAGGGTAACAAAATAGATGGGGATCTTTTTAAAATATATTTCAATTCATGAGTGGAAAAACACGCTAGACTCAGATTACCATTAACTAACCCTTAGGAAATCACTGGCTCTATGACTTATCAAGAGGAACTGACAAAAAAAGACACAGGATTTTGGAAGTCACCAGATGAGGACCATATGGAAATCTTACCCAGACATTCCTCTCAAAAAAGAAAGAAAAGAAAATGCATTTCCAGATTTGACTAAGGTCAAGGAGCAGTTTTCTTTGAATTGAAACAGTCCACCCTGGAGGAAAGCTCATTAAGACTGAGAAAGTTTTTAAAGAGGGCCCAGTTTTAATGCAAAGGAAGAAACAAAGAAGCAACAATAAAAAACAGAGGAACTAATGAGATGGCTCAGTGGGTTATTCCCTTAACCACCACTCTTGCAGGATCTGAGTTCAGTTCTTAGCCCCCACTCTAGGTGGCTTATAACTCCCTGTAACTCCAGCCCCAGGGAATCCAACACCTTCTTCCATCTTCTGCAAGAGTGCTCTTTCTTCTTCCTTTGATCTGTCCCACACTGTAGCCTTCCCTTTTTTCCTCACTCTCTCTCTCCCCAAAAATACAGTAAATCTAAAATCTAATTGAAAATAGGAGCTGAAAAGATTGCTCAGTGGTTAAGAGCATTGGGCACACTTCATGAGGGCCTTGGTTCTCTCAGTACCCATATGGTGGCTCAGAAACTGCCTGTACCTTCAGCATGAAAACATGCATGCACAAAAATGAAGGTGCACTTTAAAAATTAAAAAATACCCAAGAAGTGACCAACTCAAAAGTCTCAGCAGTTTCCTGAAACCTTTCACATGTACAAGGTTACTCTCTCCCTAAGGTTACATAAACAGTAAAGACTGCACTGAGTAAATGTACTCTCCATCCTGTGGAGCCTGCAAGTTGTGCAGAGTATTGCAGGGTTCTAGTTTTCATGAGATGACTCCCAGCTCTGGCTAGATGTTTGAATCACCCTTGCTTTTTTAAGTAACTCGAATACACTTATTGGTCTGCCAAGTCATATTTGGTGCTTTTTCTCCTTTTGCTCTGTTGTTGATTAGAGTAAACACTAATCCGCATCTCCCCAGCAATACCTCCACACAATTGCTAGTTTATAAGTAACAAACTTTGTAGAGAACTTCAATTATATCAGAGATTAAGTTCATTAATTGGAGGGGTTGGAGGACTTGTGACAAATTGTGTGTCTGTGAAGACTCAGACTACAATGATAACACTTTGCACATTCAAGATTGGCTGTCACTATAATGGTAAAACAAGTATTGGCCAGAGTGTGGAAGCACTGGAGGCCTGGTGCTTACCTGCTGGGAATGTAAAATGGTACACCTGCTTTGGAATATATTCCAGCATACAAGGAGTCACATGACCCAGCAACCACTCTCAATACAACCCAATGAGAAATGAAAACATGTCTACATAAAAACTTGCACATGAAAGCTCACAGCAGCACTACATAATCATCTCCAAAGGTAAGCAACCTAAATACCCATGTGATAAATGGATGTATAAAATATGGTCTGTCCACATAATGGAAGATGACTCAGATCTAAAAATGAAATTCTGATAGATAATACAGTGTGGCTCAATCTAGGAAGCATTATGTAGTATGAAAGGAGGCATATAAAAAGCTGCATATTATATGAGTCCCTCCAGATGAAGTGGTCAAATCCATAGGGAGAGTAAGTAGACTAAAAGGGAAGAATGAAGGGAGACAGCTGATAGATGTGTAGGTTTCTTTGGGAGTGATCAAATATCCAAATTCATTATGGTGATACTTGTGCAACTCTAAACATGAAAAAACTCTTGAGTCATGTGCTTTAAATGAGTACACATTCTATGATATTTGAATTTTGTTTCAAGAAAGGTAGCAACAAAAAGTCCTATGTATAAAATGAATGAATGAATTGATTCTATTTGGATTCTGTTCAGAGTTAAACAGAGCTGTTGACTTTGGTGCTTTAATATGAATGAGTAATTAGATGCTAAATAATAAGTCATTATGCATTATTAACAACATATGACAAAATATTTTAAAATAAAAAAGGGTGTATGGAACTTGCTCCAAATCAGAAGATTTGAGAGTTTGGGAAACACTAATGGCCTGTGTGGATGCCAGGTGGGTATTAAGTGTGCATTTCCTTGTACTGTTCTCTCACCTCACACCTCTATTTTGTATTGTAAAATAAGCCTGGGTGAGATGGCTATTTTTGTTTGACAACTTGACTATATCTGGAATTAAATAAAACCCAAATGATTGTGCACCCCTGTGGGAGACTTGTTTCTTAAACTCTTTGAAATGGAAAGAACCACTTGTAATCAGGATCTTTGAGGTCAGAAGACATGCCTTTAATCTGGGCCACACCTTCTTCAGACAGCCTATATAGAGGATATGGAAAAAGAAGCCTGTTCTCTCTTTGCCTGCTTGTTCTTGCTCTCACTGGCAATTCCATTTCTTCACTGGTATTTAGAGCCTACTTCTTCAGGATTCCAGCACATACTAAAGACCAGTTGAGACATCCGGCCTTGTGGTAGAGATTCTTGAAACTTCTACTCATAGGTAGCCATCGTTGGGACTAGCTAGACCACAGCCTATAAGCTATTCTAATAAATTCTCTTTCTATATAGATATAGATTCACTCTATAAGTTTTGTTTTTCTAGAGAATCCTAATACAATATCTCTATTTTATTTATTTTGTTGCTGTTGAGACTGAACCCATTTCCTTGTACATATGAAATACATACTCTGTCACTGAGTCACATTTCTAGCACCATTTTTGTTTATTTAAAAGCCTCCTTTGAGTTACATATCATTAAAAAGAAAAAAACAAACCACACATTTCCATTTGTTCTTAAGGCAGGTTAGTTTAATTTTATAGAAGAAATACTTTCAAACGATACAAATTACACAATCAAAGAGAACAGTGACAAAACAAAGAGATGAATACTGATTATAACTTATTCCCACAACAGAAGGTTACTTATTTCAGCAATAATCACCAAAGTCTGACAAGGCAATGATTAGATAAAGCGAAAAACCAAATTCCCTTTTCCACACGGTGCTGTTCAGAGACCCTGGTGGCAGAATTCAGGTCGTTGCATGACCAGAGCTGCTCAGAGACAGTGGTTTTCTTTGTCACCAGGCTAAGCACATATACAAACTCACACAGCAGATGGAAACTCCCTCCAGCTCCCTAATGCCCACATACCTTCATTTTTCTGAAGTAGGCAATATATTCCTAGCATAGTAGTTTTCAGAGGTTGGCAGCTACCAAAAGGAAGCAAGTGAGGGTGTCCTACATCAGTCTCCTACAGCAGCAAATAGTCCATGCAATGCAGTACACCTGCACAATTCACCTTCCACATGTTGCAAAGCCAGTTGGCAGGGAGAGGTTACAATGGAAAGGTATCAAACCTAGGTGCTCCTCCTCCGACTCTTCCTAAAGCAGGGACTGCATGTGTTTCCTCTGGGGGGCAAGATTAAGAAGACAACACTCCCCACATAAACTGGTATAAAGTAGGCAGTGATGTTTTTGAAAAATACATCTGGGAGATTTTTTTTGTACTGGCATAGTTGGTTTTTCTCAGCTGCTCCCTCATTTGGACTGGCAGAAAAGCTACCTCATTCCAGGCAGAGAATGGCCTGGGAAGAGCTGTACCTGTGAGGCAGTGTCAGCCACATTGGCTCTGGCTGGAGGTTAAGGTCCCAATATTCTGCAGGCATATGGGAAAGGCCTGCTCAGCAATGCTGCTTGCTACTGGCAGTGCTCTAAGGGTCTCTACCTCTACTGTAGGTTCATATAAAAAGGAAATTGGGGGTAGGGACAAAAAAGCATGGCTAGAAGCAGGAATGCATAGCAAGAGATGACAACTGTAAAAAAGAAGGTTTTCAGTCTTACCACCACTGACAAATTCCATTGTCTGTGATTGGTCATGTGTCAATGAAATGCTTTTAACAAAATTCATTTTTAATAAATCCAAAAATGAATGTGGGTAATACAAGGGAAGAGGTTACAGATTGGTGAGAAAGGAGACCTGATTAAAAGGGATATTTCCAAGGAGGGGAAAGAAAGATCTAGGAAGAAAGTTCTGTTTTCTTTTACATTTCCTGTGATTACTTCATTTATTCATTCAAGGCCTCAGAAAGGAAAGCACATTTATTTATGAAGAATAAATGTGTGCTAGGCAAACTAAATTGTTTGGCATTTAAAAGAATCATGGCATATTTTTATTCCATTAATTTTCTCCTCATGAGCTAGTTCTAAGATTCTATGAGGGATGTTGGTTAGCTCCAATATGAGAGAAGCATTCTGATTTGACTCAAAATTCCCCTGCAATGACTTGCTGGGTAAGCCATGTTACCCACATG
This sequence comes from Micromys minutus, assembly GCF_963924665.1. Taxonomy (NCBI): domain Eukaryota; kingdom Metazoa; phylum Chordata; class Mammalia; order Rodentia; family Muridae; genus Micromys; species Micromys minutus. The sequence goes on along the minus strand of NC_137970.1, from coordinate 20,591,134 downwards.
CCCTTCTCTCCACATACAAAAAGCACCTTCAAAAGTTATGTCTCTGCCTTTAGTATCTGGTGTATCCACTCTTTTCACTTTCTTTCATAAAATAGTAGGGTAGCAGGAGAGCACTCCCACCCCACATCTGTCAGATCAGCCAGAGGCGGCAAGGGAAGCTGCTCATGCTTTGAGAAACGTAAGCAATGTGAACAGCCACCAGTCACCAGTGGACAGGCAGGCTGAAACCTGGGATGCCGGAGGCTCTGTTGCCAGCTTCAGAATTGTGGTAAGCAGAGAAAGATGCATTAGATGACAACACAGCGACGAGGAGTTGTCAGTGCCCAGGACACAGAGCCCTACAACGCATACACAGCTTGCAGAGTATTACTGAACCACTGCAGTTGATATTTTAACATAACACACAGAGAGTGAAAGTGTACAATATACATGGTAGATGCACCTATGAGAAACTGATACACATGACAAACTCAGCACATAGTGTTTGCGTTTCAGGTGTCAGAAATACAACCGGCCCCAAGTTCCATTCTACTGCATGACAAATACTGAAGAACAAAATTTCAGTCTTAAAATATACCTTAAAGTCAGTATTTTCCTTCAAGGAAAAAAAGTACTATAAATAAATTACAATACAGTGAATTTGCCTGAACTCACTTCGTTTCTGTCTTCCAGCCTTTAAGTCAAATAAAACAGTGTAAAAACTATACACTCTTAACATGATAGTTGATCTTTTATAAAATAACCTGTCTTCAGAGATGTCGATTTCACAACAAGGAAAAACCAAGCCCTGTTGCCGTCACTATTATAAAATATATATGTATAGATATATGTTTTTTTACAAAATGTGTATATTAATAGCTTTGCACAAATATTTTAAAGACAAATTTAGCTAACCTAAGAACTTCATGAAAATAAAACGGGCAGATAAATACTTCATGTGCACAATGCACTACATCAAACGTCATCAGCTGGGAGAGGAGGTATGTTAATCCTTGGTCTTGTAAAAAATGCTATCTTCTCCCTAGAATTAGAAAGAATTATATGTTATAAGTAGATCTCAAAGGGATATGGATGTAGTTCAGTGGGAGAGTAAATGTCTAGTTTATGGAAGACTCTATTCATAGTAGTAGAAGCTGAATTAAAAAACTCAGTGACAACTGTATGAAGCCCTATGGTGTGCTTATCTATGGGGGCTAAAATACTCACTTGTATATAGTAAGTACACAGAAAATACTTGTTTTGTTAAGAAATAAATATGAGGGTGAGAGATGTATGAATGAAAAAGTTCTAAATCATAACTGAAGATAGAATGTCATACTCCTTAATGCTAATTATGGCAAAGATATAAATATTAAATATTTAAAAATATTAAGGCTGAAAGTCAAACGTGTTGTATTTAGCAATAAAGAATTAACACAGGTAGATGCTACAATGTAAAAGACCTTCAGAAGCCTGATGCTAAATGCAGTGAGGAAGACACAGAAAACTACATGTTGTCATGATTCCATTGGTAGAATTAGCCAGGAGGCAAATACAGACGGGGGGAGGGAGGGCATACAGACTGCTGGTTGGCAGAGCTCAGGGAGGGGGATGAGCTTAACCATGAAGAGGATATGAGGCACTTTCCTTTGGGGATGATGACAGTATCTGAAAACTAAATGGAGAGAGTAGCAGCGTGACATTATTGATACAGCAAATGCTACTGACATGTTTGCTTTAAATGCATTAATTTTATGCTTTCTAAATTCTGCTGTAATTTTTCATAGCCAAAAAGAATATAAATATAGTCATGCAATTAATTCTCCCCAAAAAGCTTAAGCAGATTTTGCAGGTAGATCTAATTTATGCAGTAGTGATTATCTTGTACGAAAATTGATGATGATGATAAATGCTTGATTCCTGTGACAGCAAGTCTGTGATAGATGAACTATATGATAATCATGTTTTGCAGTTTGTAGATCTGGTTACAAATGAAAGTTAATTTAGAAGAAATGTGACAAGGATATATGTATGTATGTAAATTAGTTACCTATAATAACAAATGTTTAGAAAGCAGTATCAGGTTAGAAAATAGAGCAAATGGGTGAATTAGAGAAAAAACAATAAAACATTACATTCAAATAAGCTAATACAGCCTGTAGCACTGTGGGATATTTTAATTTTTAAACTGCAATACTCTATTATGATTGCAGGTAGCATGAAAAAGTATAAACATATAAATGATAGATGAAAACGTCAAAATGCTACTGGTGGCAGGAGATGCTGTTTATAGTAGATTTCTGGTGACTATACTTTTTATATTAGCCCGGATACCATGGTGATAGGAAAGCACTGAACAGTAATGATGACACAGGGTCCATCCTCACTTCACACCTACCTAAAGGTCTGTACTTGGATGGGCTCCTTTTGGTTCTGTCCTCGCAACTGGTAGATCTCTTTGGAGGCCTTCTTCAGCATCTTCTCAGCTACTTGTTCCTGATGGTAGTCAAGTTTGGTCTGTTTTGTCTGTGACAGAAACATTTGATGAGCAAGACTTTTTTTACTGCTACTTAAAAAAAGAGAATGAATGAGTTCACTCTCATTCCCTGGAGTTCAGAAGATATAGTAACAGCTACAGAGATCCAGAATGCAGGCCTGCCCAATCTGTGTCCATAGAGGAAATCTCCACAGAGGTGCCTGGGGTGGCCGGAGCCAGGCCTGGCTGAATATGGCCTCAGGGCATTCTCCACATAAGAAAAGGAGGACCTTGGTACCCCTCACTCTCCATAAAGAACCTCTTGGTGTCTACTGGTGCCACCACCAATGTGCATAGTAGGGGAAATTTTCATAAAGTAAGTGTGAAGATCCATCCTTTCTATTACTGTATTATTATAGGAACACTCACAACTAGAGATCAGGGTAGCAACTATGAATAAGCAATAGCTGGGGAAATCTAGAGGGAGTTTAGAGCAGACCTTTGACCCTCTTACCTGCCTCTCCGCTTCCTTCAGTAGGCTGCGGAACCGCTCATCACGGAGCACCCAGTGTGGGAGGTCAGTCTGGCCCCGCAGCTGGGCATCTTCCAGACGCTGCCTCAGCTCCCGGAGGGTGCCAATCTCCTCATTCAGCTGCCTCTGCCTAGTCCTTGAGGCCTGGAGGTCCAGCTCCAGGTCCAGAGAGGTGCGGGCCATCAGCTCAGCCAGAGATGACCTGCAAGACTGTAGAAGGCAGGCAGGGGGCACCAGTGAGTGTGCAACCAGCTTGGGCTGGCACAGGCTCCACCTTCTGGAAGGTTCTTCCATAATTAACAGAAGATAGCTGTGGTACAATTATTTCTCTATGCCCGATCTATCCCATATCCATATTTAAAACACCAGATTCTGGCAAGGTGAAATCTCTACTTCAAAATAAGAACAGCAAACTTTCTTCTTTAATCATGACCTACAACTGTTTGTCAAAGTATAGAGCAACAGACCCTCATATGAGGCTGACAGATAAAACAAAACATCACTCTTTTAGAAATGCCATTTGGTAATATACATCTAAGGTAGCAAAATGTGCTTTACTTATTTATTTATTTTTGTCTTGAAATTTCATTTTGCACTGGCATCTGGAAAGCATGACTGGCAACTCACAAATGTGATTCAATTAGGTAAAGTTTAAGATGGGGGAGGGGATGCTAAATATGTAATAGCAAGAAACTAGTGTTTCTGGTATCAAATGGGTCAAGGTCAAGGATGGTGCTCAACAAGAGAGTATAGGACAATAACAATGACTCAACCCAAAAAGTTCATACTACTGCTGTTTAGACACAACCTCTGCAGACTAATTATATGCTCTTTTAGATTTCCCCCTGTCTGAAACTAATCTGACTACCAACATTACATGGGAATCTTGATTTTTTTAAAATATCTATTCCAGAAGATGCTTGCCCAGAAATGACAGGGACCTACCTTCTACTTTATAATCAACAACTTTTAAATTTGGTACCCTTTCTAGGAATCCACAGGCATCTGCATTCATATTCGCACAATTTTCCACACATATATACATAATTAAAATTAAAGAATAGAAAAGAAGCTCAAATTTGCCAGCTACTATATATATGTGTGTGTATGTGCATGTGTGTGTGTATGTATTTAGACAGGAGTCATATATATATATGTACACACACACATATACTGTCCTGTCTAAAAGGAAAAAATACAATGATATGGAAATGATTATCCATTTAATACATATAAGAATATAATGACCACAAATGACAGAAAATCACCTTAAGACATGCTAACAGAATTATGACACTATTGCACTTTCTAAGGAAGTCACAATGAAATAAAAAGTCTTTTGATTAATGTGGCCTTAAGCATTTCCTAAAGTAATAGCTTTATAAAGAAAAATATATAAATAAAACACAAGCTGTTATAGATTCCATATTGGTTTCTGTAGTACACACCTGTTTATAGCGAAGGGTTCGTCTTTCCAAAGTATTTCGTATAAAATGGGACTTCCTGGGTAGTGTCGAACTATCACTGTCACTTCGATAAAGCTGTACCAAAAAGAATATCCAGAAACAATTAGACATTTTCTATCTAATCTCTGAGAATCCAAATGGGATTATTTTTTTCTTTTCCTAGGCATTTAAAACACATTAAAACTTTTTGTAATGTTGTTACCAGGTCTTTGGACTAACAGAAGAGTTTTAAGGGAAAAAAGATAAAACCAAAATAAACAAAGCTGCCAACCTGATATTTTTTCATGCTCATCGATTTAACCACATGGACTTTCTGCACTGATCAAATCAATCATAATTCTGTGCTATCCATACCAACAACTATTTGATATTAAGTAAGTTGCTTATGAAAGCAGGCACTGTCTTCAGCATGTTTCACTGTTTAGCAATCATTCACATTTGCTATTTATTCCTGGTTTTAGTAAAATGGCTTTTTGGAAAAAGAGACTCATTCCGGGTAGAAGGACAAGCCAACATTCACCAAGTTGTGCTGTGCCAGTCAAGTGAAAGGTGTGGTTTTAAAGAGGGAAATAAAGAACACTTCTTTATGGGAGACCCTACGGATTTCATGTGGTGGTGGATCAATGGTTGTCTGTGTGTGTGTGCCCAAGTCTTGCCTTCCCAGCCTTATTTTCTGTACCAGTTTACAGGAGATATTCAGGAAACACAGTGGCATGGAAGCTTACTTGCCCTGTGGTCATACCAACATGCACATAAACAGCAAGGCTTCTAACACCATTACTAATAAATGCAGCCTTTTATGCTGGGGCACAGAGCTCAACCCAGCAGCTGCCAGTCTTCCTCTAAGCAGCAAACTTTGACCCTATTGTCAAAGAGCATCTGAATTTGCTTTGTGGAGGTTCTGCCAAAGCATATGCTAAAGAGGGACCATGAGAATGGTATTCAGATGAGTATGCCAACCATCCATATAGGCATCATGACCATTTTCCCTTCAAAACCATTTTACTATCCAGGTCAGTGGTGTTACTGTCACAGTGGTGCTGCCAGATCAGCTCATATTCACTGTCCTCCTTTCAATGACAATAGTGGTTTAGACCTCCAAGACACCTACCTACTGGTTCTCAGTCCCATGTGTAATAGAATTTCCAAAAGTTCTAATTCTCGGGTCCCACCTGTGACCAGTGACAAGCCTCTAGGAGTGGGACCTGGGTGTCAGAATTTATTGATGCCTTTCAATGTTATTTGACTATATATGTCCATCAAGGCTATAAAATTGGAATATATTCCTTTGAGCCTGTGGGATTCAAATAGGGCAGTACCTTTGGGACTTCTGAAGATGAAGAGAACGTGCTAATGCAACCTATAGATTTCTATCCAATTCAAGACAATCTCCATTTTGAATTGTTGCTTCTCAAAATATTCACCCTGCCTCCTGATCATGAGATGGGGCACACAGAACAGTGAAATCTGTAGGAGGTAGAATTCAAAGGAAATCCAGAATTCAACAGGCTCAGAGCCAGGTGGCAAGCTGAGTACCTAGCACTCATTTTATCTCCACTCATATATAGTAGTTCATTTTCTCCCTCCCTACTCTTATCAACTCTGTTTTCCTATTTTTGGAGATAGGGTCTTGCTATGCAGCCCAGGCTGGCCTGAAACTCATTATATAGTCCATGGTTGCTTGTCTTGAACTTGTGAGAACATACATATTTTTATGAGATAATAAAAATGAGAACATAACAAAGAGAAAGAAGAAAAAAAACGCTGCACACAAGAGTAAAGAAGTTTCAACTCACTCTGCAAACATACTGGCTCCTTGCTCCTGGAGAGAAGGTCTGCGAGCGCACAATAGTGCTACTGCGGACAAAAGGAGAGCCACGGGTGCGGCGGTTAGGCCATTCCTTTCGAACAGTCACTGCTTCCTCCAGGTAAAGGTCTTCTGTGGTGGTTTCCTTGTCAACCTAGGTAGTAGGCTTATTGTTACTCTGACTTCTTCATAGCACAGATGAGTTAGTGTGAACAACCTCCTTTTCAGAGTTTCTACCTGCCTTTTTATACCTACCAGCTATAATCGTGATGGCTGGAACTATAGTAGTTCATTTTCTCCCTCCCTACTCTTATCAACTCTGTTTTCCTATTTTTGGAGATAGGGTCTTGCTATGCAGCCCAGGCTGGCCTGAAACTCATTATATAGTCCATGGTTGCTTGTCTTGAACTTGAGGCACTCTTCCTCCCTTTTCTTCCCAAGAGGTAGGATGAGACGAATGAGCCACCAGAAGGCCTGCATGACACTTTCCATAGCAATTATACCATCTTTCTAAACTATTGTTTCCAAAATATAAGTGTAAATAAAAAGTGGGGGGCATCAACCTAGCGTCCCCAGCAACTCTTTTGGTAGTTACTTTTCAAGCTTGTAAACAGTAGAGCAGCAGCAATTCTTGGAGACCTCATCTAAAGCAAGTACTCTAATCTGCTGTACAAGCTGAAGACTAAGAAGCTGCCTAGGGGGAGAGTTCATACATGCTGCTTCAGGGACCATAGTGGTAGAATATGTTGGTATACTGAATAGTTAGAACAATAATATTTTAGTGAGATATAGATACAGTGTCAACTGAGCAATACTTAGTTGTTCCTGAAGATGGGAAGTGATCACCACTGAATGGTGTTAAAGGCTTCATTTCTTAAGTTGGAGCTGTACTTTTCTTATAATCTACAGGTGATAGACATTTCTGTAGGACCTGCTGAGTCCACATTAATCCCTTACACGTCTTAGTTAATGCTGCAGTTCAGCACTCGATAATACAGTCCTGTGCCTTACATGTTAGCTTTAAACGCCACATATCTCCGTACCCTCTGACACCTACAAGGCATGGTTGTTAGTGAGTGTCTCATCTATTCCTACACGTGAGCATATCAGTCTAGCTTCCTGCAGTACACTTACCACTCATCTACTCTGCCCCTCACACTCCCCATAATAGGTATGGGGACACATCCTTCCTCCCTCTAGGACTGGCCAGGTGCTAGATATTCAAAGGCTCTATTGACACGTTTTACTTACCTTAAGACTCAAAGGTTGAAGTTTCTCAGCTTTGTAAGATTCTGCCTGAACAGTAACCGCGGGCCCATGAATAGAGTCTGTACCAATGTAACAGGAGTTTGGGTACTGGGGGACAGTCTGGATACAGTTGCTACAGCCACTATCAACAGAGTCAGCTTGCCAACTCCTAAAGGCAAATATTGAAACAGCCCATGAAAAACTCATCAGAGATGATACTTCTCATAGCTGTTTTCAGAGCAGAATAGCAGAAAGAGCAAGAAAAACCTGTTTCTTTTCAATGACTAAAGATAGCTGCTGTTCTCATAAAGTAGGAGTGTTTCTGTTTTCTAAGGAAGATGCTACTTCAAGGCCCTTTATTAAGTTTTATCTTTTCCTATCACTCAATCAAAAACTCTTTTAGAAAATCCCTCCCATCTTGCTGTCTAACCATGAACAGCATTGCATGCCTTAGCCCTCTGCCAGGTGCTCCAAAAGCACATTTATGTCTAAGCTAAATTCATGGAAAGCCATGGGAATAAATAGTAAGCTTCGCAAAGACAATACTAATTTTGGAAACCTGTGGAAGAGATTCAACATGTAAATGCCCCCCACCCCAGAAGATCAGACAAGCCACTTCACCATAGGTATTCATTCACGGGAAGTATTCACCCATTTCCCATAGGCCTTTTTTTGGTAAGGAGTCACTGATGGGCCACTTCAAGCAGCAGTGGCTAGAGATGCTGCTTGGTTATGTGATTACATGCTTCCATTGACGAGTGTGTCCAGAAGGATGCAAATCTACAAAATGGATTTGTGGTTGAATGTGGTCAGAGGGAAGGAGGATTGGGAATGATTGCTAGTGTGTGTGGTGGTCTTTCTGTTTACTGAAAGTTCTCTACAGTTGACATTGGTAAAAATGGCATACTGTAATTATACCTCAAACTAGTGAGTTGTGCAGCGTAAACGCAGGTATATTAGATTTCTATAAGGTGGGTTTAACAACAACAACAGTAGGAGTATAGCTCAGTGGCAGAATGCCTACCCAGAATGTACAAAACCACAGGTTTAATTCCCAGTACCCTAAGAGAAATAAAAAAAAGCACACATACAAGAACAACAACAAACTGAAGGGAACTTTGAGTCAGGTATGGTGGCATATGCCTATAATGCTAACACTCAAACGGCTAAGCAAGACAAGTCCAAAGCCACCCTAGGCTAAGCGCTAAGAGCCCATCTCCAGAAACCAAACTGTTCAGGGGAGTCCTGAAAAGAAATTCTTGGATTAAAGGAAGAGGACTGGGCATAGAAGTCAGGGTATTTATTTTATAACTATCACCATGATATTGCTCCTGAGCAATGGCATGTTAGCACCACCCAGAATGTTCTAGAAAGGCAAAGAGGAGGAAAGTGATTTGCCTCCAGAAGCCCTCCTGAGCGCCATGCTGACTGGCACTGGGCAGGCTAGCCTATCTGAATAACTTCACTTCACTTCCCTAAGATATTGTACTGAGTTTGGCCTCTTCATGCAACCTTAAGAGGGTAGAGGACTGGGTACTCACCTCTCAGACACAGCCTCGCCTTGTTCTTCCTTACGCTCCATCTCCAGAATCTCCTCCTCAGTATATTCTAGCTTCACACGCTCCTCAGCCAGCTCTCTCTCTACAGCTCGTAGCTGTGCTGTGGTTCTGGCTAGCAGCACTGTCACTGCATCCTGAAGAAGGAAAGAATGTTTCTGAGAACTAGCTTAACCTCTTGGCCACACACAGATTCCATCATTCAGAGTATCACACTGCTCACCCTGGGCCTATCGCTCTGTGTCCACAAATTTGTACAAAAGTAATGATCATGAACATGTTTGTATTAAAATTCATTTTCAGAAAGTGGTCTTCTATATTGCTATGTCCCCATCTGATTCCTTTCCCTGAAACCCCTTTATTGATAACTCATGCTGCTTTGTAATATACAAGAAATCTTCTTAGAAATGAGTACCTGGAGCAAAGCCAGTCTCAAAGTACAAAAATAAATAAATAAATAGATAAATAAAAAATAGCCATAGAACACTGGCTCCTTGACCCATGGCCACATACCGTCTTTCCGGAGCTGGCATCCATGGTTTCCTGTGTAGTATTCTCCATAACTCGCACAGGTTCTTTTGGCCTGGGTGGCTCAGGGCTGGCAAAGACCTGCACAGGATACCAGCGCACCTGCATTTCACTTGAACTGTCACAGTCGGCCAAGTTTATCTGAGCAATGCCCTGCATGGGAAAGTAAAAGCAAGAACCAGATTTTAATGGCTTTCTTCCATAAATAATATTGTCCTTTAAGATATCAAATTTGACTGCCAGAACCCACATATGCACGATAGTATGTTCACTCTCACTCCCTACATGCCTCTACCCCCACATAGATACATATATGCATACACAGAAACACACACATATACAAAATACAAATGAGTAAGCATAAAAAAGGAATCAAAGACCAAATTAGAAACAAAGAAGATAGAGGAAAAGAGAAAGAAGACAGAGTCATAAAACAAAGAGAAGGGAAGAAGAAGATGGGGAAGGAGAAAGTGAGTGAGCAGAAGTCATACTGCTATACTTACCAGCAGTTCTTCCTGTAGCTGAGGATTCACCGAACACACATATAACTGAAGTGATTTCAATGTCAACATGCTGGAATGCACAGGGATTCTAAACACTTCATTAAACACCAATGGAGCTTGGAATTCCAGAGACTTGGAGCAGTAAGTAGTGGGAGTGCTGGAGTCGAGTGGGGGCAAGTAGACGCGGATATGGCTAGGAACAGAGGGAAGAAGACATATTGGTAGGCAGCATGAGCTAATATGGTTCCCACCCTCCAGGTCCAAAGGACTAAAGTGTCTCTGTAGAGTGGATGGAGCATGCCTGACTGGCTAAGATAAGACATGGAGCTTTGAGGTTCTACTGGACAGTGTTTCAGCATGAGTTCTTCTGCCCTCTCCTCAGAGTTCTAGCATCCACAGAGGTACAGTCTATTTTCTGCTTTCTACTTCCCAGCCTGGAACTTAGCAAATGGTTGAGAGGCCTGAAATATTTGTGATGACTGCTGTGTGTATCACAAGGAGAGCTGGATCCCGATGTGGATCACCATGTACACAAAGCTAGTTCACAAGGAATGTATGGGATTGGTTACCTTAGATTTGAATGGACCATTATTGGCAGTTACTCACCTTAGGGAGACCCTCCATGAGCACCCACCTAGGGTCACAGAGCACATAGAGGCAGCAGTTCTGGGAGTGAGGCTAAGAGCACTAGTTGACTGTGAAATGGTCCAAATTCATATTTCCTACTCGTCTCCACAGCCAAGACTCCTTGAACCCAGGCTTAGGCTTCTTAATACACATCATAGGATCACAGTCTGGAATGGGCTTATACTAGCACCACAGAGTAATCCTCAATATTGCCAGTGACAGGCTCTTCCTTGACAGCAACACAGTATACCAAATGCCTCAATTAATTAAGCTCTTTTAAAAAATACATAAGTCTTTGTACTTTAGATATTTCCTACTTTTTTCCTGAAAATTCAGACTCCCAAACTGTTTTTCTCTCCCCAGTCTGTTGAGCAGAAATAGGCAATGAGCTGTATCATGCAGAGGAGAGCCAGAGAAAGGACATCACTAGCTCTACATAGCCTCCAGGTCTCCAGTATCAGGAACTTACATTTTGCAGTCTTCCTTCATCACCAGCCCAGCAAGGTTCCTCAGTTGCAACACATGCACAAGGAGATATTCATTTGTACTATCATGCCTAGAAGATAAAGCTTAAATTTATGGACTGTAAATTCCCCATGGAGGAAATGACCCTTTGATTCAATCCCAATAGTGTCCAGGATCTGAGGGGTATTTTAATTTATCTTGCACCTAAGGGACATTGGTAATATGTCAAAGAATTCTGTATTATGTAAACCGGAACAGCAGTGTCAAGGACACAACTGAATTCCCTACAGTGTACAAGATGGGGACACCATAGCAAAACAATGACCCGATTCTAAAAGTCAACAGTATGAGAACTAAGAAAACTGGACTAGAATAACAAGAATGGGCAAACCAAAAACTACAGAGACCAAAAGCAAAACAAAACAAACAAAAAAACCCCAATCCTGTACTGCCAGTATAAACATCGTGGCACGTGCTTTCACTAAAACTGTAGCTAGCCATCTATTAGTGCCAGTGTTATAGACCATTGGATGACTCTGGGGATGAGAAAAGGACCCTGCTATCTGTACTATGGGGAATACTGTCAACTTCCAACATAAATGTGGAAATACAGTCCTAAGCTCTCCAGTTTGATGAGACATTGAGTATCCAACCTTTCTGACTCCCAAGTGTAATCTAATAGTCCTCAGCTGAAAGACAGCAGTGCAGTCACTTCTCTCCTTCCCTCTTACCTCCTACTCTTGTCAACTCATCTGAGACAAAGAGAGAGAGAGAGAGAGAGAGAGAGAGAGAGAGAGAGAGCTAACAAGTGTGGGGAAGCAACACTTGGGTCATATGGTCCCTCTATCCCCCTTCAACTGTCTGTGGAAATGTATATATGCGGCATCTTTAAGGCTGAAGACATGATAGAGAGTATCAAAGCTGGTAGAATATCACACAAGCAGGCTTTATTCCACAGGGCATCCAGAAATCCTGAAGAACAGGAAGTTGGCTTCTATACTCACAGATATCCCACATAGATCTGAGGCTCATTGTTTCCGTACATGTCTCCAAAAGCCAACTCTTCAGCATCTTCATTTCTAAACATAATGGTAAATAAAACAGGTTTATTCCAAAAGGACCATAGCATTGCAGGTATGTACATGGTCTCTCGAGCTCAGGGTGTCTCAAACTCTGATTCAAGTATATATGTTCGTTAAGGAGCTCAAAAGGCATAGCTCATCGGTTATCTGCCCACAAACTTCTTTATCATTTTATCACTCCCTTGGTTTAAAAAAAAAGACTCATCTTTATTTTATATGTATATGCATATTTTATACATAGTTTATATGTATATGTAAGTTTATTCGTGACTGTACATATGTGCATTGCATATATGTAGTGGGCATGGATGCCAAAAGAAAGCACTGAAACTCTGGAAATGGAGGAAGAGATGATTGTGAGCTGCCATGTGGATACCAGGAACTGACATCAGGTCCCGTGCAAGAACATCATGTGCTCTTAACCACTGAGCCATCTCTCCAACTTGCATCTCTATTTTTAGACAGGGTCTTGCTATCTTAGGTCAGAACTCATTTTAATAGCCCAAGGTTGGTCCAAATTTGTAGCATTTTCCCCTGTCTCAGCTTCCACAATGGCAAAATTATAGGTATGAGCTACAGCAACAGTTGTCTTGTTTTTTATTTGTGCTGTCTTAGAGTTTTCCTTTGTCTTGGAAAATAATTGCATAAATTTTGAAATCCATGTAACCCACCGAAAGCAATTTTCAAAAGGTGAACTCTAAAAAAACTTTGCATCGAATAAAATGTCTTTACAGATACTTGAGATTAAAACTGTACAAATTCACAATGAGAGCAAAGACAGTTTATCAAAATGAACTACCTATTACCCAAAGGTTGTGTTTTGTTTTGACTACAAGGAGCTTCCTATAGCTAAAGAAACAAAAAGGAGGAGGGACTTCATTGCTAGGAATGCAGGTCCCTTGTATGAACTGTGCATAGTTGCTCTTTTTCAGCTCTACTGGTCAGGATCAGGAGGGGAAAACCATTCCAGAACAATACAATAAGAGCCAGCCTCCAAATACACACGTCAAGTCAGAAGTGTTTTCTCCACAGACTTCTAAGGCCAAACCTTCCAAAGATTAAAGGATGTAGAAAAATATGTATGGAGCCATAAACAAAGTTTAGAATCCAATTATTTCCATATGGATTTTGGTGTGCATATCAATAGTGCTCTGGCAAGTGTACTTAGGAACAAGGCAATAAGGCGATCAGCTCCTAACCTTTTGGTTAGAGGTTCAAAAACCCCACTGTCACTGGCAAGGGAGTAATCTGACAGGCATGCAGAAACACGGCGTGCTCTTCTCTCCAACCTCTTGGCGCTGTCTTCCCGCAGGGTCACTGCTGCAAACAAGGGACACACCTAGGTCAGGAGGTGATGGCACAGGAGGCCGAGACATCTATGGCAGAGTGCTGAAAAGTCACTAAGTGCTCCAAAGACAAGCCATGGCATATGCATGCAGATAGACATTGTGCGTCATTGTCTTTAATATTGAAAAACACAAGCAAAACCAAAGCAACAGACTCCTAGGTACTACTTTTTGCTTTGCTTTTTTTTTTTTTTTTTTTTTTTTTTAAAGGCAGAGGCTCACTGTGTAATCCTGGCTCTTTGAACTTGAGATGTTTCTTATCCTCCTGCATGCTGGGATTACTGTATGCACCATTATGGCTGACACACATAAGCCAGAGGTGACACTGGTATCTGATTCTTTTAAAAAATAATCTCTTACCTGTCTAAAAATACATTTGTTACTCATAAATCTTGTATTTTCCCTTTGATGGTGAGCACATACTGATTAAGATGACAAAGGTGGGAAGCGCCTAAAAGAGTCTGGGAGGGAAAAGCTACAAGGAGGGGATAGAGGTAGTGGGGGGTTGGAGAGGGTTGGATTGGGGAGAAACAGAATCACAAACACAATCTTTGTTCAAATCTACTATAATGCTATGTAATACATTATAGTATTGATTAAAATGTAAAAATAATTTGAAAATAAAAGAAAGACACTTGGGCTCAGGAGAACAGCAGATACACTAAGAGGTTTTATTTTTCACTTCCCTTCTTTATGCTGTTTGGTGTTCTCTATATTTTAAACAATAAACCTATTTGATATTGTACTTAGAATCACTTTCAAAAATTATCCAAATACATCTTAATAATGCTCTTTAAATCAAAAACTTGGATCTATCCTTTGAAAACGGTTTTGGAGACCTATGGCTTGCACAGGGACTGACATATCTCTGTAGAAACCTCCTCAGATACCCTAGGCTGGACTGCTTTCTGGAATTGCTTTTCTGTATCAGAATGCTACCATTACTGAGTATTTAATTTTTATCTTTCATATCTACCTTTAAAAACCTGAAATAATCACTGATATTTTCTTACATAGTTTATTCCTTTCTTTCACTGGAACGAGTTTCTTTAAACAAAATCAATACAAACATATTCAACCTTTTTATGATACATGTAGTTACACCTATAGGAACCTATGTTTTACAGGGGCCATGCTTTGTTAAAATACAGAATAAATATGATGCCCCAAGCTAAGCACTACTTGGACTTCATGTTGCCACTTGCTGATAATACAGGTATCTCTGTGGTCTCTCTACTTCTCTTTGGCTACCCTAGTTCCATAAAATGAACACTTGACATTCTGAACTAAGGGAAAGGATGGCTCCAATGACAACCAGCCATGTCTCTTTGTAACCAAATTATTTCCCATACCAACTAAACCCAAGAATATTAAACAGATAAGGCCTTTGGTCTCTCAATGTTAACTGTAAACAAAAACTAGCCTTCCAGTCATCTGTAGTACCAACAAGGAGGGTAAGCCACACTTCTGCTCATCAGCCAAGGACAAAAGTAGGCTTTATCCTGAAGTAACTAAAGGTATACAACTCTAAAACTCTAAGTAGAACTCTAATGCCCTGCTCTTGTCTTTGTCCCTGTCCTATGAAATGACCCCAATCCCAACTACATGTGGAATCTTTGAGATCTGAACCTCTACATTACAAGTGTCTATAAGTGAAACCAGTGGGTGTTTCCAGTCCCTAGCCTAACACCTATCAAAGAGGCTTCTTCCAACCAGCTAGAAATCCCTTTGAGAAAACAGCACTAAGTAACAATCATCCCACTTCCATAGTCCTAGCCCATAGGAATTGGACTACTTGCTCTAAGCAATTTTTTCCTCATCATTACAATGGAAGTCCATTCAGAGAGGGTGGACACAAAAAGCTCAGATGGAGCCACTGACTTCACAGAGCAACAGGAATATTCCCCGAGTGAAAAAGAAGATACAGCATTGTCCACACTACAAACAAAAACCACCCTGCTCTTTCTTTATTAAAACAGACAGACACTAAAACCAAGGAACATACTAAAGACTGCTTGATAGGAAGGGGGAAAAAATGAAAATCAATAGCCAAAGCTGCCAACTGGTATATTAAAATAATGAATGCTGTTAAATTTTGGAGAAAATGCATATAGAAAATAAGTACTGAAAGCTTTTTGATAAAAAGTTCTTACATGATTATTAAGAATAACAGCAGTGAAATAATGATAATGACAATAAGCTACCACCCCCCCAGCCATCCTAAGCATGAAGTCACTTTAGAAGTTTTGCCCGCAGCCTGAGCGACAAAGGGGGATAAGGAGAATACCAAGGCCACTTACAGTAAACGTTTCTGTGGAGCAGCATGAGAAGAGATAAAAAAAAAAATCACAGAGTGAAAACTGTAAGATTTTAGCTGATAATTTAAAACAGGGTATGTATAATACAATCATCAGTAAATAGATAGTAAGTTCAGAAAAAAATTTATGGAGTTTGTTAGCATAGTCTAACCAATGAGTTTAAAAAGGAAACTGTTTCAAAATCAGGTTAAATTTAACTTTAAAAATCCAAGAAAGACAGAACTGTAGCAAAAATGTAAAAGATGTCCCAAATTATAGTCTACTCTTGGTCTTGCCATCTGTCCATCTGACTACCTCAAGGTATCAAGGGGGGTGGATAACTGCCTTCTAGCTTGGGCAATTCAGATTTTAAGCTCAGTAAAATTTTATCTTACTAAAACTTGCTTGAAGCCGAACAGATTTACAGACCAAGGCTGAAAATTGAGGGAATTGCATAACACCAAATGTCACCAGATACTGGAATGAGGGGGAATCTGATAACTCTAGGATCTGCAGCTGCCAGAACTCAGGAATGCAAATGTCCCCAGGTGTTTATGCTTAAAATCAGTTCCCCTGCTTAGGATTCTGGCAGCATCTAGCAGGACCCAGGAACTGAGTCTGTTAATTATTTCAAATTCCTAAAGACAGGAGTCAATTGACAGTGCCATCTACGAATCTACCACCAGGTGGCAGTCCCTAAATGTACATGAAGCAAATCACTCCCAGTCTAAATTGTTGAAACATGACAATGTCTGCCATAGAAAAAGAAAGAAAACTAAAGAAATTAGGATCAGAAATTAATTCAGCTCTTCTTCTTCCAAACCTGTCTTTGCCCTGGCCCAGAAGACCCTCAATCAGCCTTTTTCCATAACCAAACTAATATTCTTGAATTTCAACCTTTAAAGAGAACTTAATAAGGGATAGGTGGAGACTAGAAGAACAATGGGTTTATGTCATTATTTAATTTATGCTGAAAGGAATAAGTATGGAGTGATAAACCTGCATTTGTAAAGAAGAATAAAGTGAATGAAGGTTACCTGGAGTTACAGAAACAGTGTTTCAGGGGACATACAAGTGTGTTTGCAAACATAGGGTAAGACACCAGAATAACAGATGTCAAAAGTCAAAAGGTAACCCAGAACACAATGATCTCCAGAGAAACATGCAAATACTAGCAGATGGCTCTATTATAGATAAGCCAATCTAAAGATTAATTGATCTTCCTATCAATCTATCAATTAATCTCTTTGGTTAAAAAAATGGTGGCAAATGGAAGAAACCATAAAGATCACCTCATTTGAAGACAAGAAAAGTAGACAATCCAAGGAAGGTCACACAGAACTAGAGGTCAACGTGACAAGAAACAGAATCTTGGCCTGTAAGCTGCTTATTGTAAGTTATTTCCACCACACCATACTGTACTCTATTGAATACACAGCCCATAGAATGCATCTCGGATTCTTAGCCTCCATACTACTGATATCTTAAGCTAAATCATTTTTTGGGTGGGACTTGTGCTGTGTATTATAAAAGATTTAGCAACTACACTGGCCTCAACCCATTAAGTGCCAGAGTATCCTCTCTGCCAGGCTTTGAGAGCTCAATGTTTCTCCAGACATCACCAAATTTCCCTCAGGGCAGGGTGGAAGGACCATCTATTTTATATAAATTATCTAGTGCTAGCCTAAATTGAATATATAGGATATTTTTGTTGCTGTTGCTGTTGTTGGGTAAATGAAAGTTAATTAAGTACATGGGCTGAACTTCAGGTATAGGAAACTTTGCTTCTGGTGTTACATTATTGTAGTCTATTGTTTCTCAAACAGCACTGTTGTATTAATAAAGGGTTGACCTATAACACAGCTGAGTAGATGAAGCTTCCTATAGACTCTGGTTACTCTCCAATGGAGAAATGATTTGGTGCCTTGAGTGTCTTCTGAAATGGCACAATCAGAATTAGCTCCACTTTTGATTGAATTATATACTCAGAAACAAGGCCATAAGGCTAAAGAGAGAGGTCAAACTGACAGAGGAGGTAGACATTTCTACTATGGTATGATCGGATTCATGTCTACATGCTGCTCTGTGGACAAGATAGACAAAGAATTCCATCTTAGCACATGTCCTGCAGAGGTGCATTGAGGTCCTACCACCTCCTTACTTGCCTTTGACTACATAGTCATCTATATTAATATCTAATATCTAAGTACATTCCATAAACAAGCCAAATACAGCTTCATCAATGCTAGTCATTCCTGACACAGAAAAGAAAGACTAATGAAGATCTGGACTCTTCCCAGACCTATTAATATTCTAGAACTAACAGCTCACCAGCAATTTGAAGGTCACTATCCTCAAAGCTACAGCCCATACCCTGTAAACCCAGACACTCAGGCCTTTCTTCCTATTACCACTTACTTGTACTACTAGCAGGAGCCACAGGTTGAGGTCCCCGGTCACGGGGTCCTTCTCCATCCACAGGGATTCCATGTGGCTGAAGTGTTGCAGTTCCCTGCAAATCTTCGTCTCCTAGAGTAGAGGCCTGTGACCGCAGTCTGTCCAGTGTTCCCAGGCCTGCTACCTCATAGGTGTCAGGCATCTGTGCCAAAGGGGAGTCCCTCGAAGCCGGGAGGAAGGGTGTGTCTAAGGGAGAGCTAGGGGGTGACAGAGAGGACAAGGAGGATCGAGAAGACAGTGAGGCCAAAGACTGGGGTGTATCCAGGGACTTCCTCTGCTTTTGGAAGCCAGAGTGGCTCTGTGGGTCTGTAAAAGGCACATCGTGGCCCAAAGATTCAAAGGGGATCAGATCAAAGCGCAGAAGCTGGCCACACTCAGCATCAGCCTTCTCATACTGTGGGAGGCCATAGATGTCCGTGAAGCTGATAGAGCTGAGGGAGCCACGGCTGGAGGCCAGGGAACCCCTGCTGGAGGCCAGGGACCCACGGCTGCTCCCAGAGGACACAGTCAGGGTACTGGCAGACAGGCTGAAATGAAAAAGCCATGGTATGAGAAAAACACACGCTGCTCCCTCCACCCATCACCTGGTGCCTGGGCTGTAGCCCCAGGGTAGAACGAAGCTAAGAGGAATGCAGTTGGACACTTGAAAGGATCTGGCCAGAATTTGCTTCTTATCTCTTTTGAATGACACTTGGGGACAGTAGACCTCAGAAGACTCCTTCCTGAGTTGGAAGAATAACTGATAATGTCATTCATATGAAGCCCTTAACTTCCTGCTTCATAATAGAGTAAGAGCTTGACAAGGGAAGCTGTCATTATGCATCCAGATGTTGTTTTTATAAAAGGCCTCATAATAAAAATGCACATAGATGAATGCTTCTGAAGCTGGTAAGTAAATAACACATCCCTTTAATAAACTTGATTTCATAATTGAACTCCAATTTCTCCTGCCTCAGCTTTCAAATGATAGAATTACAGGTATGTGCAAACATCAGACTTAGGGTCAGACTTACTATTCTGAAGTCAAATTTGGTTCTCCCCATTTCACCTGAGTTGTATGTATATTAGCAAGTTATGTGCAAAACAAAATATATCTACTTTCCTGCTGTTTTACCCCACTTCCGGTTCCAATCACCAGTAGTAGAAAATCTAAGCTAAAAGAAACTATAAAGTTCATTCACATGTTATTGTAATATATGTCCCTGTGATAAAATTAGTAGGTATATATTTCCCTTCAAAAGTAGCCTACCTCTTTAACTGGGACTGGAGATATGATGTTAAACGTGTAGCTTCTTCCAGCTGCATAAGCAGACAATTTCTTTTTTCTTGAAGAAGAATCCTGTAGATACAAAAATAGTCAATTGGTGGGTCTAAAGGGCATGGAAATTGTTTTGATAACACGAAATTTAGCTATAGGGTTTTAGAATGTAGTTCTATGATACATTTGTCTAACATGCCTAAGGGCCTAAATTTAATCCCCATTACCCAATTGCAGAAGAGGTAGGGGCAAAGAACAGGAGGGAGGAAGGGAAAGAGGAGAGTGAGGGAAAGTCAGGAGAAAGAAGGACAGAGGAGAAATTCAACTATAAATGCCCTATAAATAATTCAGGTTGAAATGATTAAGTGAATTCTAAAGGCATATATTATAAATGGCAACATAATAAAAAAGGGTTTTGTCATATTTGGAAAATCCATCTCTGGTACTTGAAGCTGGTTGAAAGACTGTAGATAGTTGGTATATAGGTGGTTTGAGCAAGTGGATAAAAGGGAGGGTTGAAGACATAAATTTGAGAACAGGGGAGTAGACAAGTGGGAGGGCAAGTAGATGGACAGGTGAGTATAGATGTTCATATGAATAGGTGGTTAAGGTGAGTGAAGATGTCAGTGTAAATAGGTAGCAGAATAGACAGAATAATAGGACATTATCCTCCAAGCTGAGTTCAAATGCACAACGTGCATTAATCTGTTGAGGTTCCTTATAGAACCCTTGAAACATAAATCCATCATCCTAGGCCCTCTTATAGGCAAAAAGCTATATAAAGTTTCATTGGCATTATAGTAAAACAAGCCCTATAACATTTCTCATCGAATCAAACATCTTTATAACATGAGCCATTACACATTTTAAAGCAGAATTAAAAACAATGGCTTTCAAAATATGGTCCACAGACCTCAAGGGCCCAAAAATGTCCCCTCTTCTTTACAACATGTCTGTGAGCAGCAAAACATTCATGTGTTAACCAGAAATAACATACAACAACAGGGTAAATGCTTTAGCAGCTACCTTCTAGAAAACAGATGTTTAAAAAGTTTATAATAAAAATATTAAAGTTCTATGCTAATTCTTTGTTTGGTTTCAAAAACATTATCAGACATAAAATTATTGTTTCTAATAAGGCCTTGTTATCTCTAATCAAATAATAATGTCAAAGTAATTTTTAAATCATTAATGTATTGGTAGATAAAAATTCATATGAGCAAAAGCTATTTGGGAGTCCTTAATCATTTTAACAGTGGAAGGAGATTCTGGGATCCAACAACTTGAGATGAGCTACAATATACTCTATTTAATGTAATGTATTTAAGATTCAACTTACCTATACTTTTGAAGAAAAATATTTTATTATTTGGTCATGGAAAACCTTAGCAAGACAATGCTCTCTTAGGTGGAATTTTTAATATCATATTAGAAGTCATATGAGTTCTAAAAATGATAATGCCCTTAACACTTGGAATCATGTCTCTCACCTTCTTGTCACTCACTTGATTTTATCCTCCATTTAACAGATGAAGAAATAAACCCGCATGATATAAAAGTAACTTGCCTTGGCTATGAAAATTCAAGGTTTGCTCATTAGTTTGAATTTACCAGGCCTGATTACTTCTGCTTCCTGGCATTCTTATTCTGTTGCTAATATGTGACAAGAAAGGGAGTTTCATTTCACCACAAAACATTTCCCAATTTGGAGTCGCGCTTAAATTCTTACCTAAGGCTTATTAATGTAAAAGACACCAAACATTCATCTTTAATTTCTTCTCAAAAAAATGGAGAAAGAGTAAAAGAAAGTTAGGTGGTTTAATGTTTGTCCCAAGGGAGTAGAACTGTTAGGTGTGGTCGTATTGGAGCAGGTGTGGCCTTGTTGGAAGAAGAATGTCACTGTGGGGGTTGGCTTTGAGATCTCCTATGCTCAAGCTCCACCCAGTGTGTAATCATAGCCTCCACCTGGCTGCCGGTGGAACAGTCTCCTTCTGGCTACCCTTGGATCAAGATGTAAAACTCTCAGCTCCTTCTCTCGAACCATACCTGTCTGTAGGCTGCCATGCTTCCTGCCATGATGATAATGGACAGAACCTCTGAAAATGTAAGCTAGCGACAATGTAATGTTTGTCTTTATAAGAATAACCTTGGTCACGGTGTCTCTTTACAGCAAGAAAACCCTAACTACGGCAGAAGTTAGTGCCGGAGAAGGGTATTGCTGTGATAAGCCAGACCTCGCTTTTGTTTGCAGGAATGTGGACTTTGAGAGTTTGGGTTAGCAAACTAGTGGAATGCTTTAAGTGAGGCTTAAAGGGCCAACCTAGTAGGAACATGGGAGACAGTTGTGCTGAGGGTGATTTGAACTGTGAGGGCTTGAAAAGGTTTTAGAGGAGAAAGATTTTAGAATGTGACCTAGAGATCATTCTTCTGATAGTTTGAAGAATGTGACTGCTCGTCTAAAGAGTCTGCCTGCAGCTCTAAAGTGAAGAAATTTAGAGTAATTGCCTTGAAGGAGAAAATTTCAAAACAGCATAGCATAGACTGTCATGTGGTTTACTCTTATGAAGAGCAGTTTAATCAAGTGTAGCAAGCTTAGAAAGGAAAAATACAGAATGCATGGTTCAAGTATTAAAAGGGCATCAGAAAGTGGAATGGAGTGAAATCCTGTGTTCAAGGAGATAAAAAAATTAAGGGGCTGGTGATCTGTGGCAAGATCCCACCCAGATAAGCTTATTGTTTATGTATTTTATTTACAGTTGAATGATGGTTATATCACATTAGGCATTATTATGACGGAGTTATTGTTTTTATTTAGATATGAGATTCATTTATTCATTTAGACAAAGAGATATGATTGTGTGTCAAATTGACAGGGTATGGGTTATAATGAATATTCTTAGTTGTCAACTTGACTATATCTGGAATGAAGTACAATCCAGAACTTAAAAAGATTTTGTGAAAAGGAATTAAAGAAAAGCTTAGGTCCCGGCATAGTGGTACATGACTTTAATCCCATGAGACAGAGACAAGCAGATCTCTGAGTTCAAGGCCAGCCTGGTGCAGAGTAAGTTCGAGGGAAAGAAAAGCTTAGGTCCAGGTGTGGTGGTATATGTCTTTAATCCCAACACTCAGAAGAGAGAGTCACGAAGATCTCTGAGTCCAAGGTCTTTCTACAGAGCAAATACAAGATAGCTTAGGCAGTGAGGGAGTTGGAAAACAGAAAGCTGGTGAAAATGTAATAGAACAAGGGGGGCCCTGTTCCAGCCCCAGCAAGCAGCAGAACTCAGCGGCTTCAGTAATGCGGCTCTGGCTTTAGAGTGAAAAATAGAAGACTACTGTGACAATTGCTGCTTGTTAGTTAGAGCTAAGAAATTAGTGGTGATTAAGAAGAGACTAGTGTCACTGAAGTTGAATCTGGGATGTTTTTTGAGAGCACACACAAAAAAAGTTATGTTCCAGAGATATACAAGGTTGTACCTTGTGCTGCACCTGGACTTGGTAATGTGTAAAAATCACCCAGATGGTAGTGGTTTTGAAAAGTCTGAAGGGGTCATGAAGAGCAGCAGAGGCTTGGCACTGTGAGAGTACATGGAAAGCCATTGGTAAAAAGTGCAGCCTTGATGGCCCAGGACTGAATGGGTCATGCAAAGGACAATGTTGAGGCTTGGCACCATGAAGAATGCCTATGTGAAGCTATTGGTGGAAGTGCAGCCCAGTTCCAGCAAAAAACCCCAGTGTATGGGAGATGCCAGTACCAAGAAGAACAGCAACAGTGGAGTAGAGTCTGGCAGAGCCTAGAGTGTTAAAGAGAGCAGAGCTAGAGAAGTGACTTAAGCCCTTTGGAAGGACACAGAAGATCATGTGTGGAACCCAGACATTATAACAAGCAGCTGTGAAGTTGAAGTTGCCTTGGAGACCCCAAGATTTTAGAGATGCCAGAGCTGTAGTATGTCTGCTGAGGAAAGCTACTAACAGGGAATAGAACCAGCACAAGCGAAAGAACTGTGTTGCAGTCAACAAATCTGAAAGGAATTGGCCATCACATGTGGAAATACAGAGTTTGGAGATTTCCCAGCTGATTTTTGATTTTGCTTTTGTCCAGCATTTCCTCACTGTGATGTTTTAGAATGGTAATGTATATCCTCTGATGTGGAAAGAATATGATCTGTTTTTTTTTTTTTTTTTTTTTTGATTTTTATCTTATAGGAGATTACTGTTAAGAGTTGCATGAATCTCAGAAGAGACTTTGTAACATTGTTGAGACTCTGATAGACTATGGGTACCTTTGAAGTTGGACTAAATGCATTTTTCATTATGTTATAACTGTAAGTCTATGGGGGCCAGGGAGTGGAATGTGGTAATTTGAATAGGTTTGGCCCCCACAGATTCATGTATTTCAATGTTTAGCCATAGTAAGTGAAACTATTAGGAGGTGTGGCCCTATTGGAATAGGTGTGGCCTTGTTGGAGGAAATGCATCACAGGTGTGGGTGGGCTTTGAGGGTTCCTATGCTCAAGCTCTGCCCGTTGTGGAATCAGAGCCTCCTTCTGGTTGCCTTTGGATCAAGATGCAGAACTCTCAGCTCCTTCTCCAGCACCATGTCTGCCTACAGTTTCCCATGCTTCCTGCCATGTTGATAATGGGCTGAAGTTGTAAGCCAGTCACAGTGAAATGTTTGTCTTTATAAGAATTGCTTTGGTCATGGTGTATCTTCACAGCAAGAAACTCTCAGATAGAAAGGGAGTTTCAATTATGTCCCTTAATAGGCTTTCTAACCATAATTCTGTATGAATGACCTTGAAACTGAGACAGTTCTCATAACTGGTCAACAGGCTGCTGCAACTTAGCAGAGAAAGAGCCAAGCCCAGTCCCTTTGTTCCATTTCCACTCTGGGTCTAACCATACAAATTAAGCCACATGAAACCTCCTCACCTGGGACCGCACACTTAAACTAGTGGGAAGTGACACTGAGAAATGTGCCCAGCATCTACTTTGCAGAGTGTCAACAGTTGCAGGAACCCTTTGGAATGTTTGGTCTCATACTCAGATGCTTTAAAGTATAAAGGCGAAAGAAAGTTGTCACACATATATGTTTTCCAGTAACCAAGGTCATTTTGCAGCAGATTTAGGAAATTCATTTGGATCTATTCAGCTCTGATTGAGGTCGCTTGTCCCAGAACTGACTACCCAGCCTGGTCTCACAACAGACTAGCGGTAAAAACTATTCCAGCTCTGTTGTTCTGCAGATGTGAATCTTATGTACATAGCACTGGAATGTTGAACTTCAAATAAGGAGAACTAGAGTCAATGGAGGTTCTGAGGAGGCAGGCACCATTTCTAGATGAAATATGCCCCACTAAACAGAGAACAGCATGAACTGTAGGCCTTCCTACTATCCACAACATACAAAAGAGAATACCAAGAAGAAAAGCTAAAGTATAACTCAGAAAGCACTGAAACCCAAGAGCACAAAAGAAAAGGTAAGTTACATTCTACCACTTGAGATTCAGACTCTGCTCTAGGTTTAGAGGTAAGGCATGCTATCATCTCAAGCAAATTAAAATTCATTCTGCTCATTATTAGGCCAAGTTAACTCTAAATACTACTACTTCCTTTCAATGCTGCCATGAACTCTGAGCCCCAAATGACTCCATGCTACCATTCATCTACCATAAAGATTATCAATGAGCATCCAAACATCAAGATTGCTAGGCAATACAAAGACCAGTCAGAAGTCACAATGAAAATGGGTTATAGTACATCCCAGCATTCAGAGGCAGGTGGGTCTCTTGTGAGTTTGAGACCAGCCTGGTCTATATAGGGAGTTCCAGGATAGGCAGAGCTAAATAGTGAGACCCTGTCTCAAAACAAGAAACAAACACAAATAAATTAAAGTAAAATTAAAAAGAAATCACAATGATATTATCACTATATGTATCAATAAAGTCAAGTAATTCCAATTACTTAAACTCTATGTGGACAATGCTCAGCGAGATAAAATTTAGGGTCATGCCAATATGCTGAATTTGAGTAAGCCAGTGTACTAACAAAGGGAGGGGGGTCCCCAAAGCTCGGCAGATAGCCACAGATAAAGCACTGACAGCTGTTAAATGTGGAAAGCAGACCCAGCCTTCGGCACACTCCGCAATTGCAGGCAGCAAATGGAAACCAGGAGACGTGGCACATGATGAAAGGCTGAACAACTTGGCATCAGAGAATACAAAAGACAGAGGCTTCACGTGTCTTGTGCTTGAAAGCGTCTCAAGAGTAACTGAGGAAAGGCACATTCAGAAAGGGACTCACAAAAGGCTGCCGACTTCCTTACTGCAAAAGAAAGAGCTGGCTTCCCTGGCTAGAAATCAAAGTCAGAGATGAAAGAAGTAGGGAGACACCCACAATGCTACAAGGAGCAATCCCCTCAGGCAACAGAGGCTCCCTGTTCTGGAGCTAGAGCACCACCTGCCCCCTCCCCAAATTGCCTCCAATCCCGCACAGGCACTGCTCTGTAAACACAGGCAGAAGTACCAAGCACCCACACATCAGACAGGAAGCAGTGTAAATGATGTTTGTCCTTTTTCACTTTCTATTGCTTTCCTCCATCACTTTATGTCTGTTTCTCTCTTTTTTGCAGATAAGATGCCACTTTGTAGCCCATCATCAAACTCTGAAACTCACTATGTATCCTAAGGTGGTCTTGAACTCTATTCGATCCTCCAACCTCTATGTGTTATGATCATGGGTAATGAGACACCACACCTGGCTTTCCTGTCCCAGTTCTGAGTAGGTAGCAGGAGCCTGTGAAAGCAGGTGGCTCCTCTTATGGCACAAAAGGCACATGATTCCACTTCCCACATGGTAAGGAAACATACGAAGCAGTTGCTGTTCTCAGGGGAAGTGGAACATGCCTCATTTAGGAGTCCCAAGTCTGAATTGATATAGAATCTCAAGCTGTTTTAGTCACCTAAGCATGATGTGAAGATTTGGGATTTTGCGCATATCAGATTTTAGATTTTTCAGATTAGAAATTTGTAAAAGTGCATCTACAAAAATACTCAGAAATTTAAAAACCAAAATCCAACCAAACTTCCAGCCCTAAGAGAAGACACATGCCTGTGGTCCCAGGACCTGAGAGGTAGAAACAAGAGGATCAGTAATACAAGGCTAACATTAGCCTCACAGCAAGTTAGAGGTCAGGTACATAAGACCTTGTTGCAAACAATTAAGGAAGAAAGAAAGAAAGGAAAGAAAGGAAGAAGGGAAGAAAATAAAAAAAGAAGAGAAAGGATTCTAGGGGCTGTATCTTGGTGATTAAAGGGTTAACCTAACGTGTAAAAACAAATATAAAAATAAAATAATCTATGACAAGTGAGATGGTCAAGCAGGTAAAAAGGCATCTGCTGATACACTTGGTGACATGGGGTGGATCCCTCAGACCTACATTATGATAGAACAGACTGCTGCAAGTTCTCCTGGGATCTTCACACAAGTATTATGGCACACACTCATATTCATTCATATACAGACATATACCAAACAAATTAAATGTAATAAAAAGGTTTTAGATAAAATACACGAAAATTCAAGACAATTCTGGGCTCAAGCGCTTTTACACAAGGACTGTTCAACTTGTACCAAAAAGAATATCCTCACACGATATAAAAGTCATTCACAGTATTTCTAGTTGCTTCATTTCTAGTGGCTTCATTTCTAGTGGCTTCATTTCTAGAAGTGGTACCCTCTGCTCCCAAAGTCTTGGAAAGCCACACACCTTTCTGTGGCACCCTGTGCAGATGTGGCCCTAGCACGCTGGATCTCATCCTCCAGGCGCCTCCTTTCCTCTTCCAGCCGAACCACGTCTTCTGCTGACCTCCGCTGCTGAATAATGAGCTGCAGCTCCTGCAGCAGGGCCTCCTTTTCTTTGATGAGCTGCAGCCGGTCCCTGTCGGCCTCCGCCATGCCTGGCCATGACTCGTTAGCCAGCTGAGCCAGCTGCTGCTGAATATTGGAGACTCTGAGAAAGAAGCAGGGAGAGATCAGAATGAACAGAAATCCTGATGTGGAAACATTTTCTTCGAGATTGCCAACTCTATAAACTCACTTGGTTAAATAAATGATAAGATAATTGTTCTGAGCTTCAACTTAATAGTATCTGGAAGTGAGGGGTCATGAAAACACTGCAGAAGTCCTTTGTAATCTCTCGTCTGAGCTATAAGGTGACAATAATTACTTTGTACTTGTTTCAAAGAATTGACAAAAAGGCTAGCGCTCCTCAACATGTCCACACTCTGTTTCCTTCATGGTGTCATTGCAGAGAGAAAGAAAGCTGTTCAGTCTCCCTTCTCCACCATTATGGGTATCTAAACTGTTCATCCAAGAGACACCGCTGCCTTTCTGCCCCCTCATCTGGGGGTAAGCACTAACAGACACACTGAGAAAATAACAGGAGGAAAATGCATCCATCAAAACTGTTTCTGAAAAGAACAGCTCTGGGGCCCCAGGCTCCACATCTGTTCCTTCCTGCCCCAAAGCCCCTTGGCCAGGTGGGACTGAAAAGGGCCTTAAGGAGGGGCAAATACTCAACAAAAGCTGAGTGCTTGAACACTTCCATGACCCTAAATTTCCAAGTGCTTGCCTGGCAAACAGACTTCATCACTTGTGCCCTGAAGTGGTGTTGAATTCAGATTAAATGAAATAGACATGGCTCATGTTTTGAAAACATACTTAAAAGTGTGAGCAGTATGTTTTAGATAAGGTTTCTTTAAGACAAAACTAGGAATGCCAGACCCAACGTGAACCCAGTGCTCGGGAGTATAAAGTTTGGCACGCATGCCTAAAAATGAAATCCAAATACTTTTTTGAGATGACAGAAATCTGTGTGAACATGCAAGTGTCAGGCACCGCACAGCCTTAAGGCAATGATTATAAAAGTAGAGCCTCAGGACTGGCGCCTCAGGATCACCTGGGAGCGGTTAGGAAGGCATCAGGCCCAAGCTCAGATCTTCTGACTCCTACACCATGAGGTTGGGGTCTTGGCAAGTCCTCTGGGCACTTCTGCTGCTCACTCAAGTTGAACAGCCAGGACTCTCAGAGCTTCCTCCTCTGCAACTCTGCCCAGTCTGGAAGGTGCTAAATGACCTTTAGGGAGTTACATCAGGGACTGACAGGATGTTGTTTTTCACTAATATGGGAATGGCAGATGCAGGGCAGGAGCGCTCATGAGACTGCCCACCTCCTGTGCTCAGGACACATGACATTAACCATGTCTAGCTTCTTGTCTGCTGGGTCCAGCCCTCATAATCTTTCTCAAACCTGAGCTCCACTTAGATGCCACAAAATTGGCTAGAATTACCACATGCATTAAATAAACTGTAGCCTGGCCCTGTGCCGAATAAGGCTCTATCTGACCTAAATAATATGCACAGGGACTCACCAAGGCTGAATAATTAGACAAGATTCATTCCCTGTATACAGAATCAACCTGAAACCCATAGTCCCAGAAGGAAAAGGGTCTGCAGGCTAAAGCTTAAATGTATGTATTTTACTCTTGCCTAGTTCTCCAGGAAGGTAAAGAAACACTATGTGCACCAGTATTTAGCTAACTTGTTTTCTATCTTTAAGCTAATATTTTGGAAATGATGCCAAATTATGTCAATAAAAAAAGAAATATCAGAGGCAACTAAACAGGGCTTAAATATCCACCTATATCTACGTAGTAGAATTTAAATTTATAGCAGTAATATATAACTGAAGCCCAATGAAAACACTATGAGCAGGACCATAAATAATTCACTGCCAAATCAGACATTATACCCAGTAAAATTTCTAGAACAACCTACTATAAGCTAAGACAAATGTGCAAAATAAATACAAGAGACTTGAAGAGTAGTGAGAAAACTGGCTATGTCCTTATAGCAGAATTTTATTTCAGTTTATCTGCTTCTTTGGAAAGCCTATCTAAGCTACACTAAAACTAGCCACATCTATCACACTTATACTACAGACACATTCTCAAAAGCGCTCCTTTTGAGTTTTCAGAGGTTGTTTTTCTGTTTTGTGTATATATGTGTGTTTGTGTGTGTGTGTGCATGTGCACCCATCTCCCTCTCCCCCACCCCTGTGTGTGTTTGTGTTTTACCAGAACCATTTCCTGGACAGCATACACGCTAAGTAACCACTCAATCACTAAACTATACATGATGCCCACAACCCCTGAGCAAACTGATTTTGTTTGGTTTAAATACAAAGAGATCAAGACTTCATTGAGCCTGACAGCTTTATGTTACCTGGTATCTACAAGAATTCAATTGACTGGATGGTGGTGGAAGGTCCAGTTCCAGATAATTCTGTCCATTTTAGGAAAATGTCAAGGGATTTATACTATCTAGAAAAATCGATGAGCCAAAATACTTATAGAAAGGAGAAGCACAGGGAACATTTTCAAAGAGCCTGCTCTGCCAAAATTAAACCATATACTATATAACTTTTCACAGCTTACAGGAAAAAATGTGCTAGGAAGGGCCAACCTCTCTACCAGAAACAAGATCTGGATGAGGATTTCTTGCAACCCATCTGGAAAAGTTGTTTGGGGCATGCTGAAAAAACTAGGCAAGCATTTCTATGCTTTAGCAGTATTTTTTTGTTAATTACAACTTCACAAAAATGAATGCTGGTAAGCTGCTTTTCAAGATACCTCAGAATCTAGAATACTAACATATTAAAAAAGGCAATCCCTTTCTTTGTGACCACACTCTGGATGTTGACTTTAGAGCCCTCTTCAGCCAAGTCAAAAGAGGCACATCTGTATGTAGTTTGTCTCTTCTAGAAGCCAAAAAAATACACTAGAAGGATTCTGCCAACAACTGACCACTACTAGCATAGTTCCCTGGCCTTTCAGTAGCAAGCCTTCTCTGTTGGGCTAAAGGCCTGGAACAGAGCCACAGGCAGGGAGCATCATTACTACTGGAAGTTCCTTAAGGAAGTAGATTTCATGCCTAAGGCAAAACACTGATGTGCCAGAGTCTGTGTATCTTCTAGATCCACGTTAAATAGTTGATCCACTTTTTGAAGGCTCTAGGAGAGCAATCATTCCATTGCAGAAAAAACAATATCCAGAAAGGCTTTTCTTTTAAGTGTCATTTCAATGAAATTAAGTGCTCGAGAAGCAAGACCAAGATGGAAGTTTACAGAACTCCCACCTCTCCCCCCACAAACAACTATTCCAAAATCATTTTTAAACAGCCCTAAGAGCCACTTAAAATTAAATTTGTTAAAATTTGGAAGAGATCTTCTTCCTTTTTTGTGAAAATCTACTATATGATTTATTGACTCTCTTATTTTTGGACAGGTAAAACATCTTATGGCTTACATATAATCTTACACAAATGCCTGTAAGAGTTTTAAAACATGTTTTTCCATGTCTTGAGAGTGAGGAAATGAATGCAAAAATCTCACTTTAGGTTTCATATTTTTTAAGTGATTTCTAAATTCTGTTCCCTCAGAAGTTCTAATGCAGGAAATAAAATATGAACTATAGGTCACTTCTGATATCTGATCAAGTTTTTTTTTCTGTCATAACCAAGGCAAATTAAAACATGAATGGAAACCTGTGTGTAGGCTGAAAAAACTACTCAGATTTTCACAGTTGACATGGGAATCTTCAATTGTTTGCAATTTCTAAGAATAATGTACTTCTAACATTAAAAAAAAATTGTAGTGGCTATTCCTGGTTATCAACTTGACTATATCTGGAATGAACCACAATCCAGAATTGGGAGGCTCACCTGTGATCCTGATCTTGAGGCATAGGGGCTATGAATACCAGGACACCAAGGCAAGGAGATCTCTAAGTTTAAGGTCACCTGGGACAAAATAAGTCTCAGATCCAGGCATGGTGGTACACACCTTTAATCTGAGATGAACCTTCTGTTGGAGACCTACATAAAGACATTGGAAGAAGGAAGGCTTGCTCTCCTCAACTTCTTGCCTTGTGGGACTGAGCAACTTCCAGATCCTTGGACTTCCATTCACAACTGCTGCTGACCATTGTTGGGGAGTCAGACTACAGACTGTATGTCACCAACACATCCCTTACTATATAGAGACTACCCATAAGTTCTGTGACTCTAGAGAACCCTGACTAATACAACATTGGAAGCACATCAAGAGTAACCCCAAATTATACCTAAAGTCTTAAATATGCTGTATAATTTTCCACATTCCTAAAGCCTGTGGCTTTTTGGAATAGCAAACAATTTCAGGAAATCTGTTGTCCATTTTGATGGTGACAAATCAGGACATATCCTACTGCCTTAGTGGCAACTTACAAACTCATGTCTTCATATTTCAATTCCAGGCCCTGATATCTCATATATTTTCACTTAGTATTCTTCTTCTGAATGCTTACTTTTATGATTGAAAGGTCAAAAAAAAAAAAAAAAACCTCAGCTGAGATCTAAGTTGCAAACATGACAACATCTCTTCAGCACAATAAAATTTGACAGGTCAGTGCGCACTTCACTAACCTCTACCTGGAAAATTCTCCATCTAAAACACATGGTACAAGAACTATCTGTCAGTATACTACTGTCCCTCAGCTGCACTCTTTAACATTTTCTCCCCTTGAGAAGGAGGGCTCTTTAGGGAGAAACTTTTTAAAATGAAAAGCAGCAAGTGTTCACCTCCTTAACGATACCCACATGAAAAAGATGGAGCTACAATAGCAAATATGCTTTTCTTTACCTGTCAAAGCTCATGTGAAAAGTCACTTGAGAAAAGAAGGGGTAAATCCAAGTGACTAATCAAACTCAACTGGAATCACTGGATCCTGACAACTGATGAACACCAGGACCAACCCTGACAGCAAGACTGAAGACACAGGAACTGGAAGCACCACATGTTTTGTTCCTATCTGAGCTGAATGTTTCCATGGGAACGGCTACAAATTGTGCATAGTTCTGGAACAAGTGCTCTTAGGTTAAAACTACAGAGCCATCTGCGTCATCCAGATTGCTTCAAGAAGACTCGTTCTTCCAATTTCAAAAAATTCCAAAAATTTTAAACCAGTAATATGAAACTATCCCTCTAATAAGGTCTGCCTTGGGAATCCAAAGAGTCATTACAGGAGGGAGGAAAAGGTAAAAGCAGCCTTCTTGGGATATTTCACATAACTCAGAATTGAAATACAAAACAGGTTACTCTGACAGTGGTAGTATGGCCATGTAATTCTTCAGACTTCTCACATTATCACATGGAATTACAAGTTCTACTCCTAGACACTTCTTGTAAATCTTAGCACAATGTAGCCCTTCACTATCCAGAAATCTACATTTTTTTATAAACTTGTATTTTTAAAAACTTTTTCAATTCTAGATACTTAAGGAAAGACTTCCTCAAAATGTGTAAAAGCATCACTTTCCCTTTGAGACCTGACAAGAAAATTCATCTAGAAAATTAGCTTTATGAAACCGTAACATTAATAGTAAAAGAAAACCATTTGACTTCCTTCTGTGGCTGTAACCTAAACCAAAACCTACTTCTCTTTACTGGGACACATCACATCAGTTCTACTAATACTTTTCAGGATGGACTTGTGGTTGGCATTGAATTTCCCAAGTTCATTGGCCAGTACTGGTTACCTCCCTGGTCATATGCTTCATGTGGGGGTGACTGTTTCTTTTGACCACTCATATATAAAATATATGAAACATATACATATCTGCAGTGGATATGTATAATGGTCACTTTGTATGTGTGAACGTGACTAGGCTAAGGGATACCCAGATAGTTGATAAAACATGATATCTGACTATCTTTGAGAGAATTTGTAGAGATTATTAGCTTTTTAATCAGAAGACTATAAAGTTGTGCTTTTATCAGTGTTAGCAAGCAATATCCAAATGGACTGAATTAAAATAGTTGATTTCCTGGAACCAAAACAAACAAACTGATCCACAATCATGACTGCTTAAAACAACACTACTATTTGACCACAGTTCCGCAGGTCACCAGAGCCTCTAGAAACAAATAAATCGTGCTCCTTCTTCCAGTTTGTAGTTGGCTTCTACTTCCAATCATCTTGCATCCTCTCACTCTGATCATCCAGAGTCTAATTAACAAAGATCCTGGAAGTAGGTCTCCTTAGATCATTTAAGAACATCTCTCCCCATCCTGAGATGCCTAACCTCATCATCATACCTGTGGAGTTCCATTAGTCTTTCATTTATAAGAAGCCTCTACTCTCCTGCTAATGTAGAAATGCTGGACTTGGATTCTTCTAAGCAGTTACAGTAAACATCTTAATAGCGTTCTAGCAACTATAACATCATACTTTGATGCAAATATATTGATTAAATACGGTGCCTGCCCACTGAATAATCTTAAGTCTTCAGTGTTTTGCCCATATATACTACTTCAATATTTAAAAGGTGACTTGGTACTTACTGACACCATCCTAGAACAAAGAAGTCACTTGCTACGTTTGGTAAATGTCACAGCAACACATAACAATTATGGTTGTAAGTGTAGCAATAATCTATTTTCTGTGTTTAATACAGCACAGCAAATTCCAGCACCCACACTTGGCAGTCCCACTTCAAAACAGGAACGAAGAAGTAGAGGACTGGTTAGAAGAAACAATCGCCCCCACATGCACCCAAAGCTGCCAAGAAAGAATGCATGCAAAATGAAGCATATGACCAGGGAGGTAACCAGTAGTGGCCAATGAACTTGGGTAATTCAATGGCAACCACAAAAAGTCCTAGGAGAGCTGGTGTGATGTGTCCCAGTAAAAAGAAGTAGGTTTTGACTGAGGCTACCACCACATAAGGAAGTCAGATGGTTTGCTTTTCTATTAATGTTACAGATTCATAAAGGTGGTTTTCTAGATTTCAATGAACATTGGTCCAAATGCCAAGCTTCTCAGAAGTCCCTCATTCTGTCTGGTATTCTGTTCTCCCCCTGCCCAAGATATTAAGACAATATGCAATCTACAACTGAATAGGGTGTTTTAAAAACTATACTTAAGTCCGGGATTTGTGGTACAGGCTTATCACCCTAGCTGATGCTGATACAAGAAGATAAGTTCAAGACCTTTCTGGGCCAGCATGAGTTCAAAGCCAGAATATCCAATGAAGGGAGACCCTAATGAAAATAAAAGTTAAGGGGGCAGCTGGGATGTAACTCAGTGCTAAGCCACATGCTTAACATGTGTGATGCCTGGGTTCTATATTCAGCACTGCATATAAAAGTAAAATAAAAATGAAAATCTATGTTTCATGGTTTTCTGAAACAAATTTTAAAATGATTTGGTTTTCAGACTTTTTCCATAAGGCATAATAGAGAAAATGTCTCTAAGCAGAGGCCATGTAAAGTTTTCAAATATTAGAAATTGAGAACATGAACACTTGAGGAAGGCAACACACTAAACTCACAGAGGCAAAAATACTATGCCGTGCAAGGAATTGGCCAATGTCCTGTGGTAAAGACTGGAGTGAGGGATGGAGAAAGAAAAGATAAAACCAAGGAATAAAACCTGATCAATGTCAAGTTTGTAGAAGGCAGGTAACATACAATATATATCAACATAAATGATGTCACTCATCTGGAAAAAATTAACTATAATATACATTGCTATCACCTGTTGATTGATCAGTACCAAACTGCTTCTGATAGTAAGATGGATGACTTAGTGTATCAGCCTAAGGGATCCACACCAATGCGTGTGAAAAGACAAGACAGTTTGCTTCCACTGGTGGATGGATGCTACTTATAGGTTGGAAGAAATGGAGGGCAGGAAGGGGAAACTCAAGTATTTGGTATAACACAGAAATTTGAAGAAGTCTCTAATTGCTTCACATCATTCAACTTTCAGTACTGAGAGTTTCACATTTTAAGGGCACTTGGAAATTTACCAGGTATATTAAGAAGATTCAAAGAATAAAGGATATTTCTGTCTTATCAGAATTTGCTATCTGGTAAAATATGGGCAGTCAGACACTAGAGACATGCTCATCCTGTTTCTCTGGAAGCAAGCAAGCAAGCAGAGGCCAAAGTATAAAAGTGTACTTCTTACCTTTTCCGGGCTTCTTCATACTGCCAGTTAAGTCGGACACGGTCTACAAGTCTTGTTTTATCATCAAAGAGGAACTTTCCAGAACACAAGGAACAAAAAAAGAAAGAGAGCAAATATTAAAAACATGTTTTCAAAGTAGAAAATTCACTTAAACTTTTCAGAAAAAAAGCAGAGTATCATTGACAATGTATTTTTGTATTTTTCAAAGATCTAGAAAGAACACTATAAGTAATACTGTGCTGCTACCCCTGACTGTTAAAGGCTAAAAGGCAGGCTGGGGCAACTACTGGCTCCTAAAACTGATATTATTCTTGTTTTCAAAACACGGGATATATATTTCATGATGTATATATATATATATATATATATATATATATATATATATATATATATATATATGCATATATATGAATATATTCATCTATTGTATCACTCACTGCAATTAATAAAAATGAATTGCATTCCAATTAACTAGGAAACTATTTACTATAAGCTGACACGAAGGCAAAGCATTCATCCCTGCTTTGTACTATAGGTTCTCCGATTCTTCAGTTAATACAAAACGTGGCCAACCCTCCATATTTGTGAGATCCATGTTGTGAGATTCAGCCAACCATGGTTCAAAAATGTAGTTAAGTCTACAATGGTTATATCTGTATTGTATATAAAGAGACAGTTTCCTCCTGTCATTATTCCATAAACTATAATAATGTAGTAACTATCTGTATTACATCAGGTATTAGAAATTATCTAGAGGTGATCTGCAATAAACAGCAGAAAGTACATAGGGATTTGTGCAAATACCGTGCTATCTGACATATGGGACATAATCATTAATGGATAGCAACCAATCCGACGAACACAGTAACAAAATAACATGTTCTACTCATAAATCCCAAGGTCTACATTAGACAGACTAATTTCCTAAAGAAGGTGCTAAGCAATACTCAAGGCATTAAAGGGGGGGGGGCAATGTTTGGACTGGGGAGGATCTCTTACAAGTTACACTATAAATGCACAGAATACTATCAGTAGTTAGGCTTAAATGTTTTCATTTATATTAAAGGCAACAAAATCCACACAAAACAAAAAAATCTAGTTAAACTAAGAAAACAGCTGTAAAGCTGATAACCTAGGGCCAACCCCAGTACACTTCAGGGGCTTATAAACCACGACAATTTACAGCTGGAATAGCAGAACCAGCCACTACTCCTAACCTGACATTTTTTTTTCAGAATGGCTTACTGAAATCATTAGAGAGCTTTGATCTTTATCTTATTACTCAGAGTAATTAAGAGCTATAAATTTTAACTCAACTTTAGAATAAGAGAAAAAATGTTATTTCCAGAACTCAACAAGTCTTGTGTTTCCTTCCTCCACTCCAAAACCCTTAGGTAAAAACAACAAGGTTTTTGGCTCACTGATTCTTCTCTGTGTATTAGAGGTGGTAACAATGTTGTTTAAATAAAATATGCTTTTTCAAAAATGTCTAATATTTTTTATAATATATTTTCAAAGTAATAATGAAAATAAAATTTAAAAACAAGTTATTTCCAGGACACCTAATCATTTCATAATTTATATTATACTTTCCTAAGAAAGGTACTATTTTTCAAATATTCAAACTACCAAATAACTACAACTGTTATTTTTCCCACAAACTGTTTTTTTTTTTCTCCCTTAAGCTTTTCTTTATTTAATGTTAGGGGTATCACACCTTCCACTAATATTTGGTGTTTACATAATGACCCTAAAGGAAAAGATGTCCTCCAAATTGCTCTCCATTTGATAGCAAACAGATTTCTAACTTCATCAAATGATATTACAACAGCAAGACTTTGATTATTAACTACCCAGTTTCAAATGATCAATTTCCCAATTTGGTTTTTGTGCCTAATTCATTGCTTTTTTTGATTATTAAGGGAAAGCATGCTAAAATTGTTCCAAACCTCAAAGAAAATTAATTTCTTAATATACTTTTAGCAGAACAAGAAATGGCAACAAAGTATAATCCTAAAGCTTTGGAAATCATAGCCCAAAACAGAGACCAGAAATCTGATCCTGGAACCAGGTCCAATCCACTGCCTGATTTTTGTTTGCTTGATTTTGGAAATAAAGTTTTATTGGTACCCAAAAAGCCAATTTTCTTAGGTTTTTACCTAAGACACTTTTGCAGTATAATGAATGACAGCTGACCAATCAAGAAAGTGACTACCTAGCTTTCAAAGCCTAAAATATTTACTCTCTAATCCTTTATAGAAATAATTTGCTAAGCTATGCTCTAAAATGTCATGGATATTATAAAAAAAATTAAGTTAGGCAAAGACTCCTAATCACAAGACAATATGCATTCTATACCACTGTACCATTATAGTTAAATTGAGAATTATGACTTTTCTTTTGAATTTACTGACACATTGGCTAAAATATCTCTAAAGTAGAAATTAAAAGTTAAATGTGTGACAACACCACCAAAGCCAGTGACTCCCCTCTGAGCATGTTGATGTCTCTGCCCTGGATGAGCATACCTCCCCTACAGTGTCCGTCTGAGAGCCAGCATCGCAAAACTGCTGAGAGGCACCAGAGTTACCAAGTGCACCTGTGCTGTGAGAGAAATCTGGTACCGTGTCCGAAACGGAACAGCTATTCTTGAAGCTGTCAGTAAGCTTGGCCAGACTCTGGAAAAGAGTAAGACAAGTTTTGTGAGTGGAGATAGCACAGTTTATTTCCCTTAGAAGTAGCTGTTTCTTTCTGATTCAAGGAGGTCTACAGCCTATGACTAAAGAGATTTCCCATCTTTCTCCCCATTAGCATTAGATTTTTCCAAAAGAATCTTTTTCAATATGCATACTTTAAATAAAACTATTAGTCACTTAAGTAACAAAAACTTAAAAAAGAGAATAGTTATGAAGCCATTTTTTTTAATTTTTGTGTTTCTTAAGTAAAAAGGCATTTCTATCCCAAATGCCTAATTAGTAAGTTGGTCTTAAAACAGATGCATGCCACCTCACATTTTTTATAGCTAATCCAGAGATGAAAACATCTCCCAGACCACACTTTTATAACCTGATTTTTTTCACCCATTGTGCTACATGGTCAAAAGTAATCTCCTGTAGGTGTTAGTATGCCAAAATTACAGAAAAGTCTGTGTTCTGGCACATGAAACTTGTTTGTGTGGAGGTCGAGAGAAGTAGGATTGTTTTCTATTTCTTTACGCTTTGGGACTCATTCACTTTTGGCATTGTTGAAGACATCAGAATCAGATAGGACAAGTACAACAGAGCAAGGGTAGTTGGCTCAGAACTAAAAGGCTTTTGGAAGGAGCCAGTCATCTCAAGTTTATATAAGATAATATTTTACATCATATATTTATCAGGCAAAATTAATGTTTATTTAAACATATGTGCACAAAATGCACATATATAGTCCTCATGAGAGATGTATATAGCAAATATATAATGTATAATAAAAATGACAGATAGGGAGGCTGGCAGAGTTTTCAGGAGGCAGCCTTAGTTTTACCTGCATCAGGTCCCGTCTCTCCTTCTCTCCTGTACAGATGGCTTTCTTAATAGTACGGAGTTCATTCATTATAGCCTGGGCCTCATCCAGTTTGTAGTTGGTGTGAGTATTTGACATCTTCCGGTCAATTCTGTTTAAAAATTAAAAATTA
Source organism: Micromys minutus (assembly GCF_963924665.1). Taxonomy (NCBI): domain Eukaryota; kingdom Metazoa; phylum Chordata; class Mammalia; order Rodentia; family Muridae; genus Micromys; species Micromys minutus. The sequence goes on along the minus strand of NC_137970.1, from coordinate 20,551,765 downwards.
GAGCCATTCCACATGAGATCACAACATTCTTAAAAATAAACATCCATAGGTATCACAGAAAGGTAAGAAACAGTTAAAAGCAGAGTTTAGGCACAGAACAACAAAGACTCGATGAAACCTTCCTTCTTTTTAGCAAATACAAAAACCTGAGACCTGGTTAATGGATGTCTGCCTTTGCTCCAAGAGGATCCTGTGCAGGGCAGGAGGTCCCTACCCTACACTAAGCAGTAGGCTTGAGTAATACATAAGATTGGATAGTCCCTCCTTGGGAGGACAACCAAAGTTTGTTCATTTATTCTCAGCATTCTCAGATCAGTGGTCAAATATGTTTATGAAATAAACTTATGGGTGGGATATGTATGTCAGGAGAGGCTACAGAAAACAGCAAGAAGTGGTACGTTTCAATAAAGTACTTTAACAAAGATTGGAATTTCTCTTGTGGTACTGAGGACTGAATCCAGGCTTGCACAGGCTAGGTACTCACTGTACCACTGCACTACATCTTCAGGCCTCAGCACTTGGAAACGTTTGCCTTCGCCATAGATTTCATTCTAGCTATCACTTATCACCTTTTTTCTATCTCCTTGTTACTTTCCTTCAGTTGAAATATCCATCTAGCAAAAATTCCCATTCCCTTCCTCATTCTCACCACTCTCTCCTTCCTTGTTCAGTCTGTTCATCCACTACTGAGACATTCTATGCATATAAAGGTCTGGCTCAGGATAGTAGATATAGGACAGAAAACAGGTCCCACCTTTCAAGAGCAGGCCTTCTTGGGAGCATGTGCTCTGTCACGTTTCCCATGCCTATGCCTCAAGCCTAGGAAGCCCTTGAGGCTAAAAAGATGGAGAAACTGGTCCGGTTGTGAAATGAATTCCTTTCCTGGAAACCAGCTGCCTTACTCTTCAGCTTCAAAGCCCACCATTACACAGATTCTGAGCCTAAAAGTTTTCCCATAGGGTATCTTAAAGATCTGGATCATTGATTGCAAGTCTAAATTGCCTAGTTTTCCACTAACAAATCTTGTATGCTGTGAGTAGGAGTAGAATTCCAGCTCTACCACTCATTAGCTGTGGGTCTCCAGGAAAATTAACCATGTCTTTTGATCTATTTCCTTGTATCTCAAATAAGAATATTAACAATACTATTCCCACAGGCTGGTCATAAGATTTAAGGGGAATATGTAAGGAGAGGACTCACCTGGCAGAAGTCCTAGAATGTAATGTTTGTAATGATTATTATCAGGATAATAAAACTACTTACTTATTGGAGAAAAGTTATTAAGTAGCCAACTTTACTATTTCATTATTATTAATAAATTCTTTGGCATAGATTATACAACACAAAGCAAAGCTCAGCACCAGAGGTGACCTGACCTACTGGCATCCTTAGAATGGACAAGCAAATACAGAAGCGAGAAACCGAGTCTTGGATGGAACAGGACAATAGAAGCAGTGAGCATTTCTCTGATAGCCATTAACTACTATGAACATTTATAAAGACAGAGCCTAAGTCCTTTCCATAAAAACAAAACTACAAATGCACCACTGGACTTCACATATTGAATAACGACACTCCTAACTCCAATCATAATCTGACTCCTAGGTGCTTCCATGGCGGGCCAGTTACAACTTACAAGTTTCTCAAATGTTCATTTCTACAAATTATATATACACTATTTTAATCAGTTGCATGCATTTTTAACTACAGTGTTCTATGCTAAACGTTAAATTATATGAGCATGAACTAACGTTTAGGTGGTAGACATTGTTCTTTGTTCTTAAAAGATCCTTGTTCTGGATCCTTCACAGCACCTCATCCAACTGATTGAGATGATTACCTTTAACTCTACAGTACCTAGATAGTTATCGTGAAATTTAGTAGTAAAATTTGAAAAGTTCTATTGAGTGTGGTATATATGGCAGATGCAGGAGGATCACAAATTTGAGGCCATCCTGGGATATTCAAGAAGACTATGTCTTAAAACAAAACACAACAAGACAAGGGGTGTGTGTGTGTGTGTGTGTGTGTGTGTGTGTGTGTGTGTGTGTGTGTGTATGTGTGTTTGTGCATACTCACACGTGCGTGCAGAGGATGTTGTTAACCTAAATGGTGTGATAGACAGGTAGCCTAGAAACTGACTCAAAAATCAGCCGAACCTGATCATCTACAGGTAGTACTGAAAATTTTGTTAATCTGATAACTATCTCCCACAAGGTTAGAAGAGCATCTTCTTACACTAATTATCATACACTGACATATATAGAAGTCACCACTAAAATGAAGCCCATGGTTTCTGTACAGGCAAAGACCTGTGACTAGAGAGTAGAAAGGATTCTATGATAGAGAATGTTTTTGTTATGAAATTACTGAGGACAAAGTGACACACCCAAATAATGGTGAGATTATTTTAGTCCGTGTCAAATTCAAGAGTATATGGTAATTGTTAGATCCTGCTCTTTTTCTGGAACTAGAGTTTATCTCATGACTAGAGCATGAGCTTAAAATATGTGAAGATCCAAATTCAATTCCCAACACCACCCCAAAAAAGTCCCTTGACAGCTATCCATGTCAGCATTAAGACCCACAATTCAGGAACACATAAAGCAGGGAAATATCATGTATGTTTCCATCTTACATACTGTAGAAAGATCATCAAGTCTCTAACACAAAGAAAAATTCAAGGACAATATATTTTAAACCACTTGTGGCCAAGGAAGTCACCAAATGTTTCTTGTAGGTATTATTTAAATCATAAGTCTTATATTAATTTCCTCATGAGGCTTTACCCTATATTGTTGTTAATCACAAACTGAAATCTCCGTAGGCTGATTAAATTTATAGAAAAGGGGAAGATGATCTTCAGACAAAAAACGAAAGCCAGGAAAGCCTAATTGCTATCTAACCATCAATGGCTGCTGCCTCTGCTACTAGCCTTTCCTATTCTTCCAGAATGAAAAACAGAGCAAGGCCTACAACCAACCTCACAGACAGAAGAGAAATTTTACTATACTAAATGTAATGTTCCAAGTAACTAGGTATTAGTATCAATAAAGTATCCATAGCTACTTATATATGTTCCATGGTGAAAGCTACATACAGACTTATACCTGTTCCTCTATTAGATCTGAATGTGTTGGCTGTCTTGCAGCTTTTAGCAGTTGTAGCACCTAAGCTTGGCCACCATTAAACCTAGTAATGGGCCAGCAGCCTATTGTGGTACTAGGCTGCACAACGGAAACAGTAACTACATCAAGGAAAAAAGACCTGACTTCATCAGCACCATGTGCAATTTAGTCTAACAGTGAGAATTTCAGAGGCCTTTAGAAAATAAAAGTGAACTTCAAGACCTGAATGTTGGCTCTGGCCACAGCTCTATCTAAATGACCACAAGACAGTGAAAAAGAATAAAGTTTAGGGACTAGCAAGATGCCTCAGAGTGTAACTGCAGCTACTATACAAGCCAGATGACTTGAGTTTGGCCCACAGAACCTACATTAAAAGCCAAATATAGCTGTAGCCTAAGGTGGAGATAGGAAAGCTGGCTGGAAGTGTATGGGTCAAATTACTTTGATATGCAACTTGTCAGAAATAAGCAACCCTGCCTCAACACAAGAAAAGAACAAACTCTCAGAAGTTGTCCTCTGACTTCCACATATGTGTGTGTGTGTGCGTGTGTGTATGTGTGTGTGTATGTCTGTGTGTGTATTCACATTCACACATCATACACAGAGAGAGGGAAGGAGGGAAGGAGAGAGGGAGGGAGAGAGGGGAGAAGAGGGAGGGGGAGAAAATATACCAGGGTAGCTGTTTAGTTCCTGTTTCAGGAATACCCTAGAAGAGAGCAGAAAACTGAAACCAAGTAGGACTCTGGGCCACATACAGCCTCTACAGCTTTCCTATTTTGTACAAGGTTGTTTGCCTAGATGGAAATGAGTAAAGAGTCTCCTGTAAAAGTTGTGAAAGAAGGAAAGAAGGATCTGGAGAGAAGGCTCAGCAGTTAAGAGCACTTCCTGGTCTTGTAGAGAACCTGGGTTCAGTTTCCACTACTCTTATATGGCAGTTTACAACTGTCTGTAACGCTAGTTCCAGGATATCCAATGTCCTCTTCTAGACTCCCTAGATACTAGGCACACACATTGTACACATATATACAATCAGGTAAAACATTCATTCATAATGTAAAAAATAATTATTAAAAATGAAAGCAATTATATGACAATTTCAAAAACTAAGAGCCCCTAAGAAACCATTATCAAAATAGTTGCATATTATTACAAAGTGCACTGTTGCATAAATTGTTATTCAATCATATCATAAGTACTCTGATATAAATAGTATCTAAAAATAATTCAATATATCAAGTTCCTAGTAGATGACAGGATCATGCTGCATACTTTACACTGGGCATACATTTAAGCCATGAACAGATCTATAAGATAAGCATAATCCTCTTGGGCTTTATAATGTAGAAGTTGGAGTTTGGAGCAATTAACTAAGTAAGTATCCGGATGACAAATTAACATATGGCAGGGCTCAATAGTCACCTAAATCCCTAGTTTTGAAGTCTGCACAGAATCACAGAGTAAGGTGATGTCCCTGCTGTGCAGTGTATCACCCATCATATTCTCACAGAGTGGCCATATGGAACCAAATAGATTTTTATAAGAAAATATTTCACAAAACTCAAATTGCTTCCATTTTTCAGTCACACTCAATAGTTATCTAACAAAAACTTCAATGGGGAGGGGGTCTCTTTTCCCTTCTGTAAAATTTACTTATCTAAGTTTCCCCTCTAATTTTGAAAGATTTCAGACAGAGAATGGTGGCTCTAATCTGTAATCTTACTACTGAGAAAATTAAGACAGAAGGGCTTAACTTCAAGAATGGAATACCTAATAAGTTTCAGGTCATCCTGAGATATAGAGTGAGCCTTGGTCTCCAAAAATAAATATTTATAGAAATTTGGGTCAAATTCAGGTGATCATTCAATTATTTTACCTTTTATAAAATACTATAAAAAGTTTTATGCAGTAAAACAGTACAGAGACTCAACAATTTTTTTGTTTTCCATAGTCTGTGTTTTGTACATAGCTTCAGGATAGTTGAATAACGTGCTGAAAGCTACATAGCCTGTAAAAAAATACAATAAGAAGGCAAAACAGGTTCTTCCCATTGGCACTCATCCTCTTCATCACTAGATTAACAATATTATCAAAGCCAAGGCCTACTGTGTGAAACTTGAAGACTACAGCCAAACGTGGTCCCCAAATTCTCTTTATAGGTTTTTCAAGAATTTAAGGGGGAAAAAAGATACCAGTCAGTGACAGTTAAGAGATGTTTATTATCAACTTTATATCATATTACCCTAAGGTTTCCATTTTTGGTTATCAACTGAAATGCTGGTAGAGTTCACTAGCAGAAGAAGACTAAAGGCTTAAACCCTCATCTGGGAGAAAAGAGCTATCAGTCCTCTAGAGCAACTCCATGTTAATACTGAAGATTAAAACCAAAAGAATAAATATTTCTGTTACAACCACTACATTTTACTTTGGTAGTTCTAAAAAGGTCCCTGAATGCACATTAGGAAGTTTCTGGCCGCTTTCTAGCAACAGCAGGTCCTCTGTGGAATGCCAGGTCTGTCCTGTCACTGGAAACAATACTCTTTGTTTCCACCAGTTTCTGTGCATTTTACTGCTATCTTAGTACTTCCTGACATGGGTTACACAGGTTGTACCTTAGGTTTGTGTTAGTAGGATATGGTTAGTGGAACCCTACTCTAGTTGTGCATAGTTCCATTCTTTCCTGAATTGCTAAATCCTCAGAAAAAAGTACTAACTCTTTTATCTAGTAATGCCTCAGTTTGATATCAAATATTCAGAAGTGTGCAGTCACTCTTATTTAAAGAAATAAATAGGTGTAACTCTATCCATCCTACCTTAACTGGGAGGATCACAGAGTGGCAGGAAGGAACCTAGTAGAGACTGGTTGTTAAGACTGCTCAGTGGACACTTCTTTTAGTAATGTAAATAGTAGGCATAAGTAACAGGACTTCTTAATACACAAGGCTCAAAAGAAATATAATCCAAAATGTAGATGGGAAGGAAATGAGCAGTTAATAAGAAGATAACCAGGTCAATGTACAGATCTCTCTGATCCTAGTGGCCGAGGAAAACTTTTTGAATGTACTAAAAGCAAGTGTCCCAGGCATGGAAAGAGCCAGCCTCATGGGTAAGGGGGCTGGCATGGATGAGTGAGAAAGAATCTGAAGGGAAATGATGTTAGTCTAGGAAGCTAACTCATCATGTCTAGCTAATATTCTAAGGGGGAAAGAAGGCCACCTGAGAGGCATAAGCTGAGGAGATTTAAAAAGAATGTTTGTGGTTACTCACAAGAATCATGACTCACAATAGTGGGTTAACTCCAAGTGGTCAAAGTAGAATCTGTGAGAGGGACTGCATGCCAGGTGTGGAACTATCACACCATAGACAACAGAGATGGTAATAAGGGGGCCAGAGTAGCATCCTGGCTATTATGCCAGTGTCAGGCACATTACACTGTTAGGCAGATAAAGGCTTCAATGGGAGAAGCTTAGGAAAAACCACGGTAAGTGAGTGGGCTTCTCGGCCAGAACAGCTCAGATACTAGCACAAGGTTAACATTAGATCTCCAAACAGGGAACTACTAAGGGGACTTTCCTATACCTGTGAGTGTGCCCAGCCCATTCTTGTGTTTTGTTCATTCCAGAAACACTCTTCAGTTTCTGTCTCCTATTTACCTCTGGACACTAGTAATGAGTCATGTTAAGGCAATTTTCAAGTTAGGTTTCAAAAACGTGTAGGGATGAGAGTCCAGTAATCTTTGACTGAAAAACTCACGTAAAACTTTTTCAGGATAAATGATTTTTCTATTTTCTGAAGACATTTGCAGAGGGTCCTGCAAGAAATGCAAGTGAATAATTCCTTTAGATTCTCTCTCTCTCTCTCTCTCTCTCTCTCTCTCTCTCTCTCTCTCTCTCTCTCTCTCTCTCTCTCATTCACCAATGAGATAGGCAAAAATGCCATGCCAAAGTTTGTCAACACATTCTGTTGGCAAGCCATGGAAAATAGAAATGTTCAAGACAAAACGATGAAGCTGCTGTAGAAAAAGTTGGCAGTGTCCAATCTGTATCAATAATTCATCTTATGACCAAACAAAGCATCTTTCAGGTACTTATCCTGAAAAATATGCATGTACAAAAGGAGGCAGAAAGCTAATGGAAAATACTATGAATGGCTGAAGCAAGTCGCCAGGGAAACTGTATAGTACATACAAATTCTTTTCCTGAGAAAATCAATTTCCAGAAAAACAAAAGGAGAAGCACATGGGAAGAGATTTAACAGATGCACCAAAATGCACTGTGAGGATCTCATTAGAATCTGGAGGCAGACAGAATGAGGAAACAAGAAAGCACACTACTGATTGGGTGACTAGTAAGTGAGGTGTTAGCACTAAAATTACATTCCAAAAAAAAAAAAAAAAAAAACTACAGCTTTAGGAAAAAGACTTATCAATTAAATGTGATTTGGAGAGTTGTTGCAATAAGAACTTGGTGAATGAGACAGCGCTGCATATTTGCCAAGACTAGTCATTATGGGGTTAAAATAGTGAAAGGGCTATAGGAGAATTTCCCTTTACTTTTATTTCTCTTCTATCACTGAAAGCTTGCATCTCCCCCTCTCTCACTCACCATTCACACACACACACACACACACACACACACACACACACACACACACACACACATATATATATATACATATATAAACTTTATCGTTAATCCAGGGACTATATCCAAGGCCAGCTCCCCTCCACAAATGTTTGCAGCATATATAGATTTTTTAAAAATACAAAAGGTTCTTTTTTCCTTCCTTGGATCCAAGCATAATGATGGATTTCCTCAGAGCCAGGAAATTCACCAAGATAAACAAGTCAAGTTTAAAATGTTATAAGAGGCCAAACTCTTGTTGAGGTGCTCTGCAGTTTCTGGGAAGCAAGAAGAGCAGACGATTTCTGGAGGAAAACCTAAGACTGCTGCCTTAAACTTTGCTGATAATTGAAAGAAAGAAACAAATAAGCTTCACATTTATGTAAAATAGCCCATGTGCTATATGGACTTAGAGTCAGGATTTCATGGTGACAGTGGGATGATTTTTTTTTTCTCAAAACTTCTCAATGAACCATACTAACATGCATGATTTGATACAAACATAAATAACAAATCCTCAAAAGCAGAAAATTAATTAGGCTGTAAAAATCTCATCACCTGTGGTATTCAAGGCAAGGCACATGTTTATATTTCACTTCTCAAGCATTTTAAGAGTGATATGTCTGTTTTCTCTTTCTTTCCTGAGAGGCAGTATCATGGAATAGAGTAAACACATAGAGACTATGCAGATTCCAACCAAGCAGTGATATGCTATTTAAGAAGAGGGTTCACGCTCTCTCTCTCTCTCCCTCCCTTCCTCCCCCCTCCCTCCCTCTCCCTCTCTCCCTCCCTCCCTCCCTCTCCATCCCTCCCTCCCTCCTTCTCCCTCTTCTTCTCTCTCTCTGGGGCTTCTTCCTGGACCTTGTTTGAAGCCTGGATGGATGGTTGGGCTCAGAAATGAAGTAAGCCCCTCAGGACCAAGGCTAGGGCCAGAATCTCCCCAGCTACTTCTTGATATCCCAGAATAGGGTGGGTATATTCATGAGCTCTAGCAGGCACAAGGAGCCTGCCTTTGGCAGGAGGTAAGTTTGCAATGACTTCTCCCAAGCAAGGAGCCTTGCAGCCAAGCAGAAACTAAAAACAACATCATATCTCTTCTTCTAGTATCCCAATTCATATTCCATGTCAGATGCAGGCATGAAATTAAACCTCTCTCCCTTCTCCCTGTGCTCATTCATAACTACACAGCAAGAGAAATAGAGGCTATCTTCTATCCTTGGGCCACTTATAACTACACCAGATGCATCACTTCCCAGCAAGGCCAAAGGAAAGTCTATTTCCCAGTTCCCAGCATATTTCAGGTTCTATATTATTCAGTATTAACTGGACATCACAAACTTTGTTTTCAAACTGGGAAACAGGCTATCTATCCATAATGGGTCAGGAGAAGCACTGGGCACCAAGCACAGCAATCCCAACCAAAGCCACAGCCTTCAGGGAAAAGGCACAGTTCAGCTCCCCTGTAACCTTTGGGGCTACTGTACATTCTCAGATTCTTTCTGAACCACCCCTCAAAATGTTTGAAAGCAAAAAATGAAATGAACTGCAGCTTCCAGCATATGCAGAGCTCACCATGAAAATGTCAGACTACGAAGCATTATAGAGTAAAAGCTACCAGTAGCAAAGGACACTGATACCAGGAAATCAAACTCCTATTCAACTACAAAGTCCAGGCAACTTTTGATAACCTATCAGATACATTTATTGGTTTGCTTTTATTCTTTATTCACCCTTTTAAGCAAAATAGCCACAATACAAGGATGCATCCTAGAAAGTGCTGGGCGATCTGGAGGCTCTCCGGATGATGGGGGATGGGGTAGGGAGATAAAGAGACTACTGCATCAGTACACTGGCTGCATCAAGTGGACCAAATGAGCAACAAAGCCAGTAGCCAGGGAAGCATAAGGTGACAATGCATCTTCCAACAGAGCAATGTTGGAGAAGACACTTGATTTGTTAAGACAAAAACTTTTAAAAAGAAGAACAAGAAACAGCTGTGCTAACGGCTAATTAAAAGAATCTCAGATTGCAAAAGCAAAATAGCAGCAGACCACACAAATAGACTTCTCAATGTTAGTGAAGAACAAAGAGGAATAATGCCTTTAAAAGAGCTCAGATGGCATTATGCTGATCAGCTTATCAAAACCCACCTGCAGGGGGCATGGCTGTGTTTCTGAGAAAGGGCCATCTTTTAACAATCCTGGGAATTAGAGCCAGTGGAAGCTGGGCTTCCCCAGGCAAAAATCTAACAAATCCTTTGTTTTGTGTCATTCCTAGCACCCAGGCCTTAATATTATAAAAGAGATAAATAAAATAACCCTGAATCCAGCCAATCCTGGCTGACTAAAAGAGTCAGTCTTGGGATGGATAAGTGGCTCACAAGTTATTGTACTTGCTGGATAAGCAGCAAACATAAAGACCAGAATTTGGATCCCCAGAACCCATATAATAATCAGGTGGGTGTGACAGCCTGCCTATGACTGTAGCACTCAGAAGGGGGAAAGAGAAGTTGTGGGGTCCCCTGAGAAACCCTATCTTAATAAATAAGGTGGAAATTGATGAAAACACCAGAATGTCAGCCTCTGGCCTCCACATGCATGATGACATACAGTCTATACATACTCAAATATGCATATACAAATATACCACGGACACATGTAAAAAAGAAAATTTAGCCTCAATTTAATGTTCAAAACTATCGTCTGAAGTGTTCAGATCATACCCCGTACACAAGGCTGAGGAAACTACATTTGTCAAATACAATAATCCATTACCTCCTCATAAAGGCCAACAGTGATGCCCTCATACTTGTTACTGTGTTACTGGGTGTGAATTCAGGATACAAAAAAACATTCTATGTTGTTCATCTTTACCAACCATAGTAACCATGCAGATAGACCCATAACTTTGTTGAAGGTTAATTAGGTGCCAGGTAATTTTGCATTCCTGGCAACTGAACTTGATCAGCACTGCTAATCAACTGCATAGGTCAAGAACTGGGTCATTTTTAGGAATGGACCCAGACTTCCAAATTCCATGCAGAATTATGAAATTAAATACTGTTGTCCAAGCACCAAATGTGTCAGATTAAAAAAAAACACACATGAAAATGCTCCCATGTACACATGTAAGTAACTTACTCTTGTAAGGTCTCCACACCCTTTTCTTTGTATTGGAGCTCCTGCTTCATCTGGGCCAGCTCTCGTTTTAATCTGGAAAGCTAAAAACATTTTTTTTTCCAAATGTAAGCTATGGTAAATTATCTATACAACACTCATCCAAGTTCTTACTTAGCATCCAACTGTATGGATCATCCACTTTTCATTATTTCAGGAAAACTGCCTTGCATAGACTTAAAATCCCAATCCTGAGTAGTGCAGTGAAACACTGTCTTCTGGACATAGCATGTTATTGTACTTGTGAACTCACAGCAACTGTAATTGTCTGTCAAGACCTGCATAAAATCAAATCAGCCAAACTCCAGCCTAGATAGGGAAGATATTCCCTTACTGAGGAGTTCTTAGCGGCTAGCAGATGATAGGGAAGGGGAAAATAGTCTTTTTGGGACTTGGCCACTGGTAGACTTCCCATATTCAGATAAATATCCTCATACCCACATACATACAGGAAACACCAATTGGACCTAGGCTATCAAAAATAAGGGGAAAGGACATGAAATGGGAAATGATCCTGTTTATGTAGATAGGGAGGGAGCTGGAAGAAGGAAACAGGTGATAGATATGATCATATATCATTATATACATGAATGAAATTCTCCAAAGAATAATTTTTAACTCCATAATCCTGAAAGGTCTTATGCAAGTAGGGAATGGTAAGTACTGTTTTTGAGGGTAACAATGTACATATCACATAGCAAATGACATTTTGTCATCTTCCCTTGTACTTACTCCTCATAGATAGTATTAAGGACACTTGTAGCCTCTGAGTACCTGAACCTCAATCCCCTGTTAAGGTTCATTACACAGATCTAAACCTACTTCTACTTCTCCACCAAACCATCCAGGTCTACAAAATTTGCAAGTTCACAAAGATCCCCAGGTAGTTTTCTTGGTTGAAATCAATCTTAAGAACTAAATAAAACACATAGCCTACTTTATGGAATTGCACACCAGTAAAAGAGAAGGCCTCATAATCAAGACATTTTACGAGCTTTGCCACAAAACAATACATCGGTTTTCTCTCAAACAACCAAGTAGACAAGGGTCCAAAAAATGAAACAAGGTGTCACTTAAAGAACATAGGTGTCATCAAGGAAGGATCAGCATACTTTTAATAAAGTGTTTCTATAGGAACAAGCCCATTGGGACTAGTAACCCAAGAAGAACAACTATCAAGGGTCAAAAGTGGTACCCTAATGGCACAGAGAAGCAGTCCTGTGATACTTGGCCCTGACACCATGCCATCTTCCCAAACAGTTGAATAGTCTACCCTATAAAACATGCAATGTATCCTGGCTACTTTTTGTCTGATGAGAAATGGCTTTAATTTTTTTTCCTGCCAAATCAAAACAAGTGAAAAATAAAGCAAAATACAACAGTAATTCAGGAAATAAAAATTTTACCAATATCTCAGTGTCAGCCATACTGATGATCACACAATGGATCATGATAAGTATATTTACACAAAAATACATACAATACTTCTAGTTGTAGAAACTCTTATTTTACTTACCCTATCCCGGCGACTTGCTATTTCTGCTTTAATCTGGTGTGGATCATACTTTGTATTAGTTGAATATCCAGAGAAGGCTAAGAAAAATGAAAATATTTTATTTTATATTAGTGTCTTTAAAACAAACGAACAAAAGGAACTTCTGATTCACTATTTTAATAACTGATTTTCAGTCTGGGATTTACACATAGGCACCGACTCCTAAATAATAAAACATTTTACAACCTTAATGATTTTTGCATTAAGATTTACTAAGTGATCACATAAGAAAACATATACTACATAAGTAAATAAACATCTACTACAAATCTATGATGGGTAAAGCCCACATAGACACAAGGGAGAAAAGATTATGGTATGAAAAACTATTCTTTCTCTGTTACTCTCTTTCTCAGAAAGAGGTGCCTAATGGATAAACTCCTGTTCACTATTGTTATTCTCCATGGTTATACATCAAAGGATGTATCTTTATTGTCTACACTCTCCAGATGAATAATTGCTGACATGAAAAAGAAAACAAAGAAACACTGAAAACATATAAAATTATAAAGCAGTTAGTTTTTCAGTTCTGTCAAAATCTAGTTACTATGTCAGTCTAACCAGATTAAGGCGGTGTACCCACAAGTTACTTGTTCCCTGGAAACTGAAGTAAGATGTTCAGACTTTAATTCTAGGTCTGTTTGGGTGTTTGGCTACAATAAATCCATAGATTCTTAAACAGTGCCATACATGTGATTTAACACTTTATAAAGACACGATGTCATTAGTATGGGGTGAATAGGCCCCACAGATCTGATTCTGCCCATTTTTGCCCTCAAAAAGCTGCAAACCAGACAGACAGTAGCTGCTTCTTCTCTCTCCCCATGCTCTCACCTCTACACTGTTTCCTTCTGTTTCTATCACCTTTGTTTATATAGCTGTATTCTTGGTGGTTTGTACTATGGTAATTTGCTATCTATTCTCTTCCTCACTTCCATGGTCTTCATCTGTGAGTCAAGCTACCCAAGCATCATTAGCATCCTGTGATTTCAGTACCTATGACAGACTGTTCCTCTTATAGTTAACTTAGATGATTACAAATAGAATTTAATTCAAGATCCTTCTCTCACTTTATATTGGAAAGGACAGCTTAAAACCATCAAGTAGCTTACACAGCAGGATTATTTAAAACTTCAATTAGAACCACATCCAAAGTTAATTTGAGCAGTTCAGAGATCCTATTTTAAAAACAGCTCTATGCAAAATCTACTATTTAAACCCCATTTAGTCAGAACTTCAAACAACTGAATATACTGGAAATAAATATCTGGAAGAGTGCAGTGTCTGCCAACTTTATCTCAAATTGTCTTATACTTAGAATCATGATCTCTCAAGGTCGTGGAGAAAAATGTTTTTATAACACAATTCTTAGCTTGGTGTGGTAGCTCACGCCTGTAATCCAGGATTTGGGAAGCTGGGACAAGGGTACTTTAAACTGAGGGCCCCCATGGGCTACAGAGTGAGACCCTGTCACAAACAAGAACATAATCTACAGCTTTTAGGTTAGGAATAAAAATCACTCATATAAGTATTCATAGCATGCATCAGCCCCAAATGCACTCCCCCCACACCAGAATTCTATCTTAGGTAAGAATGTCTTTTTAAGTTCTACAACTTTCAATGTTACCCAATTCATGGATTTCATTTAAGATCAACAATGAATGTTGTAGCTCAAACAATATTACTTAAAAATTTTTAAATTGTATATGTAAAGGTGTTTTGCCAGCATATACATCTGTGTACCATAGAGTGTCTGGTGCCCATGGTGCCAGAAGAAGGCACTGGATCCTGTGGAACTGGAGTTTGTAAGCTATCATGTGGGTGCTAGGAATCAAACCTGGGTCCTCCAGAAGTGCAGCCAGTGCTCTTAACTGTTAAGGCATCTCTCTACCCCCTCTCACACTGTTCTTATCAGGCAAAAAATATTTATGGAAAATCTCTACATCAGGGCCAGAGAAACAGTTCAATGAGCAAAGTACTTACTTCCTATGCAAATATTAAGACCTAAGTTTAAATCCCCAAAACTCACTTGAAGCCAATACACATCTCTAATCCCAATGTTCCTACAAGATAAGAGGTGAAGACTAGAGAAAACCCAGAAGCTTTTGGGCTACATATCCTGGTATACACAGATTCGAAAGGAAAGATGGCTTGTCTTAAAGTGGAATGTAAAGACCAACATCTAATGTTGCCCCATAACCTACACACACATGCTGTGTATACCCATATTTGTACCCACACCCCATATACACAGAATCCCCACATCAAGCATAACTCCCACACCTAAGCTTAAAAGCCCCTACTTAAATAGCGCAAGTGAGACTAAGGGTTGTTAATCTCCTCCCTTACACTCAACTTTAACTTTAAGTTATGCCTGTTAACTTAAAACAGGGGGATCACCCCAAAAGTCAACATCTGTGATCCTTCACACTGAGGCTGGAAACTAACCACCCTAGCATTGAAATTCTACACTAAACTCTATGTTGAGAACTAGTAACAACGGAGCTTGGGAGAAAGCTCTGTCCATAAAGTACAGCCACAGAAGCTATGTTAAAAGCCAAGCACTGTAGGGGGTGTTTGTAATTCCACTGCTGAGATAGCTGAATCACTGGAACTTGCTGGCCAGACAGAATAGCCTAATCAGTAAGATATACTGTCTCCAAGAAGTAAATAATAGTAAGAGCAAACAAAAGCTCCTGAAGACAATACCTTAGGTCTGGTCTCTACATACATTTGCACACAGAGGCTCATGTGTGTGACACACAGAGAGAGAATGAGAGAGAGAGAGAGAGAGAGAGAGAGAGAGAGAGAGAGAGAGAGAGAGAGAGAGAGAGAGAGAGAGAGGCAGGCAGGCAGACTAAGTAACATGGAATAGAAATCACCACCATAAAACTGTTCCTGCCTCTGAACCTTCATAAAAAACATTAGCAGGGTCTTGAAAAACACATGAGAGCTGTGATGGCCACTACTGGACACCTACACAGCAATCTCTCCCTATCCTTCTTCCTACCCTATCTCTTGCTTCTCCCTAATATAATCATTACACTGAGCAGTAGTCATCCTCAGCACACTTAGATCTAGGTGGTGGGCTCAATGCAACAACACTAGCAAGCACCTCAGAAACTTCAAACCCACCAACAACCTTCTACCCAATCTCAGAGAGACTCCAGTGTCCAAGCACGTGGGTCCAGGCACATCTACAGCTAAATCGATATGAAATGCCAGCTTTTACTGCACTGAAATCATGTCTGCTACTCTCTAAAATTAAGAATTCTATCTCTGGGATGAGGGAAAGGGCAATCTAAGTATCCAAGACTACAAATATATTTAATCTCTAGATGACTACAAATATATTTAATCTCTAGATGCTAAGAATAGTTGTGAACACTGGCAAAACTTTTAATAGTATAATTAAATTTATAAATACAATCTTCAGTTCCAGTAAATCTATCAGAACCACTCTCAGAGTCCAAAAAATACCTTGGACTCCTGACCCCTTTTCACAGCACACATGTCACATTTATTACAAGGTACCTATCTCCAATCCAATAAAGACCAAACTTCCACCTCAAGAATCTCTTCTCAATTGGCAGTTCAATGTAGAAAGGCATTAAATAACTTAAGGAATATGCTTAGGGATATACTACTGCTTTAGATGATATAACAATAATGCTATAGCTTTGGCTGGATCACAAAATGTAAAGTATTATACGTATTTTCGCACAACTCCCTTTCACACATATTTTACATATTGTCAAAAACTCTTTTTCGAGCAGAGAAAAGAATGGTGTTTCTCCTCTGTAAGGAAACACTGAGATTTTAGTGACTTGATCTAGACTACACTATCATTCACAGGAGGAACCACAGCTTTTTTGAGCTCTTGGGGATTAGCTCTCAGTAAATAGGCATGGCCTCCTGTAGCCTTCAGAATTCAGGCTTGCTGACTAACATGTGAGAAAAATGCTGTGTGATCTATTTTTCTCTGGCCTGCTCCAACCTGCCTGTGGGAAGGGAAACAAAAGGATGACAGGATTGCCTAAAGCTCTCAATCCTAAACCAGACAAGCAGATGAGAAAACCTTTAGCAGAGTGCCGATGGAAGACAGTCTGAGAGGGATAGGCTTGGAGCCTCAGAAAGAATGTTGGCAGCACTGATGGCTGATAAGGTCAAGCTTTGCCACCACCTGACCAAAGAATCCAGGATGAGTCAGCAGGTTCTCACCGGAGATAAGACTACCTCTTTCCCAGGCACCCAATGAAACTTGTGACAGCTCAGCTCATTCTTGGAACCATGATAATAAAGTTACATTCCTGCTGCTAGATGGGACAAGTCACAGTCAATCTAGACCACCAGACCTCAACTCAGGAATTACCTGAGGGACTTTAACAAACAATAAAAATGTCTAACTCCGTCCTTAGATAATTAATAGGCAGTAGCAGTTGATAAAGGCCCTCCTCTCCAGGAAATTTGTCCCCATGGTTGACAACTGCTGGTCTAGACTGAGGAATAGAAACGTTTTCCATAAAAAGAGAAATACAAATTATGTTTGTCTGGCTCTCTAGGCAATACAGTCTGCTCAAATGCCTGATTCTGCTATTTAACTGCCATAGACAGTAAGTGAATGTTCATGGCTCATTTCCAAGAAAATGTTTTTGCAAACACCTGCATTGATAGAATTTAGCCTGCAGGGAACATAGTTTGCAGACCTGTGGCTCAGAGTATAATTCTACCCCAGGCAAGAATTTCTTCTAAAGGCTCCTGCTAATGGTCACATAGTTCATCTGAATTCATGCAGAGGCTAGAGTTTCACAAGAATGAGGGAGTAACTGCAGGAAAAAAATGCTGAGATAAAGAATGCATTAATCAGTAAAAGGAAGACAAACAGAGGAATATGTTGCAATGAAACATGTAGGAGAGAATTCTGCAAAATGGAACACTAGAAAAAATAGAGGTGTGTCCACTGTACAAATGCTTCATCTCCAGTGGTGTAAGAAGCACAAAATAGGGCTGTATATTAGGCAGTGAGCTCAGATGCTCAGAGACATGAAGGAGGGTTTGTGATCTCTGTTCCTGGAGACATGTTTGTTCTAATGCCGCAGAGCATCTGAATCTCTTTTAGTCAACAACGACAACAAAAAAGCCAAGGCTTGAATATTCTTATATACCAGATGGCCCAATATTGACACAAAATCTTTTCTTTCCAATGAATAAAGCTTCGTTCTGGTGGTTCTATATAGCTCAGGGGTAAATGTGAGAAGGGTGTGGACAAAATGCACTTCCGTTCCTCCAATCCTCTCCACACCCTTCTGTTCCAGCATTAGAAATGGCTGTTCTAGTTTGTTTCTATGTTTATCACTGTTGCCTCATTTTCCTGACAATCAGCCATTAAGGATAAATTGTGTCCCCAGCATTTAGTTCATACCAACAGCAGGCACTAAATATCAGTGCAAAAAAAAATATGAATGGATAGTTTAATGATCCTGTGTGGGACACAAGAAAGTCAAGAAACAAAAAGTACTCTCACTTGTAGTTGTCCCATGTAGTTTGCATAATTTCTAGACACATTCTTAATTTATAGTCAGTCAGTTTTAGATAACTTGAACATGGAAGTGTGCCAAATGTGTTTCAAAATTGCAACCAGCACTTCTAAGATGCTTCTTCCTTGTTTAAGAGAGGGTATAGAGAATTGAAGGTCACAAATACATATGGATTCCAATTTAAGTTCTATCATCTCCTGGGTACATAACCTTAAAAAAATCATTTAGTCCCACAGATAGTGTCTCTCACTTTCTTTCCTTCCCATTTCCTCTCCTCTCTGTCTCTCTGTCTCTCCCCACCACCACCTTGAGGATTGTGCTTGTGTGTACATGTGCCTGCTCATCTGCATGCCAGAATAAATGTGTGTGCTGGTATGCATGCAAGTATCGATCACAGACAGACTCAGATTTTGTTTCTTAAACAGCATCTTTTTGATACAGGATTTCTCTCTCACTGGCTTGGAACTTGCCAAGTAGGTTAGACTGGCTGATTCCCTGGGGGATCCACCTGTCTCTACCTCCCTTAGTGCTAGGATTAGAAGCATGTGCTACCCCACCCAGCTTTTTGCATGGTTTCTGGAGATTGAAATGAGGTCTCATTCAGGACCTCATGTTTACGAGGCAAGCACTTTAATGACTAAACTATCTCCCTAGCTTTATATTCAATTTCTTTAGAGAACAATGAAGATCACATCTTGTGATTATGACTGGCAATCATACTAACATATTCAAAACACTAGATTATTAAATACTGTTTTGCTTTTGCTTCAAGTTACTTCCATGGAGAAAGTTAATGAATAGGAAGCAAATCTAGATAGACAGTGCTCACTCAGTTCCCAGTACCACAGCAAGGAGCTTCTATCTCCTTGCCTGAAGTGACCACTTGGCACACAGAGCGATCCAATGTAGCTGGTTAGAGCCAAATATGCTATGGATCCAGCAAGAAGTTCCTAATGTGGTCCCAGGTCCTCTGTTGTGGCCATATAAGATATCTATTAGATTACAGACATTTAAGCCAACAGGACTCTGGTGAACTTTACCCTGTAACTAGAAAGAATTGAGTTGAGTCATGACTAGCAGGGTTTTCCTCATTGTAATCAGTAGCTCAGGTTAAAGAGAACACTGAAAAGGCCTGATGGAAACCCTAGGGATAGCAGCCACTTGATAAACCACTTGGATTAACTCCTAGATTCCATTCATAGCTGACTTTTTCTCTGGTGAGCTGATAGGCCCCAGGAAGCTCCATTGGCATCTCCAGCCCTTTCCTGAAAACAGACAGGCCCAACTCTGGCCTTCAAGACAGGCTACTGCTGGATATTCTGGGTCTAGAAGGTTACTCTGGCAAGTCAGGAGATGGAACCTGTTGAACATGCCCCAACATCACTACACTCAGAGTCATAAGGTACTTCTCCTGGTGACACAGAAGTCCCTTCAAAAACATTATCTTGAGTCTTTCTAACTGGAGGAAGGAATGTAATTGAGTATAATTATTTATTTGTTTAAATGTCAATGGAATTTAAAGCCCATGGAAATATAAAAAATGATCTTGTCAGTGCCTCAGTTCTATTGGACTTTTGAGTAACCTTGCTCCATAGGCTCAGCACCACACTGAAGTGCCTCACTTACTCTTCCTCAAATCAAGTGCTCTAAAGATACCCATGATTTCAATGTCATGTACTGGTGAGTCGCCATGCTCAGGCCTAGCTAAACTAGTATTTGTCAGGTCATAGCACATACTTTCCTTTGACTAAGTTTTCCTTTTCCAGTCATTGACAAGAAAGTTCTTTCAAGTTTTCCTAACATGCACTCCTTCTCTTTCCATCTTTTAAAAACAAAATTTGTTTTTCAATTTATTGATTTTATTTTATGTGTAATATGTTTTGTTCACTGTGACCTTGAAGATCTAAGTCTGTGACCTTCTGATACTATGAGAACACTACATGATGGGCCATTTAAAAACTGAAATCTAACCTAGTATAGTTCTGGGAGCAATAGAATTATAACTCAGCAGCTACTGGACATCTTTTACAAGTCCCAGAAACTTACTTCTAAAGACCCCATGTGTCAAAATTAATACACAAAAGAAAATGAAAAGAAATATTAAAAAGCCCAGTGTGCAACATTTTGAGGGATGGAGTACAACAGAACTTAAAGAAGAATTTATAATTTGTAAGGGTATGTAAAGAAAGAGAGAATGTTTCAAATCATTAACCTACAGTTCTGCTTCAATAAGACTAGAAAAATAAAGGGGTAGCAAGATGGATTAGTGGGTAAGAGACTGGATGCCAAGCCCAAGGACTTGAACTGGATTTCTAGAACCCACATCGTAGACTAACCATAGTCTAACCTGATCAGGAGGTCTAGGTTCAGTGAAGAACTGTATCTCAAAATATAATGTAGAGAGCAATTGGTACAAATCTCTAGTCTCCATGTGAATTTGAACTTGCACACACACACTCACACACACACACACACACACACACACAAGAGGAAAAAGACATAATTATTAATATCAGGCATGAAGAGACCACTTACCTTATAGCCTGCCTACAAACGTTAAAAAAAGAATTTTCAGACATGACAGCTCAGATTACAGTCCTACTATCTTCCCATGGGCTGAATGCAGCTGGCTACCTGTATTTATATTTTTACTGGAACATAATTTAGTTTATTCAAATGCTACCTCCAACAGTTTTAGCACAATGATAACATGGTTGAGTAGATGGCTCTGACATGGAATGGCCAACAAACTTTAACATATATACTGCTGATACCTCACAGAAAAGACTTTACTTAGGGAATGGATGAAGTAGATAAACTTGTGAAACACATCAGTACAAAATGGACTCAAGAAGAAACACAAACTTAAATAGGCCTTTATCTAGTTGAGAACTTTATACCCCAGGACTTTTCTCGTGAATGGTAGCAGCATGGATATCAAATCCTTCATGAACTCTTTCAGAGAGGAGAGAAGAAATACATGTTAATGAATTCTATGAAGCCAGTATTGCCTTCCTACAAAAATTAGAGCACAATCTTAGAAGAAAACTGTGGAGCTTCTATAGCTCAGTGCTGAGTTTCTAGTGGAAAGTTCAAAAAATAAACTAGGAGGAACCAGTATCTTATATGACCAAGAGATAAGATAACTTGAAACCAACACACCATTATACCTGAGTTGTCTCCCTTCCCTCAATAAACAGAGCAATGGAAATATTTTAAATTTCTGATTCAAAGGGAAACCCTTCCCCAATATGCATAGCTTCTAAGCTTTTCACCTTCAGCAGTTTCAAATAAAAAAAAGCACAAGGCATACAGCCCTTTGGCATCAATTCCATTCTGACTTGCAATACAACAAAAGCCATGATTGTATCTTTAGTGGTCAAAGCTGCTACGATAGTAAATACCTGGTAATAAAGCAGTGTCATTAGTATGTTCCCCACCCACCTCAACCAGACGTAAGTATTGATAAAATCAAAACTTAATAGTATCAAATTCACACACACACACACACACACACACACACACACCCCTAAAACAATAGTGGCTAAGATATCTGTATAGGCAGTCTTTTGGGAAGAGTCATGGATGTCCAAATTGTGCCTGTTCATGTCACAAAAGGTTCTGGTTTCTGAAACTGAACCTGGATCCTTCTACATCTAGGTGCCTACTAAGCACTAGTAAAATGAGAGCCCACCTTTGGCAGCCTCCAAATGGAACCCTCAAAGGTTCCTTTTGAGATCAGCAGAGAACACCTCTTATTTAAGAGTCAGAGATACCTTGGTTAGACTCTCTCAGTGTTCTGACCAATGAAGTCCTAAAACCCAGGAACAGCCTTCACACAGATAGAAGACTGATATAGCTATAGACTTCCTGGATCTCCCAACTCCGTACTCAGAAAGCTGCTCTGTGGTTCTCTTGAAAGATCATTTTCAGACAAGCAGTGCTAACTGCAGCCATCTTAAGTACAACCATCTAAGTGAAACCTGGCAATCATGAAATGGGAGACTGTTTCACATTATAGCCTGAAATTGTATGGATGTTTACCTTTTACCATTCATACCTGATCTTTCTTTTAATCACCACCAGAGTCCAGAATCTGGGTGCAACACAGACAGCTTAATAAATATGGATTGCCTAATAGTATGTGAATAAATTTTACCAAGCTCTCTTGCCCAGATGCAACTAAGAACTTGCCCATATTCAGAGAACTCAGACAAGAGAGTGGCTTTAAAGAAACATGTTCACTGAAGGAGACAAATCAACTCACAGCTGGTATATGAGCGGCCATCATCCTCACACAACTTGTGCAGTTGTTGATATTCTTCCTGAGCTAGCTCAAACCGCTGTTGCTTGATCTGGTAGATTTCTTTCTTGGCATTGAGAGCCTCCTGGGCTACAATTAAGTACTCCTTCAGCATGCGTTCTTGCTCTCGCCTCCACTGCTCTCTTGGATCTTCAATCTGAGTAAGCTCTGAAGTGAAAAAGAGAAAATCACAAGTGGGCTGAGGGTCAACTCTGCAAGTTGATTGATAGTAGGGTATTTATGTCACCAGAATGCACAATATGGCAGAGTCTGCATCATGAACCTTTATGAAGAGTGGCCCACCTTCTACTAATGTACCCATAGCTCAGACAAGAAAACGCTACAAAGATAAAAGGGAAGGAAATAGAAGAAAATAAGCATTGGAGATGACCCTAAATGACCTTAGAATTGTAAAGCTAAAGGGTATTTATAACATTATTTCCATAGACCTTTTTAACGTGAGATAATTTACACACTACTGTCCCCCAAAATACTGTCTTTATATTCTCTCTTGACCTCTTTATCTCCTGACACAACTGTAACATTCCCCACTCAGTCTTCTCATTCTGCAGGCCTGGGGAGGGTACAGACATGTCTCCAGCTCCAATCTTTTTCTCAAATTCCAATCTGTGGAATTTCTGCTTCCTGACTTCAACTCCTTCTACACAGACTCAAAGTAATTGTAAGGAGTCTCCACAGCACAAGTCATTCTCATACAATTGCTTTTCACTATCTAAAGCAAGACCATGCCAGACAATACACAGCATGCATTGCTTCATCCTATGCTTTCCTTTTTACTATCAGCAGCACCAACTTGCCTTACCTGAGCTTAGCCACACTGGGAATCAAACTGACTCCTATCTTCAAAGAAATTCAGGTCTGAGTTTCTACTCTCACAAGATGCTAAGAATCGTGACGATTTGCTGTAATAGCATGGAGAGGCTCCAACATGGAGGAGTCTTAAAAGTGCAATGTTAACTGAAGAAATCCAGACCTAATAGGGCACATAGTGTTTGACCCCATGGATATGAAATGTCTAGAATAGGCAAAGCTGCAGGGATAAAAAGCAGATGGGTAATTACCAGAGACTGGGGAAAAGATGATTGCAGGGTAACTGCTTAAGGAGGTGGGTTTCCCTTTAGGTCAAATAAGAGTGTTTTGCAACTAAAGGTGGCTGCACAAACGTACAAAATGCTATTTGACTGTTTACTTTAAAACGGCTTCCTTTATGATATATGCATTTTACCTCAAAGGGCTAGAAAGTTAAATTATATGTTGTCTGTCACATGCACATGTGCACACACACATACACACAGAGGGAGAGAGAGAGAGGGAGGGAGGAAGGGAGGAAGGAAGGGAGAGAGACAGAGACAGACAATAGAGCAACAGAGACAGAGGCAGAGACAGAGACTGAGGCAGAGACAAAATAAATGTTCCAAACTAAGACCTCCTTGGAAATACTCTCCCTAGTTACTTGACCCTATTCAGTCATCACTGTCACCCCAGACTCTTAGAAAGCTCTCCAAGCATTCTGTATGCCAGTTAGGGAAATAAAAATGCAAAATACCAACTCAGAGCCCTATCCCAGCACCAGAGTTCAGATACAGTTGGCTTAATGTGGGACATGGGCAGGGCTTTTTAATAACTGCCCAGATGCTCCTGATGTTTATTCAGCTGTGAGACCCACTGTAACCAATCAGGTGAACAGTATTATTCACACTATTCCAGAGCCCTCGAGGAGGTTCTTGAGAACCTAGCAGGCTGCCAGTCTAGGATCTATTTGTTCCTTACTTCATCATCAACCTGTACAGTTCCCATGTTAATACTTGATTCCTCAGATTTTGTGTTTTAAAGAATCTCAAAGTTGGATTCTCTGCAGATTTGTAGGGAAGGAGTTGGTATGACACTGCAACTTCTGTCCTCACCTACTGTTTCCTATGTGGTGGGACATGCTTTTATGGTGGCCAGAAAAAAATCCTTTGTCTCTATTTGCTCATAAGGTTCATGTCTACTTTTAAGAGTAGTAAACCCTTCAGAATTGAGAACTTGTTCCATTCTCCTGTGTCCCGATGTTTGTAACACAATGGAAAGTATACAGGAATTCTGGAAATGTTTGTTGTGACATAGTTAGTGAACAGGAAAGCAGCAATGACAAACAAGGGGACACCAGAGAAGACAGCTCAGTTTATGAGAAAAGACTGGTAGAAAGGGTTCTGGGTCCACAGCAGCAAGCAGGCTTCCCAGGAAATCTTTATAGACCCACTGCCTTTGCCATTTGGTAAGCATAAACATCAGTCCCTGAGAAGGACAAAACCTAGTGATACAGCCCCATTGTCAATATTCATGGTTAAGGGGACCCAGAGAGAAAGAGGGTATGTATTCAAAACTTCCCCTTGGAACCTTAGCAGAAAGAAAAGTCTAGACCACCTTCCCCTAAACATCCACTGTCATGAGATGCTGAGCATGCTAAAAGCCAGTGTAAATGCTACCTTTAGCTTCAGTCTCTCATCTTTTCTTCTGTCCTTTCCAGTATGCAGTAGACTCAACTTAAAACTTCCTGACACTTGGATACCTGCCTGAAAAATCTGCAGGGGCCAGGGAAGTACTTATTCCCCTTTTATAATCATCGTTCGCTAAGCTTTGGAAATGCTGGAACTTGTAGTTTCAGTGTCCCACATCAGAAAGTCTACTGTTCTAAGTTCTAAGACACAAAGATTCAGATCCAAGCAACTAAAACCTTTGGAGTCAGTTTCACAGGCCCAGAGTAGGAAAGAACTTCAAACTCACAGATGTAAAGAACAGCATGGGTGTACAGCCATATGGAATAAAGTGAAGCACAGAAAACAAGCCAAGAAAAAAGTCATGCTTCATGGCCCCAGGGGCAATATGACAACGACAGAAGTACTGAGAGTAGCTAGAATAAAAATGCAAAGAGAATCAGAAATGGAACATTAATTAAGATCTGGTCAAAGAAGGCTGATGATCTAAAGGCAGAACACCATGAGCAAGAGCTAGAGAAGAGATCTTGAATATGGTATAAAGCTTCTGAGTTTGGGATTCTACATCTTGCCTCTACTCACATTAGAAATATGTTCATTCTTTATGTTGGAGACATCTTAAACACTATAGGATGTTGCGAAGCACCCCTAGTCACCACCTACAACATGCCAAATATACCTCTCCCAGGCTTGGCTATAGGAAATGTCTCCAGACATTGCCTCTGGAGGGAGTACAATCACAACAGCTTCTAAGAATGTGTAGGTTCTACTTTGCAATCAACATGAGATGTTGTTCTGTTTCCTGTATGCCTAGGGAATTCAGTCCTTATACAAAACGGCTTTGTGTATTCATTACTCAGCTAAGGAAAACAGAGTATACCATATTAGAATACCTCAATATTTTATTGAGCATCATGATCACTTACTTTGTTTTACAGAGTAAGGGTTTAGCATTTTGGGGATCCTATGTAAAAAAAAAGAATTAAAAAAAAACTTTCACATATAACAATACAAATGTGGCAATCTACTTACTATTTATGTGGTCCATATAATAAATTCCAATTTGTTTATCATATACAGTCTCCCATCCTAAAGGAAGTTCATCCCCAACACAATCAGCAAAGGTCAGTGGCTTTGTTATCCTGCAAAATAAAATTATGAAAACAAATTTTAAAAATCAGACCAGATTTGAATAACTTTGCTGATCAAAATTATTATTTAGCATATAATTATAATTCATATTATCTAATTAAAATCTTTTGCCCAACCTGCTGGCTTGAAAATTAATTTACCAGATCTCGTTACGTAAAGATCAATAATCACATAAGTACAAACACAATTAAAAGCCTCATACTATTGCAAAGCATACTTTAAAGACCAGTGAAAACAGATATTGACAACAACCAACCAAACAAGTAAGACAAGAGTCTTCTTCCACAGCATGATTAATGAGGCCATGGCAATGGAATGTAACTCTTCCAGAATAGGAGAGAACTAGGCTCTGTTCTCCCTCCCTGAGAAATGTCCTCCCTCACAACTTTCAGTTCCACATAATACACGTGAGCACTGTCTTAGGTCTATGTACAAAGTACTTGCAATATTATCATCTACCCATGAATAAATCAAATATCAACCACTGCACAAAAGTAAAAAGCCAAGAAACCTAACAGTATAGTGAGTGAGATGCCTTCTAAGTACTTTCTTCATTCCTTGTACAGTAGGTAGGGTCAAAGATTTCAAAGGGTCCTTTTTTTTCTTTTCCTAGAGAAAAAAAGCAGCCAAGCACAATGCCTACAAATATCTCTTCTTGAAGGAAATCTGATTAAGGGATCTTGGGCTTAGCAGGAGACAGAGAAAGTAAAGGGTGTACCATGGATTTTTTTTAAATCAGAGCCTCTTCCCTCCCCCACTCTCATGATCATGTTGATTGACAAGCCGGTTTGAGGGCAGCAGCTGTTGTATAAAACAGGACACACCTATAATTGTCTGAGTCTGGGCAGCTATCTCTTTGGTTGTCTCTATAAATGCACACTGACTGGCATGCATGGGAATCTGACAATCTAAATTTCACAAGCTTGGTCCTCCCACTTCTTCTGTTCAAGTCCCTGGCTGCAGAAAACTAAAGACATCAAAACCATAGCTAGTCCCCATGAGATTTCCCCCAAACTGGTTCGACAACAAAGGTCTCTCTTCTTGGACGGTTGAAAAAAATTGATAAACACTATCAGAAAGCTGACTCCAATCTGCACTTAACCTACATTGTATACATATGAATTCAATAAGCTATGGTCATTGCAAAAACAAAAAAAAATATGAAAGATAAAATAGACAATAGACATCCTATCCAAAATGGTACATTTAAAAGGAGGAGGAGGGGAAGCAGGAGGAGCAGAAGCAGGAGGAAGGGAAGAACCACGGAGGAGAACAACCTATTGCACATTTCCCTGCTTCAACCTACAGCACATATCTGAAACAGAATTTACTTCCTGGGAAAATAGTGTTAAGCCAGCAGTGGCAGGATATTGTGCACGATGGGAACAGATCACAACAAAAATAATTCTGCTTTAATGCAAATTACATCCTGAGTATATCATTGTCATCCCAGCATAGTAAATATTCATATATAAGCCTAGAGAACCATGCCCAGAGACAGTTATATCTGAAGCTTATTTACATATATGATATGATTTAATTTACATTTACAAGTGGTAAACATATTTTTACATGACTGCTGAGCTCAATCCAATTACCTTAGACTTTAGAGTTGCTAGAAAATTATAAGATGCTATTTTCATTTTTATAAAGTTGCTCTAAAAACAACTCTATACTCTTCGTTCCAGAAGAAAACTGAATATTAGTTCTACCATTTTGATGAATTTCATTTTGGCTTATCTCCTGTTTCCACTTCCTTTCTATGTCAAACATGAATTGTTATAATTATGCACAGAATGAGTGCCTCACTGCAAGCCAAGGAGGAGCTACACCTCTTGGAGTTCAGTTAATGTCAACAGCAAGGCCTCTATAACCACAGAAAAGTGATGAAGTCCTTGAAGGTGGTCTCAGTATCCACATCACCTACCACATTCTCCAGACCACTGGCTTTGAGAAAAACCATAACCACATTCCAAAGATGCTTAAGCTACCTCATCATGTCTTTACTGTACCAATATCAAAAAAATGTTATTCTGCCAAAAAGGTGTTTGGGAAAACATTACTTCAGGTATAAATATATCATGAGTTATGGAGCTTCAGAATCTGTTCAATCACATGAATGATGAAGATATTGCCTCTGGGCACTGTCTGGGATTTGAAAAGTGGAATTCTTATGGTGATGGTTCCTGACTTTTCAGGGTGAGATTGGGGAACCATTTAGGACAGGCCTTAGATTTCCCCGGGAAGCAAGCACACAGCACCAAATGCAAAGGTACTAGGTTTCATCCTGGACAAATGTCATGATACTTTGTCTTGCCAGCTCTCAACCCTCACTTGGCAGAGAGACAGGGACTCTCCCTCAAATGCAGTGGCTCTCTACAAAGATGTACAACACTGGGCTCAGAGTATAGCTTAGCAAAAATAGGTTTGTCTAACATGTGTAAGACCCTGAATTCCATCCCCAAGAACCTACAAGAACACACGCACAAAGGGTATACACAAAAATGAGTGTTCCAGGCTCCTGGGTTGGTGTTCTACCCCTCCACAAACAAGCCCAAAAGCATCTAATTCCTTTTACCTTAACACCAATACAAGCACAACTTTTGCTCCAGGTTGACTCTGTCTCCCTCACCCCTCCCCTTGCCCCTGCAAAATCCATGCCCACTTCAACCTACTAAGTTGCCTTTGGTCTTTCTTAGGCCTGCGACTAAAGCTACTCCCCTCTCAAGACCTGAAAAGGTCAACTTCACCCCTCAAAAATCATCAGCAAGGATTTGTCCAAATTCCAAACACCTTCTGCTTTGGAAGCAACTTTCAGTTTTTGACTCACTGGGTGAGTGAGTATGAAATTTGCCATATGTACTCTGAGCCATATCTACTACATTCCTGTACATCTTCCACAAGCATAAGGCTGTTTAGTGGCCTTACTCAATCCGAGCTCAGAAGAGACCTTGTAAAGAAAGGCAGCCTTGCTTTCCTCCAAAGTCATATCCTCACTGAGAGTCTCAGCTATAGTACCCCTAATATTCATGACTCCAATTCCAGAAAAATAAATCTTTTTATCTAAATTACTCCAAACCCTAAAACCACCCTTCATAGTCAGATTCCTTCTTGTATTTTCCAATGAACACAGGACGCATGCCTTCTCATGGAAGGAACTCTAGAGAATTCAGAAATCTTCAGGACTGCCTGACACCAACAAGTACAATGTTTTACATCTTACCATATGATTTTCAAGCTATTGAGGGTAGAAAAAAAGCACAGAACTCTTTTCAGCACAAAGGCAGTGAAAATCAGAAAGAGCCAAGAAGGCTCACAACAACTTGACTTACATTTCATTTTAAAATGTGTTGTGATTGCATTATTTTATTGAAACAAAAAGATGGAAAAAAACAAAACTGGCAATGCTAGCAGATGGCTTATATGATCTTAATACTGTTAAAACAAAAGTGGAAATTGCTCAGTATGTGGAAAGGCTAAACCTTTAAATAACATCCGGACTCAGTTGAGTCCAAAAAGAAAAGTGCAGATTTAATGGAATTGAACAAAAAGAAATATGTCAAAGACTACATGAAAAAGATAAGGCAGAAGGTGACCTTTTTACATCCTTTTCACTTCTGGACTGCAGACCCTTCCTTCCAACCTCCTCCAAGGCTCTGGAGTCTTTTACCTTTCCCATACTTTCTTATATACCATATAGAAACAGGAAAGAAAAAAAAGTAGAAGCAGAAACAGAGAAAAAAAAAGTATAACTCATTAACAAGGGAAAGGAGACAAAAAAACTAAAAAATGACAAAAATTCAAATCATGAAATCTGAAGACATTCAATAGAATTTCAAAAACTCAAATGCCCTAGTATCTCCAAGACCCTCTTATGGTGCAGTATTATCCACTAGCACATATTTATGAAGACCATCATGAGTTTTTTCTGTTTGTTTAGTTGTTTGGGTGGTTTTGGTTTTTTGACACAAGGTTTCCCGCTGTTGCACAGGTTGTCCTTGAACTCAATGGAAATCAGAGTGGCCTCTAACTCACAGAGATCCACTTCTCTTTGTCTACTGAGTGCTGAGATCAAAGGCATGTGCCACCACAGCCTGGTTGACCATCATGAGTTTATTTAAGCAACTTTGTCTTTTAGTTTGTTTCTTTATACTTAATTTTTACTTATGTAGCTGTTTGTTTAAATACAATCAAGCAGATAGGATGTCCAACATTGTGATTACATTATCACTAAGGGTTACATTTTCATGTTGAAAATGTTATCAATTATTATCATATTTACTTTTATTAGTCCCAGTGTTGAGCAAATATGTTAAGTAATGATGTATGAAAACACACATGTTATTCTTTATTTTACAACCCTTATCCATTTCCTACATCCTTTTTTTCCTATGAAACATGTTAACTAATAAAAGCTATCAACTTGATTCTGAATGAATCAAAGAAGGTGAGGAGTACAAAGTAAGGCATAATGGCAAATGCCTATGATTCCTGCACTGGGAAGACTGTGGCAAGAACGAATTTGAGTCCAGGCTGAGTTACATAGTAAGTCCCTGTCTGGAAAAATGAACTAAAAGCATACCAATTGTTTATTCAATACCAAATGGTCAGCCCTGAAAAGATATACATATAAGTAACATACAGACTGAGCAGGTTGCGTTTTTATTTTTAGGAATGAAAAAATGCATCAGATAAGATATTAGAAAAAAAACTCCAACCCAAGGATGTTAACTACTCCAATAAAAATACAGGAAATAATATCACACCAGCACAAAGAAAAGATACACACACACACACACACACACACACAAACACACACACCACCACCACCACCACCACCACCACCACCACCACCACCACCACTATCTATAGCAGCAGGAGCAGCAGCAGCAGCAGCAGCAATAACAACAATTAAAGAAAAAGAGGCCATGATGTAATTATATTATAATTTCAGAAAATAAAAAGTATTAAACAAACATCATAAAAGGCAAAACTGAGAAGAAAAGGCACTTTTGTTCTAACGATGGTGTCTCTGCTGTATTTCACCCAACCCTGGTAGGAATCCCCCACATCGACACTGCTGGCTGCCCTTTGCTCAGAAGTAAAATCATGCTGGCTCACTGCTTTTCACCACTCCCACCCACCTCCCCAGGTCAGACAGATCCGAATGTTTAAAATGAAGATAAGTGGGCTTGTTTGCAAGGGAGGCGCTCAGGCGGGCCCCAAGTAGAACATTCTGGAATCTTCAAGACTAGTAGATTAGCTGGTTTGGGCAGTTTCTCAGCACTAGTCTTGGAATCCTTTCTAATCTATGGAAAAAGATTAGATAATGCTCTTTGAGCAAATAAATAAGCAATTCAATTTTGTCTTCTTACAAAAACATGGTTAAGGCTTTAACTCTGAAAAGCTATTTTCCCAGTGAAAAAAGTTAAAAGCCTCCTATCTAACAACCCAGCAGGGCAATTGCCGATGTCTGGGTAAGGCCAGTAACAGGCAAAGTACATCAAATAGGAGTCAGTTTGTCTGAGACGGAGAGGAGGAAGGGATCAAGTCTAGCCGACAGCACTTTATTTCCTAAGGTTCCATCTTTACACAGAGAAAGCCTGTTCAGCCTCTTCAACTTTCACCTGCCCCACAACCCACCTACTTCACCCCACAGTTTTCAAATGCAGATGAGGTGATAGTTTTGTTTCATTATTGAAAATGTATAAAAATTTATCGACTTAAATGTCTGACATAGTCATGATCACACAATACATACAAATTTCTATTTTACTGTTTTTACTTAAATTTGTAACATTTAACTAGTAAGTCTCCTAGAAATTTTATACGTTAACCTAGAACTATAGCATAGTTATATTGTCCACTGT
Organism: Micromys minutus; assembly: GCF_963924665.1. Classification (NCBI taxonomy): domain Eukaryota; kingdom Metazoa; phylum Chordata; class Mammalia; order Rodentia; family Muridae; genus Micromys; species Micromys minutus. Next base: position 20,519,927 of record NC_137970.1, on the reverse strand, counting down.
TATAAATTATTTTTAAACACCACTTGAAATAGGTGAACAGCTCAAGCTCCTTGAAAACAAATATGTCATCTACAGTGCCTTTGATCTTGTCCAGGACAAAGTAAAAAATAAGTGTTCAGAGTTAGCTAGATGGCTCACTGACCTTAGTTTAGTCCACAGAACCTATGTTATAAGAGAATCAACTCTTCTAAGTTGTTCTCTGACCTTTACCCATGTACCATGCTATACATGCACAAGGAGCACTCACACACTTGTATGCAGACACACAGAAAGAAAGGAAGAAAAATGAAATGAAATGAAATGAAATGAAATAGGTGTTCAAGCAATGCTTGCTAAATAAATAACTTGCATTTATACAAATCATTCAGTCAAGGGATTAACGCAATTTACCCCAAGCTCTGTCCAACTAGCAACATTTATATTAAGTCCAGATTTTCACTAGTATAAATATCCAGAAGAACCACTCACTTTAGAACACTATTCAGAAATTTATTAAAGAGTTAAACATATACTTAATACTATTTGACCCAGCGCCCCTCTTCCAGGTAGATATGCAGAGAAAATGAAAATATCTATCTTCACACACACAAAAATCTTATACTCCAATGTTCAAAGCAAAAACTTATTTTAATTGCACAAATATGCAAATAGCTAACAGACCCTAACTGATGAGTAAATAAAACAGGTCTATCTATATGGTGAATTAATATTAGGCTTTAGTAAGTTTTTCTAGTCTATTTAAATTCAATACACAAAACCAGATAGTAAAATCTAAAGATTAGCAAGAAAATACTCATAATACAGAAGCCCTAGACTCACATTTTAGCTTGCTCCCCTCCCTGATTTTTCCAACATCTTCACACAAATGATATCATGCATACATATATAGTTTCATAAGCTGATTTTTCTAATTGGGTATTTATTTCTTGTAGCTCTCTTCACATTATTTTCTGAGATCTGAAATCTTTCATTCTGTGTAGCAGACCCAATTTATTCAGCTCTATAGTTCAAGCATGCCCCAATAGTCTGCACTTTATGATAAATAATGGACATGCACTTATATTAAACACTTGTCCCATACTGTCAAGGAGCTTAGGTTCCCACCAGCCAAAGAAGTAAGGTCTGTCACCACCCTCTGGAGATATTTTTAATACATGTACTCCAGAGCTCAGAATAAGTCCATCTGGCTTGAGCGTGCTTTACCACGAGAGAACAGGCAGGAAGGCCCAACAGTGGCATGAGCTGAACAGCATTTGCAGAATGTGAGAAAGGTAGAAGAATGCAGTACAAACTGAAAACAGACGAATCCCTTTTTCTACTGAACCACCACCCAGAGATCTTGCCACGGCAGATTCTCCTGAGAAAAATCATACTTTTTGGCTTTCACAGAAGGACTATGTTCTGCTGACCACTCTTAAAGAGCAGGGCAGTTAACTGAGATTTGTAAGCCCAGACTCTAATTTCTTTTTGCTTAGTCTGTCACATCCTGCTATGCTGTCTAGGTGCCTGCTCAAAAAGGGCCGGGTACTCTCGTGAATTAAACCTTGAGTAAGTCACCTCAGTTTCCTAATACCTCCCCCTTCTCCAGTATGAGCCACTGAACCTACAGCCGAAAACCTGCCAGGCAAAGGGAAGTACACTTCTACTCAGCTATATCCCCAGCCCATGGTTCTTAATATTTACACTGAGGATAACCAGATGAACCTCATCGGGTCATGTTGGCTGACTGTGGCCTTCTTGGCTGCAGCATGGAGACCAGCAGGCACTTAGTTCCCTTCCGGTCATCTTACTGCACCAGCACTTCAGCCTGGGTTGCTTCCTTACTGCTGCTACAACCAAAGTGGTGGTTTCAAACAATTGAATTTCCTCTCTCACAGTTCATAAAGGCTATTTGGCCCATTGTTCTCTGACAATTATTAGAGGTCTGAAGACACCTAATACAGAGGTCTGCCTCACATTTCTAAGCATGTCCAGTCTTTTGACACTGCAATCATCATCTAAAAGGTTCAAGCTTATAAACAGTGCAATCAAATTACAAAACAGAATAACTAAAACATTAAAGTCTCATAATGCCCTAAGGTTTTGCATTGGATCACATGCAGAGCTACCTTTAAGCACATGTAGTCTATAAAGCCACAGATTGAATGGACACATCTGGCAGGGGGGAAACTGTTTACTCGCCTTTTCTAACTCCTGGGGCTATGGCTTGTAGGCCCTACTCCTCCATTTTCAAAGAAACACTGCTGGGAAAGCCAAATCTGTTGCTGTCTTTTCTGTTTTCTCTTTTCCATTTAGATAAACCTTTGTTATGACATGGGGCCCACCACAATAATCTTCCCATTAAATATCCCTAACTGAGTCACATTTGTAAAGTCCCTTTGGCCACATAAAACAATTTACTCACAGGTTATAGGTATCTGGACACAGATGTTTTTGTAGCTATTGCTCTGCCCACTATAAGGGAGCAACTAGATGTCAGCAGAGCCCTGAGAGGATGAGCCTAGAAGCTTACTTACACTCTCCTTTTCAGCCAGGCTGAGCCCAAGGGACTAGCCCAATCCACACTAATCATCAAATTATAGAAAAGTAGAGGCCAGTAGTAGGAAGTATGGGTAGAGAGCAAGGCACTGATTCTGCACACATTCTGTTATCAGGAAGCCAGAGTAATCCTTTGCCCTTAAACTACACTTTCCAATGTCCTAGAACAAAGCGATCTTTATATTTCCAATGCATGCTTGTTTTTAATATGCTATTCAGAGAGGATACCATTAATCTCAATTTCAGAGCCAACCAGTCCTCAAGAAATTATAATGACTTCCTTCACCTTTTCTAAGATGCCTGGCTCCCAGTATATTTCGAAGTCCACCGGAACTTGGACAGAGTTTGTTTGTGGTTACTTATGTGGTGAATTCAACACTGTGTGCTGTTCTAGTTGTTTCTCCAAAGTTTTGGCTGCATAACATTTATACCTAGGAGCCAAGCTTCTCACTTAGTAGCAAGCAACAGATTCCTGGGGACACTGCTTGCCCCAAATATGAAGCTGCAAAGGTTCTTTTAAAAAAAGCTTCTTTGGGTGTCTGCCAAATTTGAATTCTATTTATTTGTATGTTTGTGCACAAATGTACATGGGCATGCACCTCCCACAGCAAATACATGGGGGTCAGAGAACATCATATAATAGCCCTTTCCACCTTGTGGGACATGGCAGATAATAGTCAGTTCATTAGATTTGATGGCAAATACTCTTACCTGCTGAGGCATATTGCCATCCCTTCTGCCAAAGTTTTAAATAGTAGGTACCATGTCACAAACCTGCCATGTTAGTTCTGAAAAGTCATTTGGATTACCTGCTTAAATAAATTTTTAGCCTCAAATATTAACTAGAATATGTATAAAAACGGAACTGGCACTTATTATCAAGTTCCAACTCTAGAATTTAGTGTGAAGAGTAATATTACTTAGTATGCAGTCTAACCATTACAATTGACATGTCATTCCTTAATGAAATGGGAATGATTAGTTCTAAGGATCCGTCATTTCTAAATAAAAATTATAAATCCTGGACTGAAGAGATGGCTCAGGGGTTAAGAGCACTGACTGCTCTTCCAGAGGTCCTGAGTTCAATTCCCAGCAACCACATGGCGCTCACAACCATCTGTAATGAGAACTGATGCCCTCTTCTGGTGTGTCTGAAGACAGTGGCAGTGTACTCAGATATAAAAAATAAATCTTTAAAAAATGTAAATCCTGAATAAGAAGATAAATACTTCTTGAGGAGAAGAATTTTTAAAGGTATGCATTGGCTAATCATTTCATTGTTACTAACACACAACTGTCAAGGTACATGGATAAACTCATGGGCTACTCAGAAGAACAAATGGCTCCTAGATCTTCCTCAGGGTAAAAGAGCTCTACACAATTTCATAAATGAAAATAGTTCTATAAAAGCAAACGATAAAAAAGAATTGGATGCTCCCCAAGCAATTCACTAGTATATTTGCAAGTGCCGCCCCACAAGCCTCATTGCTTTGTGACAAATCAAAGGTACATCACCAGATCTATATTGCTGCATTGGTGGCCACAGGCTGTAGTAATTATCAATAGCCTTAAAGTAGGTGTGTGTTATTGAGATTCTTCTAAATGACAATATCCCTCCTAGGAGCATAACTCCAATGAGGCATGTATGTTTTGCTGTACACCCTACTTGCAATGCTACACACTGTCATGTTCTTTGGGGCACAGCTTTGCCCAGTGCAGCAATCTGGTCACAACCCACTTGCCTAAGTTTGAAGGTCAGTGTTACTAATAGCCCAGCAGCAGTATCACTCATGTCCCAAAATCCCATTAAGTGTGCCAAGTGCTTTTTTCAACAGCAATAAAATGGGACTGTTCCATCAGCTGAGCCAATATTTAAAGGATATATCTGTATTACTCAAAATAATGGAAAAGGAACTGTGATATGTGTTTCTTGGATCTATAGAAAGGCCACACTTCACAGCCTCTCTTGCTTGGGTAGAGTTTTGTGGCTGGGCTTTAATTGAGGAAATGGAGGTTAACTCGTATATATTGTTTCTGGGCTTGTCCCATAAGCTTCTGGCAGGATCTCCATGTGATCTCTCTTCCCTATTCTGTTGTCCAAAAGCAAAAGAGTAGGCAGATGGCAGTGAAGTCCCAAAAGATGAGTGAGCCACACCATGGAAAAAGCCTAGATCCATGAATGACTGTTTGATGGCTAACATACTTGAAGAACCAAAGGAATAAAGATGTTTTGAATCTGTGAAAAGTCTATTACATCTCATTAGACAATGTTTCATTTGATGATGATGATTCACATATGTAAGCAACTACAGAATTTTGTTCCCCTGCCCACCCCCAATATATACACTCTGGTGTCTTATAAGCAAAGACCAAAAGAAATCAGTATCTATATTTATATTATGGCCATTGTCAATTTTTACTTGTCAATGTAGACATTACCTTCCTTATTAGTACATGAGCTTCTTGAATGAAGGAATTCTGTTCCTTGAGACTCACTTTTCTGAGCTGGAGTCCCCAGCAAAACAAAGTTTAACCAATTAATCCAGATGTGTGGCGGTAAAAAAATTCAGCAACTGATATCATAACACCCAGATGGTAAAAATTATGGGATTTTGGAGGCCAGGATCAGGTCTTCCTTGAACATCTGTTTTTAAGATGATGTACTTCTTAGTGGGAAGAAAGGCTACTAGAGCCAGAGGAAATATCAGTGAAGACCTCCTGTATCTTTTCATTCTGATTCTCTGCTGACTAAGCCAACATCAGATACATTATATGGCTTCCTGAATATAGGCTTGTCCATAAGAAAGAAAGCAGCAAGAGAAGACAATCTAGAAGCACGATCTTAGCAAGATGTTTTATCGTCCAGCAAAGAATAAACTGTTCTAAGACAAATCAGTAGAGGAGGCATTTAGGAAAGGGTCCAAACTTCCCCGGCTCAGCTCTCAAAGCCATCTACTTTTGTAAAAGATTTATTTATTGTATTTTATATGAGCACACTGTAGCTGTCTTCAGACACACCAGAAGAGAGCATCAGATCCGACTGCAGATGGTCAGATGGTTGTAAACCACCATGTGGTTGCTGGGATTTGAACTCGAGAACTTTGGAAGAGCAGTCAGTGCTCTTAACCACTGAGCCATCTCTCCAGCCCTCTCACAGCCATCTTATTAAACCCATTCTAAAACATGTTCAGGCACTGGTGTAATGGAAGTGAGACAATCTAGAACATACTCTCAATTGACAAGTGGCTGAATGTAAGGTTCCTCAATATATATTTTACTGACTCATAGGCATCAACAATGGTAATTCTCTAACAACTATACAGTAATGTTGTTGAGCCCAGACAAATGACTCACTCTCCTATCTCAGTTTCTTCCTCTTTTCTAAGTGGATGATGAAGGAGAAAGGTATAAACCCATATCAAGGCTTCTTCTGGAATTTACTTCAGACTCCATAAAGGTTTATTTTCCTTCTGTGCTATTTTTTCCTGTAAAAACTAGAAGAATGTAATTATTATTCTGATTTAGCAGCATAATATTGTATGAGTAGAACATAGTTTAAAAGCAATCTGACCTCAGACCAACCTGCTAGTGCACCACCCAAAGGAAACCACACCCAGAGGAGACCTGACCAATCCAATCACAGTCACCCAGCAGGAGCAAGAAAAAGAATTTCTCTGCAAGCCCATCAAACTCACATTCCACAGATGGCATAAAAATGTTCTGTTCCCTTCTATGTATAAGCTGTAGAAATATAAAATATGAAATAAGAGAAAAGTTCAGCCTAGTGAGCAAAATGATTTTCCTAGGGAAGTCATGTGACACTGAAAGTCAAACACTGAAAAGACATATGCATGACTAATTGTAAAGGCATATTTTATTTAACATACTATAATGAAATGTTTCATTCTTCATGTACAGAAAAACATCATTAAAATGTACTCACCATAAAAAGTACAACTGGGATGTTTATATTCTTAATTGTATAAAGTCTTTAAAATCGAGCATATGTTTTACACTTTGAGCTCTTCCCACTTTGAGCTCACCAAAAGCAACTGTTCAAGGTTGGATGATTTATGCATACTATTCTGGAAACCTCAGCTCTAGGGTGTCACCTAACTTCTACATTTTTTTTCTATGACTGATGGTAGTAGAAAACCATCTGGCTTGTGCTGGAGTCCTAATAATTTGTCTGATTAGAGAAGTTGTCCTCTACAAGCCCCTATTTGGAATTATAAAAGAACCAGGTTTCAGAAATCATTAAGACAACAAAGAGAGAAAATTTTGGCCTATCTGCTTTTCCAGCAACCCTGTACCCAACCAAATTTGAATTCTTCTTCCTCTTTGCCACAGTTCCCACTCACCCACCTCCTGCTTCTTCCATGTTCTGGTCCATATTCCTCCTATCTAGACTCAGTACCTGAGCAAGGTGCCTTTCTGTGACTGTCCTCAGTATTTACTATATTCTGCGATGTGTCTATTGACATGCCACATCTCCCCTAGTATTGGTGCCTCAAGGGCTAGACTGGCATCTCCTCTGACTCAACCTCAGTGGAACTCTAGGGCATGCCTAGCAGGTGCTCTGTTGCATCTACTGAATGAGTCAGACTTGACTTGATAGACACTGAATGCAGTCTGCCACCCAAACAGGCGTCATATACAGCAGGTTTGGTATTTTGTTTGGTTGGTGCTAGTCTCAAAGGAATATAACTCATGAGCAGATATACAGATTTGAATCTTAAGATACTGGTCTAGAAGAATAGCCTCTAACATGATAGATGTGTGGCTTATTCTTTGGAGACTAGGCACAACAGGTGTTCTGGATTATTTACCAGCACCATCAGACATGTGGGCTTGTTGAGTAAGGAAAGGTGTTCTGGAAACAGGAAGCTAAAGAAGAGCAGAGCACCCAAAGTAAGCTGGAGGGCTCACATAAGGAGGTCTGGAAGGTTACTTCTGCCCTTTCATCCTGAAGCTCCTCTTAAATCTCAGGCCTATCTATACATGTGCAGATGTATACATGTGCCCATAATATTTTCTGGGGGCCCTCAGAAAAAGGAAGTTGGCCCTTGGGCAGATCCCCAAGTATCCCACTTCATTCATCAGGAAAGGTGAAGAAATAATGACACCCAGGAAAGTCAGGCTTTTGAAATATGTCTTTTTCTAAAGATGAACCAGGGCAAGAAGAGCAACATAGAGATGGTGGGAAGTGCTTGTGTGCACACGCATGTGTGTGTGTGTGTTCCAAACTCAGCGAACTATGCAAAAATTAAGTGAAATCTACACTCTCATGAAACACTATTTTTACAATACCCACACATTGAGATTCATATTGAGTATTTAATTTGCAGTGGAAGAAACAATTTCAGGATTCCAAATCTTATGATACACTTATGGAAGAAAAAGAAACATCACAGGAAGCTAGCTTCATAGTCATCTTTTTTTACTGTAAGTTATTATATGTTCTGTTATATACTTCAATCTATAAATTCTGCAATCAGTAAAATCTCAGAATGTATAGAATCTCCAATATATATATAAATATTACCTTGGTCCCTGACATGTGATCCAGTGCATTCATTTGTGTTCACTCAGCACCATAACTCTATCAGGATTCTCACACCACACAACCCACAAAGGAACAATAAGTAGGTCCCTGAGGAGAGACGGCTCAGTGGTTGCAATGATACACTGTCTTGGAGAGGACCCAACTGTGGTGCCCAGCCCAGAACCCAAGTTGGGTGGCTCACACCTGCCTATAACTCTACCTCCAGGAGATCTAATACTGTCTTCTAGCCTCCAGATGTATCTGCATCCACATGTGTGCACACAATAAACATACAAATATATCCTTAAATTATTGGAGCATATTAAATGTCATAAGGGTTGTACCATGTGTAGTATAAGTTTGGATTTTATTTGCATACTGATATAAAATAGTCCTCTTTAAGTAACAACAATAGTTGAAAAACAATACTTCAGGATGTATTTATACAGTCACGTTTGGTAGTCATAGGGAACTGATTTCAAGATTCTTGTGGATACGAAAATCTCTATATAATTAAGTCCTTCACAACAAAATTATACAGGCAGTATTTGTATACAACCTACCCATATCACCTATCTACTTCAAATCGTCTCTAGATGGCTTATAATATCTAATGCAATGCAAATGCTATGTAAGTAGTTGTTAACTTATACGATTTACTGGACATAAGGCATAAGGGGGGGAGGGAAGGCCTGTATATGTTCCGTTGAGATGCAATTTTTTTTTAAAAAATGCATTTAATCCAAAATTGATTGAATTAATAGATCCAGAACCTTCATATATATGTGTGTGTATAGATTTGACTAATCATATAAATCCTAAAGCAGTCAATGCATACAATCACCTGCAACTATGACCCTGTTAAGTTTGCAACCAAACTCAAAAGGCCGGCATCTGAGGCCAGCACTGTTCTCAGTCAAACACAAGAAAGTTTCTTTCATCATCACACAAATTTTCAGAGGTGAACCACAAAAAGGCCTGGAATCCATATCCATTTCACCTGAGTAGAAACTAAGAAGAGAGAGATACAAACATGACCAGTCAAAGCCTGTACACCAAACTTTCCACATTTTAAGCAAAATTCAAAGGGTTCCTTGACTACTTTAGAATAATCAGAATGTGCCCCTACACTCTGCTTTTCAATGGCTGGTTTTTTATCATCCTTACTCTCTTGAGAAGTCCCTTACATGATATATGAGAGGATTTCTAATTATGATTACTTTTATGAAAGCATGAGGCAAGTTACTGGCCAACTTCTTTTATTTTTCATACTGCTACAATGGGTTTTGACACAGTCTTTTAAACATATAATACAATATTATAATAATTTGTCCTTTAATTTACTCCTAAAGATAAGAGACAGGAAGAAGTGTTTAAAAATTAAAAGATGAGGTTTTTAAGGAAGGATTTAGGGAAAAAAAACAAATAGTAAAAACTAATGGAAGAAATGAATTCAGCCGAAATGGGAAAGGAAAACCACAGTGTCCAAAGGAGAGGGAAGAGCCTGAACAATAACATTCTTTAGAAATAGCATCGCAGGGTAGGTGACCCAGGATGGTTCTTGGATATCCCCAGGCATCCCAAGGCAGCAGTGCCTTAGTCCCTTGGGCACTACGGTCTCATAGTAAACTTTTCAAAGACTATAAAGATGGCATTCTATCATTTGTGTTGGAGCCCGCCCCAGAATTCTAGGAGGAAAAGTTACAGGGTTTTATCACTCACTGTCTTCTACACCAATCACCTTTTCCTGCAAAAGCAATTGCCTGTAGTCATTTAGTATGTTTTGTTTAGGCATAAGAATGTCACTGTTTATAAACTCATCCTTGCCAATTGTATCTATAGCCGTTAAAGGCACAGGGTGAGGAATGCCAAATCTTTATGGCATTAAAAATGGCATGTCAAAAATGTATGTAGAGCATAATAAGCTTTTAGAGATGGTGGTTCTCTTTAGGACCTGGATTTCTTTGAGTATTAGAGACAGGCATTACTTAATCTTCCTAGAAAAAAACTGTGCCAACTCGGGATACTCACAATGCTGCTAGCCTTGAAACTCTAGTTTCAGGAAGCCTATTCTCATAGAAAGCATCAACATGGGGTTAAACAAGCCCCAGCCCTAGGTGGAAGGGCTGGTTTTAACCTAGGTACCAAGGCACTGCTTCCAAAAAGTGCAGAGGAAGAGGACAGGACTCTTGAGCCTTAACAAGCCAGTCCCATTGTAGACTAGGGAACTGCCCTAGAAGGGAAGCTGCTGAAGAAAGCCTTGGATATCTTGATAATGATTGCAAACTAAGCTCTGCAGGTGGAATGGAGTCACTGGGTACCAGGAACTAGGTAGGATGTGTCCTCAGCAGATTGGCTTTGCAGAAGAGACCCTGGGCTGCAGAGAAACTGGAGAGAGGGGAGGTGTGGGCAGGAGGGAGCCATTTGGCAAGCAGAACAGAAAATCAGACATCTTGAGGTAGATCTGGAATGGGAATAGGGATGGTGGGACCACAGTCTTTGGTACCACTATGAAGTCCATCACTATGTCTCTGACATAAGATTTGGTGAATAATATGTCCACTGTATTGTGTAGGAAAATTACTTGCAGGGACAACTTGCTTTCCTCTGTGAACATCTCTTATTATCCCACCCACTCCAGTGGCTTTCCTTTAAAGTGTTCTGAAAGACACAGAGGATGACCCTGCTCGAGTCTTCCAAAGGGCAGGAACATAGTTGTTGGTACCTGTTTCACAGTGCACCCAGCAAAGACCCAGCAAACAAGTATGTAAGTCAAGAACTCAATAAGTGTTCCTAGGCTAGATTTAGATTCCCTCTAGAATAAAGAATTCCATTGCTCCCCCCCCCCCCCAATAAAAGGAACCGATGAAGGGACTGTCTGTCATTCTGTTCAAAATCAAGTCATATGAATTTTGTTGGGGGAGGGGTGTCTTATATTAAATCCTCAGAGCAGGACAACGGGCAACAAAATTTGACTCAAAACATCTGGAGGCCAGACCTCTGATCAACTCTATGAAGCTGCCTGATAGCAAATTCCCTTTTAGAACTGTAAGGAAGCTGGAATGCTACACTTGAAAGAATGTAGTAAATATTCTATATCTCACCAACTATTTCCAACTCAGGAGTGTGGAACCAAGCCATATATCCCAGACATTCTGGCAGACCCTAAGGGAAGGTCATCAGCAGCCATGCTGAACCCCTCTAAATAAAATATCTGTAGAAACCCAAGCAGCCTAGCAAGTTCTCAATCTGGCATGCGGGTATCAGTCCATACCAACCAAGCCTGGCTGTGCACATAGGATTCAAGCTATTTCCCTCAGGGGGTAGAGTTTTGGTGCTTGTCCAAAAAGAGTTCAATATTATCATCAAAGGGAACTGTCAGGTAAACTGAACCTGCTAATGAGCCCAACTGGTTGGCCACCTGAACCCCTAGAACAATGCTTATCAGAACTGCATGCTGAGTTCCTTTGTTGGCACAAACCTTGTGTGCTCAAGGTCCACCTCAAGGTGGGAGAGGGAACATGAAAGAGCTAAGCAGTTATCTTAAGATCCAGAAAGCAAAGAAGGCCAAAGGTCCATGTTTCTCTGGCTCTGAGAGGTGACCCAGCATTTCCATCACTCAGAATGAGGATACAAGAAGGGAGGCCTTTTCTTTCTGTATCTTCCAAAGCATCCCAGAGCTTTAATTTCCAAAATGATTTGATATAAAAATATCCTATCCTTGTGTGCATTCATATTACCCTTTCCAAGGATAGGCTGCCTTACCAGTTGCCTAGACAGTCTTGATTCCAAGGTTCTGTACTCTGAGAGTTCACTGAAAAACTAGTGTCCTTAGATGTTTCTACTAGTCTGTGCATCCTGAAGAGGTCTTGTTTCCCAGGACCTAGAGTGTACCCCAGAGTGTTCTGTGCCAAATGGGGGACTATAAGAAAGAAACGAAAATAAATGGATACATGGATGGATGGATGGGTGGATGGATAGATGGATGGATGAATGAATGGACCTAAAGATGGAAGAGGAGCAATGAAAAAGTATAGAAATAGAAATGATTTTGAAAAGTTGTGCCATTGCCTATAGGCATTTCCCCCACAATATTGATCAGCTATCTCAAAAGCAGTCATGAATAAATATTGTAACACGGTGCCAGTGGACGCAGAAATCAGGAAAAAAATGAATGAAGGATGTCAGACCTCTTGGAACCTAAATGATGAAATCATAGAAATGCTCAAATAACATAACAAATTTGAACATAAAGAAATTTTCAAAAAGAGCTAAGAAGTACCCTGAAGGTAACTCAGAGGTCACCAAAAGCTTCCAGATCTTCCTAGCACAGGCCCAGAAATGATGATATTTTCTTCTGTTTTTCATAATCAGGCTTTTGCAGAGCTATGTGGGTGATGCAAAGTGTGATCTCAAGCCAAAGACTAGAACATTGGCCTTAAGATTTTTATGGAATTAACCTTGCCAGGTTTGAGACTTGCCTAGGACCTGCCATCTCCTTCCTTTCCTGCTTCTTTCTCTACCATACGCATGTTACGCCAGTGTATTTAGGAAACACATAGCTTGTCTGGTTCTACAGGTTCAGATCTGGAAAAAAAAATTGTCTCAAGAATGAATCACACAAATCTCGGCCAAATCTGATTTGGATACTATTTAGAAGAAACGTTGGGTATCAGATGTTCGAGTTGATGATGGAATGAATTCAGGATTCATTCTACTAAATTGGAAACTTTACTAAAATTATTTTTTACTAAATTTACTAAATCATCCATTAAAATGGAGATAAATTATAAGAAGGACATAATTTTGAGGGGCTAAGGGTAGAATACTATATGAGCTAAACTATGTACCACAAAAATACAATGTTTAAAGCCCTAATCTAGAAAATGATAGTATTTGAAAATAGGGCCTCTGAAAGGGTAATAAAAATTAAATATTGTCATGAGGGCACAGGACTTAATCATTTAGGGAAGACTTTCCTATAGATTATGACAAGACTATAAGCAGTGGAAACAGGATATCAAGTTCAAAGCCAACCTGGGCGACATAGTAAACTAGTGTCTCAAAAGAAGATGAAGAGGAATCACAGCATGATTCTCTTTTTGTTAGGACACAGTAAGAAGGTGACTATCTGCAAAAAGGAAATGAGTCCATAGCAGAAACAAATGTGCCAGAACATGATTGGGGCCTTCTAGCCTCCAGTATTATGAGAAGAGGAATACCTGATGTTGAAGATGCGTTCGTTCTGCAATGAAAGCCAAAGACAATGGAAGAACCCAAAGCCTCAGAAAATAATGGGTAAAAGAGGGAGTAAAAAGAAGCAGTGAACAACAGGTCAAGGCCTCAAATCTTAAAAGACATTGTTTGATACCTTTCAGTTTACTAATTACACTAATACAGTGATCTTCAATCAGGGAATATAATTCTTTTCAAAGAACACTTGACAACATCTGGAGACTTATTTTCAGTTATCATAAGAACAGCTTGGTCCAAAAGGTAGTGTGGCACATGCCTTTAATCCCAGCACTCAGAAGGCAGAGACATGCAAATCTCTTAGATCAAGATCATTTTGGTTTACAGAGTGAGTTCCAGGGCAGATAGGCTACATAGAAAAACTCTGTGTGGAAAAAAACAAACAAACAAAACAAATTGGGCAGTGTTCCTGGTATCTTAACAGTGCAGACCAGGAAGGATACTAAAAATACCCTAATATATAGAGTATTCAGTCCCATTCCAGAGAATATTATGTCCCCAAATGTCTATAGTACCATATATAAAAATAAGTAAAAAATGTCTATATTTAAAAATATTTCACAGCTGGTGAGATGCAAACCATTAATCCCAGTACTAGGAAGACAGAGGCAGGAGAATCTCTGTAAATTTAAGGCCAGACTAATTTCTAGAGCAAGTTCAAAGACAGCAGAACTACACAGCGAAACTTAGTGACAAACTAACAAACAAGCAAACCCAAAACCAAATCAAAATAAAATAAGCAACTGTGTACATTTTTAAAAGGCTGCACCAGGGCTGGAGAGATGGCTCAGTGGTTAAGAGTACTGACTGCTCTTCCAGAGGTCCTGAGTTTAATTCCCAGCAACCACATGGTGGCTCACAACCATCTGTAATGAGATCTGATACCCTCTTCTAGTGTGTCTAAACACAGTGATGGTATACTCATATGCATAAAATAAATAAATAAATCTTTTTAAAAAATGGCTGCAACAAAATTCTATTTAAAACAACAAGGAAAAAAATAAAGAAGCCAAATGTCCCATGCTAAAGGTCATGATCCAACAAATTATGCATACTGAAAATATCGTTCATTAGCTGGGCTTGGTACACAACTGTAATCCCAGCACTTCAAAGGCTGGGGCTAGATGATCTTAAGACCTTGTCTTAAAAAAAATAGGTGATTCATTCATTCATTCATTTAATACTCACTCTATGTGGTGCTTGCTATAGATGGAGAATAATCAAATAGGAATCCTGTAAAACCTAGCTGGGGTGTTATTTTTGTTGTTCTTGAGATAGGGTCTCAAGTAGTCTGGGCTGGTCTCAAACACAATATCAAGTTGAGAATATCCTTGAACTTCTGATCTTCCTGCCTCCATTTCCCTAGCATTGGGATTACCACATATCTACCTTTATGCTGTGCTGCCATGCTAGGTAAGCTATGCCCCAACTCAGTAATTTTAAAATGATGTTTAACAAGACACTGTAATAATGTAAGGATACTTTTATGAGATGGTTAGGGACAAATTGCTTTATATATGCTTACTTTTTGGTTAATTGTTTCAGGAGTGGGGATCAAGAGAAGATCCCCCAAACCATCTGTAACTGTTGGTGGTGATGTGCCTCAGGGGAGAACACATTTGTTTTAAAAGTTCACCCACAATACAGCATGGCTACCCCTTTTTTCTATCTCTGATTACGGCAAGTGGGTTATGAATGCCCTAAGGGTGCTCTGCTGTTGCTACAGTGGGCTGGATGTCTGTAGTTAAACTCAGAGGATTTCATTTTGAAATCTGTAAAAAAAAAATCCTAAAAACAAACAAACAAGAGCTGGTACACGAAGATAACAGTCTGCAAAGCCAAAAGAAAAGTGGCTCATTCTGAGGACGACCATGCCTTCACTCTCAGCACAGCCCCCACCACTCTAGCATTACATCTGG